>NC_088264.1:3608545-3909068 GCF_036013445.1 Caloenas nicobarica
TTACTGCTGGAGATGTTGAGAGAGAACACCTCCCGAACACAATTGGTTCAACAAGAGAAAGCATGAAGGCATTTTATGTTAAAAAAGTGGGTTTTGGTGTCTCCAGGATCTTGAGAGAGATGATGTGGAGATTGGGGACAAGCCATGGAAACTGAGACACCTGGCCTAACATTTTTTGGTGAGAGAGAAGGATGGAGATGTAGAGGTTTGTACAGGTGGATGGCGTGCTCAGAAGAAGGGATGAGGAGAATGTTTTCTGTGGCAGGCTTTTGGGTGGACATTCAGCATCAGTTTGAATAGCATTACGTCAGGCTAGAGAAAAAGGAATAACCGGAATAGAAGGTTTGAGAGTGCAGCAAGGAATTTTAATGACGTGACTAGGAAGAGGAGGTTGTATTTTAAAACTATGACACAGAAAGAACCTGAAAAATGAGATTCGGCTTACCTCTGAGGGTGTAAAGACAGCCCGTGGGGAGGCTGGTACCCTGTGTGTCAAACAGGATGGTGCTATTGTCCGTGAAGAAAAGGCAACAAAGCAGAAAAGACAGGTGAAGACTTTAGACTTCTCTGGGGTTTTTTGATCTTGAACTGACAGCCGGGTACCCATGAAATGAAAGAGAGACAAGCTGAATCATACCGTAGCCAGCAGCAGATAAGAACTGTAAAGCAGTGGCTGTAAAAGTAGATCAGCTGCTAAACACCTGAATTTCTGTTGCCAAGAGCAGTATGCTGACGGAGCATGAACAGCGTTGGAGGAGGTGAACTCCAGTCGGTGGCTTCTTGTAAGCAGTAAATGGAAAAGCAGACAGTTGAAAGAGAAAGGAAAAAGCAGCAGGTGGAGAAGTAAGCAGAGAGATGAGGGGAATGTTTAAGACTGAAAGAGACTTTTGTCTAGGAGAGTAGTAGGACTGGGGGAGGCAAAAGGTACAAGAGGGGTGAGTGAGTGGGATCCTTTGGAGAAGTTAAAGGATTAGAGGAGGAGCAGAGGCAAGAAACTCCTGCGGTTGTCACACGGTAGAAATGAGAATCGTTCAAGGGGTCCTCTGCAAAGAGGAACTGGAGGATTTGAGGGCTGGGACTACAGATGTGGAAGGAGGTTAAGTTGCAGTTGCCAAAATATGGAGTGGACAAAATTGAAGAAAGGGGGGGAAGGAAAAAAGGCCATTCTAGTGAAGGTAATTGGCCTGGTGGTTGTGCGCGTGCCAGATGCCGGGGATGCATACGCTGAAGGTGCACCAAGGCTTGGGCTAGCAGAATAGGCCTTGTAGTCATGGAAAAAGAAAAGAATGAGTGGTGTGAGACAATAAGGCAGCAAGAAAATAGTTGACCATAGAAATAGCTAAGAGGCAAGTGGATGGGTGGTTTAAGGCTACCCAGTTGGATGAATGGCCTTGACAACTGACAAGAACTGAACCAAGGCAGTAGATGCTGTTGCCAGCTGATTCCTTCATCAAGTGTGACTGATCCAGTAAGAGGTGATGCTGTGTCAGTGGAGTTTACTTTAAATCGGCTTCCAGGAAATGGTTAAATTCTGTCGAAAGCAAAGTAGAGCAGGTCTGTGAGATGCTTAGCTTTACAGTGGCACACTTGAGGACCGTGGGAAGTATTTGGTGAATTGGAGCAGGAAGTTCAGATAGTTGAATGTGTGAGCTTGGAAGTTTGAGAGTCAAAATGGCAAATGCTACTTTGACTTTCAGTTTGAATAAGGGAAAAAACTTTCAGAGAAGGTTGCAGGAATAATCATCTAAGAAGGATTAATTTTTTTTTTTTTAGGAATTAGGTTTTGGCAAATAGAGAAAAGCTCTTGTCAGCAGAGAAAGCTGTGTCTAAGAGTTAAAATAAGAGTTGCCGAAAGTCAGGCATTTGCTTAGAAGGCAAATGAAAACAAACATCAAAAAGTTTGTCAGCTGAATAAGAACAACAAAAATATGCTTCACAGAGAGAATGAGATAGAAATTAAAGTTAATATACATATAACTCAAAAAACTAAATACATTTCTACCTATTTTCTATAAAGATGACAAAGGCGAACCTGGAGGTTGATGGTAATGATGGCAGATGGGACTTTCACATGTCTTCATGTTTTGTCTTTGCCTAAGAGCTTGATGTGTGCCCACACTGGGCAGCTGGTAGTGTCCGGCCCAGAACTACAAAGGAACTGGTGTCTGAAATGATAGTTGAGCAGCAAGGACTTTTAATTAATCTGTCAAGTCAGAAATGACTTTGTATGACTGGAGAAGAGCGAATGTGGTGCCTGCATTGGGTTGGGAGATGCGTGATCTGGGTAGGGAGGAGATATTTGTCTTGTGAAGCTGGATTTAAAAAGGCTGCGGGTTTACTCTGTTTGAAAGTTTACTCTTGAAATCACTTGAAAAAATTGGTCCCTGGAGAGACTGAGAAATTGTAAGATAAGTGAAGGACCTGTTGAAGGTGAAGCTGAAAGAGGGGCTGTTGGTCTGGAGACAGGTGCCTGTGGGAGTTCTGCTGTTGTGTGTTCCTGAGGGTCAGTGGCAGAGAAGCAGAAGAATGCTGAAAAAATTCAATGGTCTGGCAGAGGAAGAAAACACCTGGAAATGGAAATATTCTACAGGCTGGCATTCAGGATTGCTGTAACAGAAGTAGGTTGAAATTAAGTAGTGCAGAATGCAAAGGGATGTTCGTGAACGCATTAAAATAATTTCTGCTGTAGGATATTTTTTTGTCCTCGTCCCTTCCAACTTTGGGTGTATTAGTCAATCACAGGATACTTGAGCCACCAGTACCATGCAAACCAGAAAAGGCAAGTGTGATGTTCTGTTGGTTTAGGTTATTGCCAGCAAAGATGGGAAGTGTGAACCCCCTTGTTAGAGTGTCCTGGCTCGCAGCCTGTAATTTTGGTCATTTTTGAGAAAGTCGATTTAAACTGGTAGACAGGAAAGGACTTTTGGGATCATCAAGAAAATGAGGAGTATGTCCAGTTATAATCTGAAGACTATAGCTTAGATTAACAAAATGAAGATTTAGGGAGTGTATTATTAATACCTATAAAAATCACAAAGTAAGCAAAAGGAAGGAAAAAGAGCCATTTGCAGGAACTGTAGATTGATATATAAATTGTTAGAAATTAGAATAATGTTTCAAATCAAAGCAGTGAGGTAGTGGAGTGGCATTCCAGCAAGAGTGAAGGAAGCAAAGAACCCAACAGCATCAACATTGGAGCTGGATCAGTTGGTGAAGAGGATTATAAGGTAATTTCCTTTGACAGCAGCACACAGCATCCTCCAATTGTATGTTTCTAAGCCAAGAGGAAATATAAGAGCAAGAAAATGTGCAGCGGAGGGAAGGATTGGGGTAGATCATTGATCTGGAAGTTGCATTTTTGAGGCAAAAATGTGGGGGTTTGTGGCAAGGGAAAAAGAGCGATCCAGATGTATAATCGGAGAGAGGAAAGTTGGTTGTGTGGAGCTGGTTGCATATAAGAGACGAAGACAAGAGTTCGGAGAAGAGCGGCTGCAGAGGAGAACTTTGTGGTAGAAGTCGCCCATAGCCTTACCCAGGCCGATGACAAAAAGTGCGGCTGTAAAGCCTTGGATAATTCAATATAGACAGTGGTGCTGGTCTCTCCCGCTGCTGTATGCAAAGAGGTCGCTGTCAAATTTTAAGATTTGAAGCTGCCGTTCTAGAGGCAGCCAGAGAAAGGCAGGTGGGAGTGAGGAATAGAGTGGGGAGGAGGGAGATGGAGGAATTTGTGCAGATGTCTGAATACGCACTGGGAAGCGGAATATGGAGAAGTGGATGCAGAAAAGGATCAGAGAGGTGTTAGAAAACGTTGGTGTGGAACTGGAGGAGGGGGAGCAGTGGCCTAAGAATAGAGCGGATGCAGTGGAACAGCAAATGAGCGGTGAAAGGCACGGGTGTGGCACGGGCAGATGGACAAGAAGATTATAAAATGAAAAACAAACCAGAAGTTTTTAAATGCTGTGAAATGACTTTCGTAGACCTCCCTGTTAAGCAGCGGGAGTGCTTTATCTCACCCTTCCAAGGGGTTAGGGAGGGGTGGGCGACCCGTGGCCAACCCTGCAGCAATCTGAGGGAAGCAGAGAGGAATGAGCCTTTGAGCCAGGAGGGGCTCGAGCTCCCTAATGCTTACAAATGTTTTCCTATCAGAGCCTTTTATCCGGGCAGGAGTGAGGAAGAGACTCTGGAGTTTTTACTGGGGCAGGTCACAGGAAACACAGCCAGGAACCGGAGTTTCCCCCAAGACTCGGTGGAGACCAATAGAGACCGTATCTCCACATCTTAAGTGATTGCTGAGCTTTCAGAGCCGGTCCTCAAGCATCAAGTTCCTTGCTCTACTGATGTGTGACACAGACTGCTCTTTGAGTCTTAAATATCCAGATAATGGAGAAATACCATGCTCCCTCGTGGCCAGCACTGCCTATTTAGTTAGCCATGGGTTGTGTGCCTAGAGTGCATTTAACATACATGTCTCTTTCTTTCTGCTTTCTTATTTTGGCCACAGCTGAACTTCTGGCTCTGGGGTTTGTTCAGGCAGAGATTGATTAAAAAATGTACTTGTCTCAAGGTGTCTTTATTGCTATAACATTGAGCATATAGCAGAACATGTTCTTCCAAAACTATAAACAAACTGCTGTAGAAGGGTGCTGTAAATACCTTCAAAATTCTGAAAGGGGGAAAGGTGAAAAGTAACAGCTCTATCATTAAGTATATTTGTGTTTTCTTAACACTGATATTAATAACTACCTTTTCTGAGACTTTTGTGGTGATTTAATAATGTATTTTGAATGACTGTCTCACACTGCACACTGCATATGACCACAAATTTGGCTTCTAAGCACCTCTACAGTCACATACATTGGCAAGAAGCTTGTGTTGGAGAGTTCAGTCAGAAAAACATTACAAAAAAGTCTGTCTAACTAATCTGTATCCCAGTTAGGACCTAGAACATAACCTTTTCTTTGACTTCAACAAGTGTTAGTTTGGATTTTTTTCTTTCCAACACTGACCTCCTAAGTATGGGTTGAGATTTAAATGGTGCCTGGAACCATCAGCATTTTTGGAACATGAAAAACCTCAAATTTTCTTTGGGCCTGCTCCTGCCCTCCCGTGTGCCCTTCTGAGCCAGCTCTGTGATTTCTTTTTTGTCTCACTCTTGGGTCTGGTCAGATGTAGTTTCCTGTGCAGCGCAGAGGCAAGGACTCGGCTGATCGCTGTCCTTGCTGCAGCTTGCTGTTTTGACTCTTGATTTATAGCATATGTTGGTCCCTTTTGGCTAAATCAGATTCTTTAGACCAAAATCTGGTTCCTGCAGCCTGTCCTGAATGCCCAGACCAAGGCCAGGGTGTAGTTCTGATAGTATGTTTGGCAGAAGGAGAAAAGCACTTCCCAAGGAGCTGACAGGATCTCTACAGAAACCAGGTTGCGCTGTTGTCCACTCCTAATGCTGTTCTATCCGAGGAACTGTCTTGGAGACACAGAAGGAAGAAAGATGGGGTGTGGTGACATTGATTTTTTTGCATGGTGGAAGATGCCTGTCCACTGCTGGACACCCACGAAGAAGATATATAGGAGATTTCAGAGGGAACAGTGATTTTGCCTCTAGACAGGTACATAGTTATCCAAAACAAAAAGCCTTGATGTCTCATGCAGCTTGCCCTTTGGTTTTGAGTAGGCTGTTCCTTCCTTTTCTTTCCTTCAGTTGCGGGCATAATAGTACCATAGCATCGTAGCCCTTATTAGTGACTTCTTATGGAATATTTTCCTCCTTGCTTCCTGGTTGAGGCACAGATCTCTGCTCCAGGGACATCCCACATAGCACTTTTCGATGTGGTCATCAGCTGGGTGAAGGCTTTGTGTGTGGAACAGACACTCAAAAAGGAAACCTGAGCTTATTATGAGTTTTCAAATGGAAGCCTGAAAGGTGACTGTCTCTTACTTTCCCAGTTCCGAGTACAAAATGCATAATTAGAAGGGTCACTGGCTTTGTAGCACAGTGTTATGCTCTCAGTTGAGTTTAAAACCTCCTATTCCAAGCTGTCCAAGGGTGACAGGAGGGCAGCGCTTTAATCTTGCCGTGTTATTAACACCGAGTTGAGGCTGTCGGATGCTCCTGCGAGGCCACACGGAAGCAGGGAGAGAGATGTCGGCAGCCTCCCTTCCTACAGGGCTGTGCAGAAGCATCTCTCGCTAATTATCCTCACGTTAAGTGGAACAGCAAGAGGCAAGGGAGGCCTCTGGAGTGAATGTTGCTGGGGACCGCACTGCTCTGGTTTTGCACTGTTTGCCTGTGGCTGCGTTCTGGCAGTCTCACAACCAGCCTGCTTATGTACGAAAACTTGCATTTGGCACAGTTTCGGTTTACCTGGGACATGTAGGAATATAACGACATCCTGTGCTATAATTAATGTCCGCTGGGAATTCCTCCGATAGCCAGGATGCCTTTTTAAACTATTGTTCTTGGGAGGGGTTCTCCCTGAATTGTAGCGTCTGAACTGTCTTGCTGCCAGCATCGCTGGATGTTATCTTGCTTGCTTTTTCAAGAAGAAATAAGTGAAAGGAATAACAACAAAAAAAATCAGTTTGCCCTGCAAAGAAACTGCTATTTTCCTTCTGAATGCTAGAAGATCTAGGTCACTTGTTGGGTTAAAGAAGTGTTGGCAAGGAATGTGGCTATGTGTCATTGGAAAGCCTGGGAGAAGCAGCATGCAAACTGGACTGAGATGCTGTAAGCAGAATAGCCCTGCAGAAACCATTAGTTTTACAGTTTTGGTTCTGATGTTTTCATTTAAGAAACAGGCTGAAGCATTGCAAGCACGTTAGTCACACTTGGATTTAAATTTAGCCTTGGTAAAGCTAATTAAAAAGACGTTTAGTGACAGTGCGTAAATGCATACTTTGAACTTGCATCTTTTCCTACTGCTGTAGGAATGTTTTCTAAATGTATAGCTTCCTATAGCCGGCACTGTAAGAGGGTACAGCTGTGTGAAGAAACGAGCACAAAGTGACCAGATCGTGGCTTGGCCCCATGAAGAAAATGGGGTTACTTTGTGTGAAAGGGGTAAATGGATGTTAACTCGGTGCGAATCCTGCTCTTGCTTGTCGTTGGGTAGCCCGTGTCTGGTGTCTTGTAAACCAGAGGCAAAATGTGGTGTTTATCACCCCAGTAAGGTAGTGTCAGAGATTGTAAAACATTATCTTTATGCATGAGACCTTTCTTATTTTTTAAACACCAGAAAAATGGAGTGTCCCTCTTGCATTTGAAATTTTATATTCTTAGCAGATTGCTCAGACAGCAGCAAAGCTGCTTTTATCCAGTGAATCTGGACTGGGTTGATAGAGCATTCTTTGAACGCTGGGATGATACTTTAATATGTTCTATTTGCAGACTTTTCTCTCTCTCCTCCTAGCTAACACAGGTGCATCTAGACCTCGTTCCTTAAGGGCAGAGCAGCTGACCAGGAGTTGTTTCCAGGGAGTTGTCATGGTTTGCCCCTGCAGCCTTCCAGACCTTTTTTGCCCTTAATTCACCCCCAAAATACTCTATTTTCATGTTCAGTGGCCACACGAGCTCTTGAGAAGTGACTTCTAGTTCTTCATGGGTGGTACACTAGCATGTGAGTTTACATTTAGGGCCAAACTATAAAGTCTTGTTATGTTTTTACACCTGGAATAAGGATTTCATTGACATGTATGAGAATGTGTTTTGACTTCTTTGTTGTTTTGGTGTTCTGTGGATCTGTTGTTGTTAATAATATTTTAAAGCTACAGTGAGGAATTCTATGTTTTAGAAATAGAAACCCATTTAATGTTTGTGGAAGTTGCTCCCCCTTGGACCAAACGAACTCATGCTAGTGCCTGAATACAGCCGCACTGTAGTTCAGTTCAGCACCCGCCACCAACAATTTAGGGACCTGCAGGAAAGTAAAAACATATTTGAGTGAGAGGATAATGATCTTGCATTCTTGCAGCATCTTTCATCCAAATAAATTTCAAATCACCATCACAAATTTTCACCAGACAGACTATGTGAAAGATGTTGTAACGTGACATATTATACTTTTGTACTATGGATGAGGCTTAAAACTCAGCAGCAGTGCTGTTGCCTGGGAGTTGGTAGAATTCCCTTTTATTTGAGGAGGTGGGAAAGAGAGGAGAAAAAAGTGGGTTTGGGACAATGTGACTTTAAAAATGGTATTTTTTGAGGTTGTTGAAGAGATGAGTGTCAGAAAATGTTCTGGGGGAGGTGGATTATCTGTCAGAGTTGCATAGTAATATTTATTTATTGGCTTCGTAGTGTTATCACATGGATATCTTCTCCACATGTGGCATACATGCCGCAAGGAGCAGCTGCTTAAGAGTGCACAGCAGCATGTTGAAACAATTTAGGAGCAGAAGTGAATTAGTTAAAACCACTTGGGGAGAAGACCTGGACTTCTGAGAGCCCAGAGTTCTGTGGGAACATTTGCCCACCGTGCAACAGCAGTTGTGAAAACAAGCTCCACTATTAAGCTGCAGCGGGGAAGAGGGGAATGAAGCGAAGCTTAGAAAATACTACAGAGGAGGTTACAGTGGCACCTCCCTTGTTAATGATGCTTGTCCCCTCGTCTCAAAGATACGAGAACTAGAAAAGGGATCCACAGATGGAAGGGGATTTTCGGCATTTGAAGACAGTGAAAAGGTGAGGACTGTTAAATTTGTGTTTTGGTGCAACGAAGGTTGATGAACAGGTTTAACAATAAGTGCACTTGTTAAGTCTTCACAGGATTGAGGCTTGATACTGGCAATGAATAGGAGGATATCGTGGAAGCATTTAAAACAATGAGTGGAGAAGGGACTTCATCTCCAGGGAGTGTTTGGGTTTGAAAGCAAGGAGGAGGAAAAGAAATGTGTAATTTCATAGTGCCTGTAAGTAACCTGAAGGATTCAGTGCTGAAAGAAATAATTGAGTCCAATTGAGTCTAGAAAGCATTAGACATTTATATAAATAACGAGAACAAATGCAGGAATACTACATGAAATTTAAAACACAAGACATGTAACTTTTTGTGATTTAGGTATAAAACAAACACCTCCTGCGGTTGAGAAGAGTCTTTCCCTTTAGACTGGTTATTCTGTGTGTTATGGGTATTATTTGTTCACCTTCCTCTATAGCTTCTGGCCATTGTCAGAGGAAAAACCTCTAGTTTAGTTTAAAATGACAATTATTATGTGTTGCTGTTTATAAACTTCTAGTTTCAATTTGTTTGCAGCAAATATTTAACAAGGCAGAATAAAATCGAACACAGGCACTCATAAAAAGAATAAGGGGAACTTTAATGTCCAGAAGATGTCAGGGCCATATTGCAAAATAGTATGGGAGTTTGTTGTGGGCCTGTTTTCCAGCAGTCCTGCAACCTCCTGCTGGTCATAGAGAGCTCTGGGTGCTCAAATCCCACTTTTATTTTGTGTGTGTAGAACACAAGTTTGCATCCTTGCGGTTTTAGACTCTGCAAATGTAGGAATCATGTGGGTTGCCCTTTGCTTTATCCCATTCAACTTCATAATAGCTCCTTTAAAAATAAGGCAGCTAGAACAGAGTATGGTTCTCTACATGTGGTCTCATCAGACCTTTTATGCAGTGGAAGAATAATGTCATTTGACTTGCTTTGGTACCCTTTATTTATACTTTGCAGAATTGTTTGCTTTTTGTTGCTGCTTCCAAGCGTTGTGCTGAAAGATTTAATGTTCTGCCTCCTCTAACCCTTCAGATCTTTTCTCTGATCTGTGTGCCACAGCGTGACCTTTGAGGGTAGGACTTTCAACAGACTTTTTTGCTGGCCTCTTACATTTTTCTGCATTTACTTGCAGAAGCCATCTGTTGCCCATCAGAGTGTAGCTGCCCTTTAACAGCTTTGGCAGTCAAAATGAAACTTTGGCAGCCTCCACCTTCCGTGTGAAGCTTTCTGTCACTTTGCATGGTAGCAGGCATTAACCTTTTGCTCTGTCAGGTTACTGGGTTAGTCTGATGGGGTTTTTACTTGTTCCTCTTTGCCTCCAATTGGTGTCCAAATACCAATTTATGGCCAAATTTTTGTGATTGTCTCTGCGTAGCTCAGCCCTGCGATCAGTGCAAAAGCTGTAATACTGCAAACACCACCGAAATTTGTGGTGGTGGTCCCTTAGCTGCTCTTGCTCCGCTTGTCTCCCATGGCCTCAAAATAATATGGAATCTTCACTGAGGATAAACTGTTCACTGCATGTGATATTGGGCAGATGAATTATTACGTATGGAAGCCCTGCTTTACCAGTTTGAGGACAATTGTGCTACTGGATTTAGAGCAAGTCGGGAGTGCTGTGCTCAGTATTCATTTGCTAATGACTCACCCAGTGGCTCGAACTGACCAGCTTCTCTTCTGGGGGGTTTAATTTTCTCACCTGTAACCCACTTAGTATTAATTTTGAGATTTAGTGAACCAAGGAGTGTAGAGGCAAACTATTGTGCTTTTATATGACTGTATAGATTAAAACTTGTGACAGAGAAAACTTTCCTATTGTGCTGAACACGCAAGGAGAGTTCCGTGGCAGAACAAGATCCTCCCGGTAGTGCCCTGTGACTCTGTTGTACAATCTTTACCATTGAAATTTTGGAGGGCGATATATCCTGCTGCTTGACTCTTCTAATCCCTTCCCACTAATAAGGTGTAGGCAATTAAAATGCTTTTGCAGAGTGATCCTATTATTATATTTTATTCTTTCATCTATTTTCCTCTAACGTTCTTCCCACCTTTTTGTTCCGAAAGCAGTTGAAAGGATGATTTTATTTTCCTCTCCCACCTGCTCAGCTGCTTTGTACAGTTGCCTCTCTCCTTATGAAGGCTCAACCTTTTTCCCTATCAGTAGCTGTTTCTTCCTTTCTAGGGAGTCCATGGGCTCTTTGTGCAAGTAAAACAACATGTTTTTATTATAAAGTAGTGTTTTCTATTGGAAGATCTCTGAACGAACAATATGGAATGATTGAATGCTTTGAGATGTGTTCAAATTATCATAGCTATTGGGCTTCAAACTGGAGACTTGTATCTCGTGTAGTAGCTTAGACTGATCTCACCGACTCCTTCTGACTTTTGAAAAATCAATGTTCTAAACTTTGGAGGATCGTTATATCCTAAAGCAGAGACAGACCGTCATGTTAAAGAGCTATGTAGGGTTTTATTTCCTCCTATACATAGCTTATGTCCCACATAAACTTGCATAAAAGCCTGCATGCATTGAATTATATTGTGTCTCTGTTTTGACTCGAATCAAGTGCAGAATGTCCTTCAGTTGTTTATAGTATTCACCTGGATTAAAATTTACTAGATGAGGTTGGGAATGTTTCAAAGCTTTGTTGGTGTGGGGATGCAAGTGATAACTTGATACACCCTTCAGGATTAACTTTGGCGCAAAGAGATTCGTTAACTAAATGTTCCTGAGGTGCATTTGGAAGCCAGTTTAAATATTACATGCATGCAAGTACAACAAGAAAATTATTATGAAGGTATGCCTATGCATCCTTTTGTCTGTTTGCTTGGTTTGTAGTAATCTCTGGTGGTGCATTTTGTATTTTTAGAGTTCAAACCCTTTAGGGCAGGGATAGTGTCTTACATTTTGACGTGGCAGCCATTGTGCTGCTGTTGGAAACGTTTCATAAGTAACAATAATGTATTTCATTTGGAAATCAGATCTTCTGCTTTTGCATTCCTCCCATTGAGTGCTTCAGATTGATTCTGGCTGTGCTTTCAGTCTGCTGGCTCCCTGTAGCATGCAAAATGTGAATGAACTCTTGCACACTTACTTAAACGATGAGGCTTGCATTCTTCTTTGTGCAAAAACAGTCGTCGTGTTCGCAAAACATCAGGTGGCCATAGAGTCAGAACAGGATAGAGAAGAACAGAGGTATGCTCTTAACTCCTGAGGGGTAATTAAACAACAACTGGGAAAAAAAAAATACAGTAAACGTGGTCAATGTTTTATCTTGCAGCCTGACACTTTTTGCTCTTTCTTTCCCCCCTTACTTGGAAGCTACACTTATTTTGCACTGACTCAATACTCCCACATAATTATGTGTGCATTTTGATTTGTGTCCATTGCCTAAGGATTGAAGTTCCACTGCGACGCAGCATTCTTAAACTGAAGTACAAACGTCTGCAGCAGGTTCAGCGCCAGTGGGAGCAACCCGTGCTGCTCTCCGCTGTGTCAGAAGAGATGGGGTGATGGCCGGGTGCTGTAGCTGCAGGAAGGCAGTAATTTGTGTAGGTATGCACTGTGTTTAGTTGCCATGTGCTTATGCAGTTTGTCATACAAAATGCAGATTTTTGTTTTTGTCAGAGAAGATACCTATAGAATTGGCAAAGGGATGTTGCCATCACAGATATGGTGCATACAGACGTACATGGATTCACACATAGACCGGCCCTCTCTATATAGGTCCACAAGAGAAGAATTCTAAGAGATTCTATAATCTGATCCCCTGTAATGTCTAGATAATATAGTAAAAATGCAGTTTGGCCTGAACTAATGATTGAACTAAGATTTTTGGACTTTTTCAGCACTTAAATGTTCAAGCTGGTGACTCTTAATACTAAGTAACATTAGGTTACTATTACTTTTTCTACTCAGGCCCCACCCTGGAGAGGTCTCTTGGCTTCAAAACAAAGGGTAGGAAAAAGCAGAGCCGTTGTAACAAAGTTTATAATACCGTGTAGGTAGGTATTCACGCTGTGGTCATAAAAATGGTTTACTTACTGCTACCCTATTTCTTTTATAAAAGATTTTAAAAGCTTGGCAACTGAGATTGCTCACAGTAATTATCGTGAAACATGTAACAACATTTCCTGGATATTTTTTCTTCCACAAAAATACCTCGTGTTTCAAGTTGAGTTTATTTTTAAATCTGAATCAGTCTTCTGCCAAATATTTTGTCCTCTGTCAGAATGCATTTAATGTCCCTGCACCTACAGTTTTATTTTCCAACCATTCATAATATTTAAATCTTTCACTCTTTCCTTGTTGTTTACACCGAGCGCAGTAGCAGTTTACACAGATTTCCTGAGTCAGTATAATTTTAATTTCTGTGTAGTGTTTGAGCAAGCTTTACAGTGTGAAATGAAAGCCAGCAATACAATCAGGATGAATAAAACCATTTTGGGTTACGTAATGTGCATTCATACTACTGTTATGCAACAGAATTATTACTTGTGGCGTCCTTAAATCCGTTTTGAGTTCAGCTGTGTTGCCTGCTGTCTCACACAGGATGTTCTTTGTTTCTATTGACTGAGCAGAAAGTGATGATGAGCCCCACAATTAAATTAAATTACATTCCTGGAAGGGAAAAAATAGTGTGACTTTTCACAGGAAAATTATCATAGTTTTTGACTACCAACAAAGTAGGTACTGCTGAAAAATGGTCTTTACATTTCTGAATGGTCAAAACCCAATTTTGTCATGTTGACCTGTATTTTTCGTAAAATGATATGACCCTTGCCACATTAAATCTGTCAGACTGTGTTAGCGGTAATATCAATCATCCCTTCTCTTTGCTATACTTGGTGTTTATTAAAAAGTGACAGCGTATTTTGTTTTGGCATTTTTCATGAAAGCAGCATGGCAAATGGCTTCACTGAGCAGTGTTTCACGAACAACTCGTGTATAATAGCTTTCCTCTGATATTTCTGAGGCCGGATGCCGATTTGCTGTCATCTCAGGCGGCTTATAAATATGAGGATAATTGAGAATTTTCAGCTTCTGCACAGGGGCGATGTTGTTGGGCTGATATCATAGCAGTGTTAAGTGGCATCAAAATTCAGTTGTAGTGGAAATAATCCTATGATGTCTAGCCCTGTGTCAAAATAATCAAGGGTTATACAACAAAATAGGGAAGCAGAGAGATAGGAGAGGCCGCAATATTAAAATTGCAGTTATGCGGTAATTGCAGCATAAGCGCTGAGGTGGATGAGACCAGGAGATGAGGCTTGGGACAGGGTTATATACAACAATTGAAGGACAAAGCTTTCGATTTCAAGGCAGGCTATGGGCTATTTATGGGCTCGGATGATGGCTTGAGCAGCTGTATTTTTTATATCTGGGAGGATATTGATGTGGGTGACATGGGGAGAAAGCTCCAATGTTGTAGGCCTTGGAAATCTAGATTAGTTTAAAATAGGATAAAGTATTCTGTGTAGAGGCCACAATGTTGTCACATGCCCTTGAGTCAGGTAACCTGACTTTTATTAGTTTATACAGCCTGCCTTGTATAAAGTTCTTTAATATTTGCATACAAAAGGAGTTCTGGAAGGACAAAACGTGATTAATATGTGCTTTTAGGTCAGTAATTTAGCCTAAGCTGCCTAATCTGTTGAAGTGAGCAAGGTAGGTTATTACTCTGCATGTTCACGTTTGTTTGAAATGCTCTTGAAGGTGGGACGTTGACATGGCCTTAGCCCTTTATGCCATGTTTTCAGAGTTTAGTTAGCTCTTCTGGCGGAGATTTAGACTAATAAGTGAATTCCATTATGTGTGTTCAACCTGGCTGCTTATAATGCATATCGGTGTGTCATGTAGTTTAACAAAAATACCGCCGTGATTTTGGACAGCATTCTTTTTTCAAAGTATTTGTTCATACCTTGGTTTGTACCTCTCCTTGCTTGCTGTGCCCTTAGTCGTTGGCTCGTGACAGCGTTCTGCAATCGCTCGGTACCAGTGCAAAGGCTTAAGGCCACGTTGAAGGTCTCTTCTGTGGAACGCTCTGATGTCCCAACCCAATATTAAGATCTAGACCGACTGGTATTGCGTGACACTGGCAGGTGACTCCTCCAAAGATGGAAAAATGGGTGAGGAGGAACTGGGGAGAAGTTTTCATTTTGGTAAGAGACGGTTTGTTTTCGAGCTCCCAGCAGACCTCGTGAAGAACTGATCCGTGATCTGGCCTTTTGAACTGGACGTATGGACTTCTCATGTGTTCAGCTGCCATTTTTAGCTTCTGCCATCTGCTTGTTGTAACAAAACTGGCTCGCTGTGGTGGTCTGCTACATCTCCTACGTGGGCTCAGCGTAGAAATTATACTGCCTAGTTTTATAGAGTGCTTGTCATCCGTGGACTCTGCAGTACTTTATTGAGGAGGTCAGTGTAAATCTGCCCGTCCATCGCTGGAGAAACTGAGGCACACGGACATCTCATGTATGGCCACCCAGGAGGCAAATATTAGCGTGGCCTGAATTTCCCGAGTGCCAAGACTCTTTGAGGACGTCCCAGGAGGGACTCTTCTTCTTGCAAGAGTGTCATCTGAAGAGCCACACTCCCTACCATCTGCGGTTAACAGACATTCTGCTTTGTGCACCTAAAATTTTTAAAATCTGTGAGCAGAGAAAATAGTTGCCCTTCTTGCAAAGGGCAGCCAGTAGTTCTGGCTAAACTTAGTGGTGGCCAAATGCATTTTTGGCTGTGTAATGTGATTCGTCTAATGTTTTATAGATCTGGACGATATTAAATTCTGAGGTGGTGAACAGTAGGAACATCCTGCTTCGTTATGCTGTGTTTTCAGATAATCATAATTGAGGTTTGCATTCTGCATGTAAATACAATATTTGTTGTGCTGTGAGCTCGAACCTCTAAGTAACTCCTCGGGTGGAAGGTGCAGTATACATATAATTGTAATGTATAGTCAGGATTACTGAAAGCTGTTTTAGAGTCAAGTGAAAAGTTTGAGCTGTCTGCCACCTTTTGCACTATTTTTCCTTGCTCAAGACCCCCTGATTTCTCCTTTATGGTTCCCAGTAAGTAACTGGGCCTGGGAACGGTAAGCAGCCTTTGGCACCTCCCAGTGTTCAGGGCAGACTGGAAGCGGTGAGAGTGTGGGGAGGGAGGAGAAGTTAAGAGAAGGGTTGTTAGTAGGAACAGCAATTACTATTTACTGTTTCTGGGGCACAGGGGAACTGTCCCAGCTGCCTCTTTGCGTCTCTTAGAGACCCACTACAATCCATACCTGTAAAAGCTTTTATTAGTGTTGACAGTTAATCACTGACTGTTTTATGCAAGTCCAAAGACTTTGTAGAGCTCTTCCTTTGTGGAGACACTGTGAAACACTTCCTTCATCTCCAGAAGTCAGAATATTTTACAAAATGGGCTGATTTTACTGCCAAAATGGGTAATAAAACTGATTTCCTTGCCTTCATTCTGGTGCTGTACTCAGCTGTTTTTATTTACTGCTCAGTTTGGTGCTTGCACTTTTTGATGTTGCTGCACACTGAATTGCCAAATTTTACAGAGATAATTCTCTAATATAGAAGGGCTTTGGAAAGTTATTTAATATGGGGCACATTTGTTTGCTGAGTTAGAAGAGTGTATCTAGTAAATGTCATTTGATGGCAGCTGTTCCTCTAACAATATAAGATGCACATGACTAAGAGTCTTACCTGACTTACTGGTTTTTCCTTGCTTTTATATTTTAAATTAGGAACTTGCTAAGCTTCAGCGTCTGATCAAAACCACCACAAGGAATATTTGTACGTACTGACATATTATGAAAATAATATGTCCCTGGCATGCTTATGAGAAAACAAAGGTTGTGGTGGATGGTAGAACTGTGAAACACGTCCAGAAAATGAAAAGGGTTTAAGTAATCTGATGTTTCAGGTTCAGTTAACTCAATGAAGACAGCAAGTCAGACAAGAAGAGGGTGGGAGGGCTTGTTTTAATTTTGTTGGAAGTCCTTCTAGCAAGACAGATGAGAGGGTAAGTAGGAAGCAGTGGGAAGGTAAGTGCATAGAACATACAAGATAGAGATGGAGATTTGGGGCTGAGCTGTTGAGTCAGTCTTTGGTCTCTAAAAAAGTTTGTATGCTGCACAGTGAACCTCTCAGAGGACTTGATTCTTGCAGAATAATATGGCCACATCGCTTTGCACAGATGCTTCTAAGAAGTGGGCCAAATTCAGAGACGGAATTTCTATGTTCCCATGGCTAAATAAGTTCCATCATTTGTAAGAGGTGGACAATGCCATTTTAATGTAGACTTCTTTGAAGATTCAGTTTCTTAATGCGCTTGCTTCAACTCCTTTAGGTGCACACATGGAGAAGTGCTGTGTAAATTAGGCTTTACTTTTGATTCATTTAGAGCTGGTCCCACGTAGTTCGGTGATACCCAAATGAGTCTAAATTTGCATAACTTGAGAAGGTGCGAGAATGCACAGCTCAGTGCCATGGTATGCGTGTTGTTTCTTATTTTCCCCAGCGAGGCTTTAAGTAGCTGCAAGGTGCCTGATTGAAAGGCTTCTGAGCAACAACATTTGTGTAAGAGGCTTTTTTTTTTTTGGCGCCTCTAAATCTGACCCACAGCTTTTGTTACTGTTTGTCAGCTCTTCAGACAGATACCAGCCAGGCTGTGAGCCCTAAGGATACAAGAAAATGAGAATGCCTTTTGTATAATGATCATGGAATTAATTGGTCCTGGAAACTCTGGGTTGCTGCCAAGAAAGGTTATTTATGTGGCAAGAATGGAAAGGAAAAGGGTGGAGCTTTGGAAATCCAGGAATACCCCTAGCTATCAGATCCTAGGAAAGAGCTCATAAAGTTATTTTTACTTCTGAGTTTGTTGCAGTCAACATGCGGAATTCTGATTTTCAACAGCATCCAAAACGAGGAAACGGGAGTTAGCGAAGTACAGAGAGCTCTGCGGAGAGCTCCATCATAATTTGATTTCCAAGTGCACTGTAGGATAAAAGCAGCCGGTCCTGCAAAGGCAAATATCTGCACTGCCTGGGGTGTGAGGCTGCACGTGCTCCTGCCTCTGGCTACCCAAATCCTGCATGCCAAGCCACCGTTTCCTAGAGTGGAAATTCTGCTTCAAATTCAGAGTCTCGTCTCACGCGAGCTGTTTTCCAGGCCGAGAGTCCTGCAGATTGGAGGAGAAGGACAGAGAGTGGCGGGATGCGAGGCTCTTAAATCCTGCCAGCCCTGCAGAACTGACGGCAGGAGGGAGCGTGGACGGGCTCCTGCCCTACCAGCACTTGAAATACTTGTCACTTCGTTTGATAAGCCCGGTCCGGTCACTTGTCGTTCTCATGTGCACTGTGATGCGGTATTGTTAGTGCAGAATTACCACTTTTCACAGTCTGTTTTGGGTTTTTTGCTGTGTTTGTTTTTTTTTTTTTTTTTAGTGGTCATGCGGTGTGAATGGGGGGAGTCAGCACAATGTGTGCAAGTTTGAGTCAGTTCAGCATGATTGTCAGCTGCCGTGGGGGTTATCGGTCCATATACCTACGGGACAATCTTCCTTACTTTTGAGCGGAGCAGGCTCAATCACAAAGTTCATTATGATCTTTGTTGGAAGGAAACACTACGTGAAATAAATTGTTCATGTCTTTGCAGCTGTTCTTTACAAAAATACTTGACTAAAGTGGAGTCTTACATAGCATCTTGAAGACATATTAAGTTCTGTGTGTTTTTGCCATGAAATCTGATTGTTCTTCAAAGAACTTTTTGTTTCATCTGTCTTGCTGCTTTCTTTAGGTGATGTATGACTGCATGTTAAATGAAAGATACCTTCAGTTTTTCTTCTCTCAGGCTGGTGTCATGGATGCTTTTGAAGCTTAATCGTTCCATTATGTGGTTTCCCCCCTCAAGGTTGAATGTAGTTATTAAAGGCTTATGCTGGAGAGCCTATGTGTAAGGAAGCAATATCAAAAAAATAAGGGCAAAAATCACAAAAAGCATCTTATTCCAACTTTCAGAAGGGTAAAGCTGATTCACATTTAAACAAACAGTGAAATGAAGCAGTCATTCTTGATTAGCGTGCCTTCATTTTAGTTCACTGACAAGTTAATGCAATTTTGGCAGTTTTATTCCAGCACAGGGTGTCTGTCCAGTAAGTTAATAAAAATAGGTAGAGTGGAAAACTCCCCATCTGGAAAAGCTGTAAGTTTCAAGTAAAGTCAAAAGCGTTTAAAAAGATCAGTCAAAATCTGACAAAATGGAGTTTAAAAGACTCTAGTTGGTTAGGAGTTTTTGAAAATGATTTTGCAGCATTTCTAAACAAAACAAGTCTTTAGTAAAGTGATAATGTTTTAAATGACTAAGCCTGAAGAATATTTATCTGCTTTACTTATTGTTCATCCCAATTGTTTCAGTATTTTTCCAGTCTGCCTCATGAAAAACAATTACATTGATTTCATTCCATGATTCTCACTTGCAGAATCTCACCAGATAATATTTGCATTGGAAAAAACCTGCAGAGCAGTGGGTTTTTTTGGGTAAAAGCAATTATTTCCAGTGATACTTCTGAAGTAATGACTACAGCTCTCTCTGTCATTATTTGGGTAGCAGCCTATTTTTGTACTGTTCAGAATTTGAACTATTGTTTTTTGTCTTGAGTCTTGACTCCCTCTTGCTGGGATGTATCATTAACTTGGGAGATGGTGGAGTTTATATTCAGTTTATAATCCCGTTGCAGGTTGACAGACGTGGTTTGTACCTTTGGCCCCTGCGGCTGTGGGATCGGATCTGTATTTTGGCTGTTAAACTGAGGGAAGTACCTGGCAACTTGGGGTCACGTGGAGGTTTTGCTTTATTTTCCTGCCATTGGTAGGCACAACAGCAAGAGATCTTGCAGAGAACGACTGATAAGAAATGGAGATTGTGGTATCGGTGGTTCGGGAGCCAGCGTGTGCGGGGCAAGGGCAGGATGGGAATTGTAACCAGCTCGGAACCAAATCCCAGCTCCCTCAGCATCTGCAGCTGCGCCTCGGGTCGGTTTGTGGCTGAAGGAACTTCTTACCCTGAATATTTTTTAGTCTGCGTAGAGCTCTCCTGTTTCAGCAAGAGCTGTCAATGTGGGTAAGGTTTTGCACTGTATAGCTGTAAGATGATCACCTTAAAAGAGAGTGGGCCCCTCTGAGGGTAAAGCGTTGCAGGGGATTGGTAAAGATGTTAGAATGACACTGGGTCAGTACTTGCACAGCCTGAGAAAATAAGGACTTGCAAGAACATACCTTGGTTCGATCTTCCTACATTTGCTTTTGAAAGATGCTGTCTATCTGGTAGGAAGCTATTTGCTCATCAGTTACACTTGCAGATTATCAAGGCTGTAATCCGTTGCCTGAAAAATCAAAGTGAGACTGTTTAAAAAACCATAAAATAAAACAGACTATAAAATGCCATATCTGTTTATTTCTAGCATTGCAGGGGACCAAGAAAACCTTACTGAAGCCCTGAGATGTTGGGGTCTAGCATCTCTGTTACACTGCCGGACACGGCGTTGAAGGAGGCGGAGGGAAGGAGCTGGGAGAGCCTTTTTTTGTTGTTTTGATGCACAAACCGCTGCAAAACTTCTGGTGGCTTTAACTGATACCCCGTAACAGTGATCGCTGTGTGCCTGTCAAAATTGTAAAGAGCTTTAGGCACCGGATTTAATAGCCGTAGATACAGTATTCCTCTGAGCAGACAACACAAAAGCAAACATGAAATCTCTTTAGCCTTTGGGTAGCCTGGTTGTGTCAGTGAAGGGACGGCCTCTTGATTAAATCCAGACTGAGCAGTTTCCTGCTCACAGGCAACTCAGCCCACAGTGTCTTACTCAGAAAGTCTGTTATTGAGCTCGTCTGCCAAGTCCTTTTTCCTTTTAAATTGCAGGCAGAATTGCTAAGATAATACAAATACAAACAATCCTTAAAAGTCTCCTAAAATGATTTCTAGCAGTTTAATGTTTTGCTGACAAACTCTGTTTTAGATTTTCAAGGTTTGGGGTTATTTTTTGTTTTGTGTGCCCCGCCTCCCCCCCCCCCCCCTTTTTTTTTTTCCCCCTAACATTCTCTAAACATGATATCTTGGGGAAGTTGCAGCACTGCAATTAATGGAAAATTTTGTGCGTGTATCAATCCTGGAAGCAGCTTCATGGTCACATCTGTGAATGAGTGGTTTTCACACATGGAGTAGAATATGGCCCCAAGTCAATATATTGTGAGTGGGGCAATCTGCTGGATAGAAAATGAACAGTTACCTACAGTGGTGCAGACTTTCTTCCCTGTTTGGCAGCAGTTGTATGGTGTAACTAGTTATTTTCAAAAGTACATTTTAATCACGAGATGAAAAGTCAGCAAGAAAAATTTAGTTTGTTTGTTTTTCTGAGCAAGTTTTGCTTAGGGAAAATTGTAACGGAGGGAAAATATAGCAGTGGTAGTGACATATCCTTTTAGTGTTTCTGTAATGTTGGGGTCATATATAATTCTATATACACCTGTAAGTCAGGTATATAACAAATTACCTTTAAAACAGCCACAAGGTCTGTGGAGTGAAATTTTGCAAGTTACTCTGGTGCAATCCCATCCATTGCCCGTGGGGTTGCGTTGGGGTAACAGTGGGTTTGGTGCAGTAGTTAGTTCTGTGCGTCGCCTTGTCTGTTTATAAAAGATGTTAATGGGTTCACGGCACGAGACCAGGTTACCCCGTCTGTAACTCCACAGTCTGTTTAAAGAGATAGAAACCTGCGGTGCTTCCAGAAATTGTCTTACAGCTTGTTTGCCCTGTACACCACCAACCCCAAACCATCGATTTGTTGGAAATATTGTGCCGAATGGAAGCTGTGAAAGAAAATGGGAATGTTATAACGGCACGCTTGCAAGATGCCTTTGACACCCTTCTTGCAAAAGTATCATGAAATGTTTTACATCTGAATGTGTTCATGAGTTAAGGTTCTGGGGGGGCAACCCTAAGGTGGTATTTTTAGCAAGGGAATCTCAAGTGCTGATGCTAAAGCTGTGGTCAGTTTTTGTGTTCATTCAGAAGTGAGATACTGAATTACCACTGTTGTTCCCTCTAGTAATGTTATTCTTCGTAGGATAATGGATTTTCTTTTAGATAATAATATATGGTGGTATCACAAGATAACTTGATAGCAGTCGGACTGTATAATATTTTGTGGAGCAAGTCAGAGCAATTTCTTAAAGATAAACTCATTAAAAGCCTCCATTATTTGATAGAGCATTTGGTGTTTGGAGAGCCAAAACTGACAAAATTGTTTAGTAACTAGAAATGGCCTATTCCTGTGAAAAAAAGGAACTGAATCTGTGTTTCACTGTGCAAGCTGTGTCAGGGATCTGGCTTCTGTCTGAGCTTTGTGCTTTGCTTTTGTTTCCACTTTGTAGGCTGAAGGGGACCAGTTACCTCCAGAACACACCGTCAGCCAGTACGAGACATGCAAGATCAGGACCATAAAAGCTGGAACTTTGGAGAAACTTGTGGAGAACCTTCTGACGGCTTTTGGGGATAATGATTTTACCTACATCAGCATCTTCCTCTCCACATACAGGGCCTTTGCTTCCACCAGCACAGTCCTGGAACTGCTCCTGGACAGGTAAGAGCCGGGACAGAATGGAAACAGAGCGGTCATTTATTACACATGACAGGGGGATGTTGACAGGAATTTCTTCTACTGCTTTTACTGGACATGGACTTAATAACCTGATGGACAGAGGTCAAGAATCCTGCAAAATTCAGGATTTCAGCATAAACGCACAATGTGTAAATGCATGCTGCCCACATCCCAACTCTCATGAAAGCTCAGGCGCCAGGTGGGGAAAGTGTGCAGGGTCTGACGGCTGAGGAACCAAACTGGGACCAACACCAGAAAATCAATACAGCTTTTCCCCAAAAAAACCCAGAATGTGTGGGCTGCAGAGTCATTCCTGTTATAGAATAGATTCCTACTTTTTGCTGGATACTTCTATTTTCAGACCTAACTCTCCTGTTTGGGGGCTGCTGATTTGAAACAGGGATTGTACCAACATAAGAATTTGCCATCCCCTTCTGGTACTTCACATGAGCATGCAGTCATAAATTTTTGCGGACAGCACAACAACCACTTAATGTTATAAGAATAGCTTTTATGGTAAGACTGTTAAGTCATGTCTGCTGTATCTATATAAATGCTTAGAACCTGCAGCGTTAGTTTTCTCACCCTAAATCCTGATTGAGACATGGCTGGGTCAGAGGTGATCTTACTCTGGGAGCATCGTATTTATTGCATTTTCAAAATCAAGTGATGGACACAAACAGTTATTCTGGCATACAGTCATTAGAACAGAGAAGCAGCATAAGAACTCCTAGGTTTTAATTTTGGCTCTGCTGCTAGGCAGGTAGTGAAAAAGGCATGGATAAGTTTTCTCTGCTTTTCTTTTGTATCCAAAAGGAGTATAATACTATTTGCTTTATAGGAGTGTTATGTGGCTCAATTAATAGTGATGTCGAAATGCTTGGCTGCCCGTCCTGCTGTGGTGGTGATAACAGCTGTGGTTGCTCAAGTGCAGCAATTTCAGAGCCAGGTGAGGAAAGAGCAGCCGTCCTGGGGGGCAGGCGGTGCAGGTGGATTCACTGCTCTGAGCTTTACCCCGCAGTCCTTACCAGCTCTGACGTGAAACATGAGGAGCAATAAAAATAATAACAACACAAGAATATAAACATGTTGAGGAATTTCTTCTTTTGGATGGGTGATTCTGTACCCTCAGTTTTGGATTCTGTGTTTTGGACATGTGTATCTTTGAAGAATAAAATAGGAAAGGGCACCACATTTGTGTGGGTTCCAGTAGCTTTGAAGAGGGGCTGACTTGCCAAGTGACAGCGTGTCATGAGAATCTCTTGCTGCTAAGCATGTGAATTGCCGAAGAGCCACAAATTTATAGGGGAAACTAACAGTTCTATGCATACACATTGTCACTTTCAGCCAGTCATACTTCATGTATGATTTATTTTACTTACATTTTTAACACAAAAGCCTTTGCAGAGATGCTTTGCCCAGAGTGGCTGTTTGAAATACCATTCCCCTAACAGCACAGGTTTTGTTGCTCTGTGTTGGTGGGTTGCCAGACTGCTCTTTTGGGGTTCTTGCATATTAATCGATGTGTGTCTGGGGAAATTTTCTTTCTGTAATCAGTGAGAACTTGCGAGTAGCTCACATAATGCGAATCAGCCAGTCAAAGACGGCTCTAAACCCGACGTTACACAGCTTGCTTTTTGATTAAAGGCTCTTAAGTTGTCTTAGGACAGCTTATTTTGTCTTAAAGTACATGCGTATATTTAAATGCCCAGAAGGCATCTTTATGTGCGTTCTCCACCCAGTTCAACGTAGTTTTGATTTTTAGTAGTTTCCATTCTGATTTCTCTCTTCCTGAGGTACTTCAGTAATGCAAATAAATCTCCCACCTGAGACTGTGACCTCATTTTACGAATTGCTGTACAAACATGCCTAGAATTGTTTGCAGCAGCCTCCACCCTGAAGACCCTCTACTGTCAAGAGATGATAAAGAAAACCAGTGAGAAGAACAGGCTGCGATGCAGATACTTGGGAGGAGTGTACTGAGGCAAAGAGAGAGTAAGGGCTTAACTCACAGTGACAATTTTGGAGTTCAACCTGGGTTTTCACACGGCCATAGTTCTACACATCCATATCTGGTTGGTTTTTGCTGTCCTCAGGAGACAGAAGACTGTTACGCAAAGACAATATATCGCACTGATTTAATTTGTATCATTATAAAAGATCCTGTGTATCTGACAAGCAAGTTTAGAATCTCCTATGAAATCTTTGAAGCTGAGTGCTCACCAAAGTGATGTTGTTGGAGGAAGGTTCTTGGTGCTGGGAGGCTGACTTGGGCCCTTGGTGCTGGGCTGGCTTTGGTCACTGCAAAGCCCTGGAGCAGGACTAAGAAAGGGCTGTTGGGCTGTTCTGTGGTTTTTGCTGTTTTGTGGTTCTGCAGGATGAGCTGGGACATGGGAAAGCACATTCAGCTGTGGTGTCCCTGCTCCTGCTTCTCCCCCTTTGCTACTTCACAGGGGACATCGCTCTGTAGAACTGTCAATACTCCTACAGTAATTAAATCTCTCTGTAATTCAAGATTGAAGCATTTGAAA
Organism: Caloenas nicobarica; assembly: GCF_036013445.1. Lineage (NCBI taxonomy): Eukaryota > Metazoa > Chordata > Aves > Columbiformes > Columbidae > Caloenas > Caloenas nicobarica. The sequence goes on from NC_088264.1 coordinate 3,633,451, forward strand.
TTTGGGGTTGAGGCATTGAAGCAGCAGTCTGTCTTGCAGTCAGTTTTTGGGTTTGATTGGTTTGTGGTGGTTCAGCCACTAAAAAGTTCAAACTCTGTTACGCTGCACTGTTATAAGGATGATGAAAAAGTCTTTTGGGAATCTTGCTTTTGCACTGAAGTTTGTAGAGTCCTTTAGATGAACGATTCTGTTTTCTTCCCATATTTTCCCCTAGCAAAAAGAATCACAGCAATCTAGAAATAGAAACGTACAAAATTAGTGGAACATTGAAGTTATAAAATCGGATACTTGAAGATCAGAAATTTGAGAGGGGGGAGAACTCAACATCTTTATGAAGTTCATCGTCATGGGCTTTAGTTTCTACTTCTATATTGTTTTCTTCAATGTACTGTAAAATGACAGGATTTTAAAAACAGCCTCAAGAAGGTAATTAGTCATTCTCTGAGAATCATTGGTCACGAGACACCTGAACTCCTTGGGTTCCTGCAAAAACGCCGACTCCATGCAATGAAGGTTTCTGTAAATTGTATAGCTGGTGCAATTTAGCACAGTTAAATCTGCAATTAAGTTCTCAATATTTTCATATCTGGGAATTACATATGTGATATTACAGTTGGATTGCAACACAAAGGAAGGGGCAAGTCTGACTTACAAGTTTCCTCAGGAGTGTATCAGAAGAGACAAAACCAGCCTGGATTTGAAAAGAAATCGATCAGCCAGGAGTAACTCAGCATTTAAATCTGTGCTTAGCCAGGTAATAATGGATTTCATTCACAACTGCTGCTTTTCCTAAGAACATTTATTTTCAAAATGAAAGGCAAGTGCCCAGGCTGAGGGGTTTGCTACCATCTGTGAACCAGGAGCTGAGCGTTACCTGGAACTTCTCCTGTAGGCTTTTCCAAATGTACATGATCCTAAGGACGTCAGCCCTGTCCTCCTCCTCTGATGCCGCTTTAAAGAGATGAAAAAGTCAGAAGAGGGCAAGAAAGCGCAGGGGAAAAGTCTCCATAGAACAGAACTTTATTTTCTAAGCCTAATTCCAATTTTACTGGCTTATGTACCTCTCAGAGCAAGTTCTAACCTCTCGTTCAGAGGAAGGGCACATTGACCTTGTCAACATTATCCCCAGCCTTTGGTAATAAATGGTAGAATCCACAGGAAATCTGAGGAGGTCACCGCTTCCTTCCCCTCTCACAAATCTTAGGAGTGTTGTGTTCAAGAATCCATGGATGTTTCTCTTGGCTTTTCGAATATCATGGATAATCTAGAATTTTATGGCTTGAGACATAATATAGATGAAATTTAAGCTATAAAACTTAGAATGATGTACATGCGGCTGTGGAATATGGACTTGTGAAGAAAAACAGATGTTCTAAGGAAAAGTAAAAAAAGAAATGGATAGTAATTGAATTAAGCCAGCTTAGTTTTCATGTCTACATTAGTGTAGAGTAAGTAGCAAAGAGTCTGCATTTTTGCAACTTTCTTGTTAGTTGTACTATTTAATAAGAGACTGAAGTATCAGTGCATAATCTGTGTTTTATAAGTTTATTTTGTTTATAAGTTTGTTTTATAAGTTTATTTTGTTTTCCAGTGAAGTAAAAAAATAATGAAAAGGGCAATCTCCTAAAAAAGCAAGTAAGATTTTGACATTTGTTGTCTGTTTTAGTTTCATGTGAAAAGCTTGAGCCTTGTTTCTTATTCTTGGTGACAGAGCAGGATTGTGGAGTAAGGGAACACTTGCGGATGGCAATGCTGAGTTCTTGTCATTTGGTCCAAGGCAGAACAGTGATGTGGCCAGATCAAAAAAAGGCATTTCATCTTTTTATAGGTGAGCAGCTCCTTGACACAGAGTAGGAGGAAAGAGCATCTGCATCTCCCAAGATGTAGGATGCATATTTTCATAGGAAAGTACACACTGACAAACTTCTTCCAAAATTGACATGTGTGGAAGTTGGATTCCCCTCAAGTCCAGTGCATTCAGTTGATGTTGGATTTGCTGCGGATACACCCCACACTGAGTGCTGCAGAATTAGACATACACAAATTCAGATTAAACAAAGAGAGACCTGGGACTCTTGGAAAACCGTCCTAGGAAGATCTGGATGTATCGTACCCTGTGGGGAGACACCTGTCAGTCCTTTGATGTGGTCTGCAGAGCATCCTGTGCAAGCATTAATTGAATTTGGGACATAAAACATTTATTCTATCCAAAAAAGGTGAGACGCTTTTGCCTGAGTGACAGAGGCAAATAAAAAAAGCAGATCCTTTATTGAAGAGAAACTAAAGTGTTTGGGCAGGAAAAAAAGATCTTTTAAAAGGTTTGAATAATTCCAAATAATGCATGCTTTTGTTAAATTAGTCCATGCTGTGGTGAGGTTTTGTGACTTCTCTTCATGTGACGTCGGAAAGCAGAGGGAATTTCTCGCAAAGCCAAACACATGTAGCTTTGGTTACGGCACCGCTGCAGGGTGCTGGTCCTTGGGGGGGTTTGGACTCCCCCAGCCCATGATGGTGTTGTCATCACCGCGATGCGCAAACCAGCCGGGCAGAGAGGGACGTTTCTCAAGGTGGTTTCTGCCCTGCGATACATCCAGTGCATGAGTGCAGTCACACAAAGTATCGAACAAGGCATATGGAAAGGTTTAAATTGCTAATGTATAATTCAGAATATTTAAAGGCCAATGCAGTTTTCTGTGTTTCAGTCAGAAGATAGTTACTGGATTTTTAGTGCTGTGCTGCTTGTTGTAATGGACTTTAAATTGGGCCATTCGATAACTTCTGTCTTTAGTAAAATCAGAGATGTGCTATTTGCTTTTAACACTTCTTGGAGATCGTGAATAAATCTGTCCTGTGGTGTTTTTTCTTCCCCCCCCGCTTCCATACTTTGAATTAATCTTTTGCTTTTTATTAAATTTGAGACTGGAGCCTTATTCGTTCTTTTGGCTGGATTCAGCCTACAAAGGTTTTCTTTTAACACATAGTAGAAGTCAAATCAAACAAAATCTTGGGCATAAGCTGATATGCTGATGACTTGTATTTTCAAAGCTATTTAAGAGTAATTGGGACATCCGCACCGCTTTAGTATTCATGGAAGTTTGGCATCTAAATGCAGCAGACAGCTTTGAAAACCTGCCAAGTCTTTAACACTATATGTTCTGATATTTTCTCTTTGTTTTTGCAGAAGTGGGCAGGGACATTTAAAAGAAAAAAAAAAAAAATCTTGTTGGCATTTCGATGTGAAAAACACTGGATGGAAGTTCCTGGTGAGAGGAAGAGGAGCCCAACTCCTCCTGCTCTGGGTGTTGGGGTCCAGCGTGATGCCACCGCAGGGATCCTGTGATACCCCCAGTGTCACGGGGTCCACTCACGAGTGCGATGGGAGCCAAAGGTGCTCAGCTGTCCAGATGAGAGCAGAAGCAGGCCAAGGTTCCTCTCTTCCGTATTTTATTTTGTCACGGTAATCATGTTCCTTGTAACGATGCTTAAAAGCAGGGCCACACTGTGCTTGGCACAGTCGCATCTAAAGCAGCAACTGGTCCTTGTCTCAAGGAGTTTGCGGAGAAGGAAATCGATGCTGTTTGATGGGAGAGCCAGAGCTGGATAGTGACAGCAAGTAACAAGTTATTTTTGTGTTTTCAGTTTATTCCTTCTGCTCGAGGATGGCTCGATAGGGGGTAAATGGAGAGGAAAATGAAGGTAGGGGAAGTGGCATTGCAGGAATGGGTTCTTTGGTCGCAGAGCCATATGTTTTAGGACAGCATCTTTACGTGGCATTTTCTCACTGTTATTGCTGGAGCATCTCTTCTTGTCTCTGTTGTTTTCTGGTATAGCACGTGGTTTGTCCACTCGGTTAAAGAAGCGACTTCGTTTCCATGATTCTATGTGTGTATAATTCAAAACACCTTGTGATTCTTGCTGAGTATCTGTGCTTCCAAGTTGCTTGTTTTGATGCTTACAAGCCTTATTTAGGGCTATGTTTGGGGCTTGTGCAGAGAACCACCTTTCCCTATTATTTCCGAGTAATTCAAAGTGTATTTTCCTCCTTCTTCCTCCCTTCCCTTCTCAACAGAGATGCAGGAGTGCATTTTTCTCTGTTTTTCAGTATTTAAATATTCAGTACTACCCACTACGTTCTGGTCTCATTTGCTTAGTCAGTCCCTTTAAGTGGAGTCTCTAACTTTCCAAACGGCCAAGCAAGGCTGAAAAGTTCTGTGGGCTACAGGATCCCTTTGTTTCTCATGTCTCTTTTTGTATGCAAAGCGTTCATACAAGGCTGGGGAGTGAATGGCTCTTTGTCCAGGAGCTGGTGAGAACAGAGCCCTGGAAATCTGCAGAAATGCTGTTCTTTACATCAGATGTAGCATTAACTCCTCCTAACCCGTAGTTAATGACCTGTTGTTCATGCAGAGCTCTTGCGTTGGGAGACAGGCAGAGGTTGACATCTGGCAACATAATGAAGCGTTATATTTAATACTTCTCCAGTTTTGTACAGAAAATTCTCTGCTCTTTATTACTGTGTTATAGATTTATATTGTAAAAATCAGCACGTATCTCTCTAGTGGGATTTAAATGCAAATGCCTAATGTTATGCAAATACATATTTTATATTTCATATTTCATACCATACTAGGACAATGACAGTGAGTCATCTCAGTAAATTTTGCTCTAAGAATTAATGGCAAGTTTTGAAAAATGGATATAAAAACGTAATTGCTATTTAAAAAGCAAAGCTTTCTTTGCATATTTCTCCCAGCAGAGGGAAAATGTCTTTTGTCTGTAGGCTAAGATGCATTTTAGTCACCTTACCTAGTAGATGGCAGTGGAAAGTGAAATCCTCTCCCTTTAGCAACTGGGCAGGAGCAACTGTCACATGTGTTATGTACTTTATATCATATATATGTCTTGATTCTGTCCTGGGTGATCTCCACTGAGAAGGCGTTTGCATAGTTCTCTAAATATCCCCCTCAAGCTCTTTTTGTAGCTTCTTGGTAAGATGACGTGTTACCCAATGTTATAATATTTGGAAATGCAGGACAATCTACACGTCTGCAAGACCAAATATTGCAACCAATACAGTCAAATCTAATAAAAATAGGTTAAACTTTACACTTCAGCTTATCGAAGTGTTGGCAGTGTTGTTCTTAAGGCTCCTCTGGTGTATTCCATCCTTTCAGTAAAGCAGTGGAAGTTTCTCAATTAGTTAATTGCATCACTTGGAACTGCAAACATCGTAATGAGCATTCAGAGTATGACTGAGAGCTGGGAGAGGCCACGTAGGATTAAGTGGTGAGTTTGGGCATCGCTGAAAGTCAAAAAGAAGATATCTATTCAATTTTACAGCTTCAGTAGTGCTGATCCAAATAAAAGGAGCACAGGCGGGGTGTGAAATCGCTTGGGAGCCTCTAAGAGAAAGCACAGTGGCCACTGATGCACCAAAACCTGTCAGAACACGATCGAGACTCCTTCTGGTACCAAGTGATGGTTCCGCTGAGGCTGCTCCTGTTGGGGTTCCTTGGGAGCCCCAAGGGATCCAGGCGTTATTCAGTGTGTTGAGAAGGGGATTCTTACCCCACTGTCAGTTTAGCTAAGTGTATTTTTCTTTAGAAGTTTGGATTAGCTGTGTAAAATCACAACGGCAAAATGGGTTATCCTGTGTGTGCATCAGTCTCTAAGGACTCTTTCCATTTTAAGAAGCCTTTAAAACCTCCTCTCATACTTCTGCTGTCTTATAGGGCCAGCAGGATTGTTTCAGGATGACTGAGAAGAATTTGGGTCCTTTAAAACACAAGTTCGCAAGTTCTTATGCATATGTTACACTTTTTTTTTTTTTTTTTTTTTAACCTGAACAGATAAAATGCTGCGATTCCTGAAGCCTTCACCACTGATGTGGGAACTTAGAATGAGAGACTTAGAAAGCGTGAGAAGTTAGGATGACTGAGAGGCAGTGAATGGGTCAGACTGAGCTCCTGGGGTCAATGAGTCATGATTTTGTTCTCAGCCTGTAACAACAGGAGCAAATAATTTTTGTTATGTCTACCTGCGGTGTAGTCGGAGATGCAAGGTGTAGTTTGCAAGGAGCTGTTCCAGCTGATGCCAGGGCTCTCCCCGCAGGTCTCTCCAGGCTCAGTGTCCCCAGCTGAGCTCCCTGTGGCTGTGCTGCTCCTGTCAGAGGGACCGCGGGTTTGCCTGATTTAGTCTGGGTTTGCTTTGCAGTGCACGGGGATATGTGCAAACCCTTCATCTCTGCCTCAGCTTCCCCAGCCTCGGTGGAATTGTCCAACATGAAGCCCTTGTCATAAGATTGTTGGAACTTTAGTTCTTATTTTAAAGCCTTGGGCGGTGCTGAGGTTGTGAGCTGTGGCGGGGCAGAATATCAGTTTCAGGGCAGCGGATGGTGCTGCTAAAACCTGTTCTGGTGCTAAAACCTGTTCTGGTGCTAAAACCTGTTCTTTATAGTCCGGCAGATCTACCGCTGAGAGGGAGCTTGAATGCAGCGACAGTGGTTGACTTTCTGTACAGATCTGGGATTCTGACTTGTGAAGCCTTAGACTGATACTTTAGATGTGCATAAAACTCTTGCCTCTTCTTTTGATCCTTTGAAACGTTTTAGATGAATTTGTTAGTGGTTCTGATATGAACCTTCTGGACACAGACCAACAGCCCACTGGATTTGCTCTGTCTGATGCTACTGGGATGTTGTAGCACAAACACTGGAAGATGCACTTGTTCTCCTAATTCTTCAGATTAATTGCAGGTGCCTGACACAATTAGTTGAGCACAGAATGTGTAAACTCAGTTTACCTTATTCTGGACTGTGAGTCATTATCTGCCTTCATTGAAGCTGCCTGTAAGGACCCGTGAGATTCTTTCTGGAGCTGTAGATGTGAAACAACGGGCACTCCCATTGCCAGGGAAGCGCGGAATCCTGCCTGCAAGGCACAGGCCTTGCCTGGGTAGATAAGAGATTCTGCTTTGCTGTTGGAATTGAGCCCCTGGTTTCCTCTTTCCCGGTGGCGTTTTCACAGCCCCATGGCCATGCCCACTGGTGACAACTGTGCCAGTAGTTTCGGCACAAGTGGACACGTGCCACCTGGAAAACTTGGTGTGAAATCACCCTGGGAGTGGGAAGGAATGGCAAATACTGGAGAAACAGAAGCTGCGTTGGAGAAAGCGGTTGTGATCTAGCCTCCTTGTGTGCTGGAGGGAAAATGGGCAGAAAGGGTCTTGGAGCTGTGAGCAGAGAGACTGTTTTGGTTGATTCCTCCTCTGTGCAGGCAGCTTCCTAGGAATGAACAAACTAGGTTGGTAGATACTGGCTGTTTCTTTAGGGTTTTTTTCCACCTAAATGAAATAATCTTCAAACTCCTTAACTTTTCCCAACTGTTAGATTCTGTATTTGAAGTTTGAGCTAGAAACACTCTTTAATTGCTTATGCTAATTGTATATGTATTTCGCTATTTGGGATTTTGTTTTTATTCAGTAGAGTTTCCTCTAAACACCCTTCTCATTTCTCAGGTATGGAAACCTGGAGATCTCAAGCTGCGAAGAAGTTGGAAGCCAGAATTCCCCCGAATCCACCACAGCACTCAGGACGTAAGTTTGGTTTTGTGCCACCCAGCGAGCCCCAGGCAGGTTGGGTGTTGGAGGAGGACGTGGGCAGCAGAGCTGTTGTTTCCTTTGACAATTCACAGCCCTGTTTGCTTCACGGAGCTTGTGTAAAGGCTGAGTATCAACTGTCTCATAACACATCCAATAATATAACCCAGAGAGCTTTCCTTCAAGGAAATTGTCTCAGAATTAAACATGACATGAACACATTTTGGCCAATGTTTTGTTTATTAAGCCAAGAAGGAGTGTTTTTTTTTCCTCTGCCTTATCTATAGTAGTAAATGGTTATTGCTGATGACTGATTTTATTGTGCATTAGGACAGTGTCTGCAGACCAAAGCTGAGGTTGTTCCAGGCAACGTGTGTCTGCGTGTATCTTTTCCATTAGTGCCCCGATGATTTACAGTGCTGCTTTTACAGTGAAGTTTAGATTCTGAAGTCATCCTAATTTGCAAGAAAAATAGCAAAGTTGTTTTGAAATGCAGTTTAAATGGGATAAAAAATGGTTTGATTATCCTCCTAGCATCATATGGAACTGTGTTTTATCTTTAGACATTGGGTGTAAAATGTGCCTTAGGTCATCAGCATTTGTGCTTTGGCATCTGTATGATCTGTGGTTTGCACGCATCGTGGCAGTAAAAAGTAGCTGCTCGTTATATTTGATTAGGCTAGTGATGCTTGATTCTTTTCAGCATTACTGAAGACTGTTTTTGTATGAATTTATCTCAGCTTCTAGTGAAAAAAACCTTAAATTCTTTTTTGTCAGTGCACTGGTTTCTCAAGGTGTAATTGAAGAAGAAGCCTTTTCTTTTGAGATGGAAGAAAAATGTTGAATTTTTCTATCATGCAATACTTTCATTCCTGAGATTCAGGCAGGTTGTTGGTTGAAATCACACTCTATTCTGCAATATTGGGCCGGCCCTTCCCACCACTTACCTCTGTGCTTTCCCACTGGCCTGTGTGTTGGGATGGGGGGCTTTGAGTCTGGCTTAAAATGGTTCAAATATCTCCAGCCCTGAAATGCACCATTAACATACTGGACACCTTCCTCCTCTCCATTATCTGTCGGACAGTGGGGTTGCTTTGCCTTCTGTCGTCCGTGCGGAAACTGTTTTTTTTAACCCCCAGAGATAAATTGGTCAAAGCTCCTTGGCTGTGAGCGTTTCAATAGTTGTCTCTGAAAACACAATGAATTGCGCTTGCTTGACTGCAGAAGAAATGTAAAGCTTAATTAATGGCTGTAAATGATACAAGGTTCTTTAAGGCTTTAGTTAGAAACAAAATGTTGTCGCCTGTTCATTATTTTTTTTTTTTTTTAGCAGTTTGTAAGGACACCAAGGTACAAGCTCTGATTTGGACTGTCCCTCTCACCCCATGAGACTCGACATGGGAGCTCAATTCTCCTGTTCTTTCCTGGTTGGAAATATTTTCCTCCTCTTTTGCCATGAGAACTCACCAGAGAGCAGCTGGGAGTTAAAACCTGGTTCCAAGCACCCAGAAGGCAGCGTTAAGGATTTATGTTGGGGATGAGGAAGATAATTTCACCAGGATAAATCATGTTGGGATTAATCTCCCCAACTGCCCTTTCATGGACCCAAACGAGCTTGATTATGAGATGGAGAGAAAAGGAGTGAAAATAATCTTGATGTTAGTGTCTCTTTAGGCTTTGGGCAATATGCGTCAATTTTTTGTTATGCCTGGAGGTGAGAGTGCAAGTGAAATAGCATTTAGTAGGAGCATGTTTGGTTGGTTTATTTTTAATGGAGTTGTTTTCCTACTGACATACACATAGTTTATGATGCACCCCCTGCCCAGTTGCTTCCCGCAGCCAAGGGACTGACCAACGGATGGAGCCCGTGGTCCTGTTCCTGTGGCAGCACAACTTCTGATGAGTTTATCTGACACAATTTTCATTGATATAGTTGGCACAGCTGATTTTGTTCCTTTGGCCCTCGTAGGATACCTTTTTATATCTGAATTTGATACCTGTTACTCAACTGTATTTATTTATAGAAAGCTGAACGATGAAGTTGTCAACTAAGTGATTTGTCAGGTATACGTGTTTTAACAGCTCCTGGATAAATATGAATTCACTTTCCTGCCTTAAAAGCTTCCATTGCTCTCTGTTGCTCTGGCTACTTGTCTCTTAGATATGATTAATGGTATCTGAAAAAAAGAGGTTGCCTTTGTAGTCCTGTTGTGAAACACATTGTTCAGGTTTTCTCTCGTCTGGGATAATTCCAATAGAATTGCATTTGCCCTCTTTTCTCGTAGAACAGAAACATGATGCAGTTGTGCTCTCAGTTTTATATGGCTTGAAGAAATAAGAGGAAGAAGTAGTAGAGCCGTGTTGTTTCTTGCCATTACTCTGGATTTCTCAGAGGAAAAACATCTCGTGGGGAAGCCCGTGGTCTGTGGCCAGAGATCAGCTGCATCCGTCAGACTCCTGTTGTGACAGCTCAGATGCTTTAAAAATCCATTTGGGGCATTAGAAATGGGGATGCAATTAAAGCATTTCCACTGGTTTGAGACACAAAAAATTGCTACAGAAGTTAAAAACAACTGGAAGAGAAGAATTTAGGGCTCTTTGCATGTCTCATGGAGCTTTAAAGAAGAGAGGGTTTTTTTCAGAAACCTTAGGTACATGTGGGAGGAATATTAGGTTGTATGTTGTGTACTCTAAGCCGCCAGGTTACTAATTTCTATGTTGAAATTCTCTGTGCTTCTTGTAGGATAGAGTTGTGACATGATTTGAGGAGGAAAATGCCTGCCGTATGGACATTTTTTATTGTATTATTCTAGCATTCCATCCAGTGTTTGTATAGCTCATAACCCACTAGGGCTGAGCGCACTCGTGCACAGCCTTGTTTGAGAGACTTGCGGGAGCGATAAACCTGCCCTTGTGTTCCCAAATTCTGGGTCGGAGCCAGCAGTCACTTGTCACACTTGTTGCAGTGACATATAGTTGTTACCGGCCCAAGATCGCTTCAGCTATGTTCGGAAACATGCCTTCTAAGAATCCTTTCTACCAAGGGGATTTTCTTCTGGTCACTTAAGCGTCATTCCTGTCGTTTTTGGGCTGCTGGGGTGGTCAAAAAAATTATATTCTTCCATAGGGATCGGACTAAATCATGTCTAATACAAAATGTCTTTCAGGCTTTTTATTATTATTTCCCTTTTCTTTAAAACTGCACTTAAACAAAGGTACTGTAATTTTTTAACTTTAAAAATACACAGACAGTTTGGACCTTCGGGTTGTGAGTAAGCTCTGAAAGTTTTGTGAGCTTAAAAAACCCTGCCAGGCATGACTCCAAGCTTTTTAAAGTATCGTGGCCCATGGTAGCTTTTCATGTTCAGTAGCTTGCTTTCCACAGTTCTCCCTACTTTCAGTCAGTCACAAAGTCTGTGATCACAAGTAGGAGAAAAATAAAGTCCAGAGAAGGTTGGATATTCCAGTCAGATGCCTGAGTTAGACGGACTTCAGCCCGTGTTTCCAGAAACATGATGCCATGTTGCTCGTAATTGTCTGATAAGGGAGTTGTAAGGAGTAACTTACTTGAACCTTTTTCTATCTCCTCCTATAAGCGGTTATTTTCTTTACATCATATAAACAAGGTTTCCTGGTGCTGTGTCTCAGTTCTGCATGTGTTTGTGTTGAGCAGTGACAGTTGTCTCCTGATCTTAAGTTGTCATCTTCAGAGTTCTCTGTGTTCACTACATGTTTTTTAGCTCTTCCGTTGACTTTCAAGAAGAAAACAGTAGATACAACACACCAACATATGTGACAATTCAGAATAAAACCATATGTGCATTAAACACAAAAATTATCAGCATGATGAGTGGCAATAAGAATTAAAGAGAGGTCTGTATGAAAGTACTGCAGCGGTTGTATTGCCTACGAGGTAGCTAGAAACAAAGCTTTTGGTGACACGACCTGATGGCCGTGATCTCTATTCGGAGCAGGAGTGCTCCTCGGTGAACTTGTAACTTGCTGTTAAAAGGTGGAGTTTCCTACATGGAGTTGGACCAGCTGAACAAGAAGCAGAAACAGTTTACCTGGTACAGAAAGTAAGAGAGCTTTAAGCCCTGAAACTCTCCTCTTTTGCAGTCACAAGCACCGCGGTGGCTGAGTCCTGGGGCTTTTAAATCCTAAATGAGCTTGAGAAACTGTAAAAGTCCTTTCAAGCCTCCTCTTTAGAGTATATTGTGGTTTCCTTCTGCTACTGGCTTCGGTTTGCTGGTTTGCAATAGATTGGTGGTGCTCTCCCTCAGATGAATGACAGAAATGAATGAAAATACTTGGGGCTTTTTTTGTTGTCGAGAATGTCAGCTCCTAGTTGCTTTATTATCAAAATGTGGAATTTATTTGTGAATGTGGCACGATTGAAAATCGCAGGCAAAGCAGCTTGAAGCTGAACTGAAACCTCCTTGTTTCGTTCCACAGCAGTTGGGTAAAACAGTTCAAATAGAGAAGATTAAGGAACACACATGGCAACATTACAACATGGCATGTCTTGCGTATTTACCTCTCCTCTTCTGCATTGAAACAGCAAATACTAAAACTGCAGCATTTAGAGTTTCTCGTAGTGATAAACTAACATTGTCCCGTGGTTGCTTGTGCATTTAGACCTTCCCGACAGAAAACTTGACTTTTGTTTCCCACTGAAGTTAATGGTCCTGCTGGAAAACAATGTGTGCAGTTCCAGTACTGCAGAAATAAAACTGGTCCTAAAACCTTGTACTCCAGGAGAGCAGACACCAAAGGAATGTGAGACAAATGGAAGAAAATTGGCTGGAAGCTTCTGGTGCCTGGGAAAGCCATGGTGGGGAGCAGTTAAGGTGCATTTGGGAGAGCAACAATCAGCATTCATTCCAGTAAAGCCAATTAAGCTAAAACAACAGCAGAAACCAATGTGGTTATGTGAGAAGCCGAGTCAAACACAGGGCAGTGTAAGCAGTGAAAGAGTGGGAGAGTTATGAAAACAGCCAGAACCAAGCAAAAAAGAATAATTAGAGGAGCAAAGAAAAATAATGATTGGCATCTCAGTTAAAACAAAGAACAACTAGCAGAGCTATTCCCTTAGTGACTTTTTGTGTGTCCCAGCAAAAGCCCTCCATATGCTATTTAACCAGTTCTTACCCAAATCAAACGAAGAGCAGATCATGTGCTGGACATCATCAGCACATTATTTGTAAATGGACTGGGTATGAGAAGCTACCCTTACATCAAGCTTTGCTTGCAGTTTACCTACATTTTACCCCTGATTCAAAGCTGAGATTTGACTGCCCATGTTGTTGTTTAACAAGCAAAACCGAGAAAATACAGCTGGCTTCATTTAGTCTGTGTGAGCAGTGGACAGTGGAGGAGAGGAAATAGCTTTCTATAAAGATTATTCCACTGATGGTCTTAAGTACGCGTTTGGCAAATTACAGATAGTTTTGTGCATGTTTGTGTCTAGTTTCATAATCTCTTTCTGCAACTGAGGTTCTCCCTATTCTCCTTAATTGTTGAGATTCCCTTCTACTCATTCTTTAGAAATAATTGTGGTGGGAAAGAAAACACCACTTTTCCTTTTTGGCCAGAAATGATGTCTTTAATTCCTATGCAGACTTCTTTATGACCAGTGTTATAGCTGTCGTCCCAGTAGAGAAAAGACTACGCAGAATTCCGTGTATCCTATCGAATCGCTTGTGGTTATGTGAAATGAAAGCCCCATTTTCCACCTCCTCTGTGCCTTAACAGAGATATTAGACTTGGAGCTCCCGCGGTCTCATCACATTTTGTGGGAGCTTGTGAGCAAATGGGACTGGATGGGTGGTTCTGTGTTGGCAGTTTGTAAATGACAGGATTGGATACGCTTCTTCCACCTAACGGTAGGTAGATTTTGGAGACCGAAACCTTCAGAAATGGGCTTCAAGCTGGTATGGAAATGAGACGACTTTGTGGCAGGTGTGAAACTTGAAAGCATCGCTGACCGAAGCCCAGAGTCTGCAGTTGGCAGGATAGGAGTTAAACATTATTTTTTTTTTTCTCATAGGCAGGAAAAGAAAAATTTATAGCTCATAATCAACTGATGAAAAATGTGGTCTGTGATGTTTCTTTCCTGTCTGAGATCTTGGACGGCTCCCGTTCCTATCTGTCTCTGGGTCTCTCAAGTACGGGGAGTTTCTTCTCAAGGGCAGCAAATGTAAAGCTACTGCAAGATACGGGCAATTCTCCAGCCGGCTTTCAGAGCTCTCCCCTCCCTGACACGCTAATGAAACAGTCAGGCGATAGGAGGTCAGTAGGGCACAGTGTACCTTTTTTCTCTTTCCTATTTTCCTTCTTGACTGAAATGATTTTGCTGGCAAAAATCAGTGTCTGTAACAGCCGTGAACTCTTCACCCTGCTCTGGGAGACTGGGTCTGTCTTAAACTCTGTTTATTCTTCGGCTTATGGAAGTGGCCATCAACCAAGCCTCTGGAAACTGAGCTTAGCAGGACTGTGTGAACAATATTAGGCCGAGGACTTATCCTGTGGAAAGGCTCCTTCTTCCAAATCATTGCTGAGCTGGCAAATGCTCACGGGAAAAGAATACCCAGCTTTGGTTTTGGTAGTGGGACAAGTAGGGATGATGGTGAGTTTGTGGCGCAGCATTCTGGGTACGTGCGGATGATTAAAAATGTGAGGAGAGGAATCCAGAACATGTTTGCGTGTTAATTTTTGGTTTTTGTAGCCCTGAAATAGTAATGCTGGAGTTTCTCCTGTCAGCCAGCCTAACCAAACAGTATTACCGACAGATTTCCAAATGCTCTCGCTAATTAGAAGTTTGAAGTTGCCACAATATCAGAGAAGGAAACAACAGACTAAAGCAGATAGGACTTGTAAAATGGCATCTATGTGGGCTTAAAGTGAATTTTGAGGAAAACCCAATACAGTTAAGAGAGACAAGGAGAGCGGGAGAAGCAATCTTTGCCCTTTCTTAACTACTAGTTTATTTTGAGTGCCACTGAGCAGCCGCGTTAACCAGTTATTGCTGTGCAGAACAAACGTGCCTGTATTTGTCCCTGGCTCCAACGTGAGAGCCTTCTGGGCTGGCTTTTGGGTTCCTCACTGTCTACGTGTGAAATCTGTGTTTGTATTTGCGCTCTTCTCATGATCTCACACGTTGAGGAGAGAGAGTTCCTCCTGGCGTGCTTGTCCCTTTCCATTTTGCAGCTATTAATGCAACAGACCTGCAGCCGCATCCGTGAATTTGAGGATTTGAACTTTAAAAGCCAAGTACCTGATTGTCACGAGCACAGATGCTCTTTGAACAGGAACATCGATGTCTTTAACTGGATCCTCATGGCTAGAGGTTTTTACTGAAAGCATGGCCCTTCTCTTCATGGAATATCGTTGGGAGCATGGGATACTATTATTGCACGAGAGTCTTCTGAAATTACATTATTGGAATAGGTATCACTTGATAGAAAGGTTTCTGTGGCTGTAAAAAACATTTTCATTGAAGGGCTAAGCTCCCACAACGAACTACGCAGCACAGCCCTAAGCATTTTCAGAACCCAACAGGACCTGCTGCAAACAAAATTCTCTTTAAAAAGTGTTTGGATATGCTGTCTGTGTCTTCCCAGCTGTAATATGTGCTGTGGCCGGTGCTGTTAGTGCACTGAATTGTACATGCTGATTTACCAGCACATTGCTATGAAGAGCCAAAGATCTCACAGCCTTTCCTGCAGCAGAAAAAATAAGTTGATCGTTATTCTTTGTTCAGGCTTGAATTCTCTTAAAACCTGAAGAAATTTGGTTATTTTTCCAGACTTCTTCCAGTTTTTCCACACTTAGTTGAAATTTGTCAACAACATTGTGAGTTACTTCTGAAAAACGATAGCGTAAATTCTAAGCCTTATTTTCTTACAAAATCGGGTTGAAAAATCCTTGCAAAGACAGGAATTAAAGAAATTCCTATAAACATACATTTGTACGGTATCTAAGTACCAGCCTAATAGATGGGTGTGAGTTAATACCGATGTAGACCCGGAAAAGTGTAGCTAAACAGATCACTTCCCTCCGCTTCAGGCAGGATGGAAACCGTGGTGATTCACCAGCTCTGGTTTCCTCTCATCCCCCTCAGTCTGCAGAAGGATTGTCCACGGCCAGTTCTCTGCAATGGGTGTTTTTTTTAAGATGTGCGTGTCTAAGAAAGTCCTGGATAACTTTCCTGATGGAGATCCAATGCTCCCGTAACTCCTTAAGCATCCTTTTCCTGCACTGAGATACCTTCTTGCGTGGTATAATTTGTCAGCCCCTCCTTATCTTTGGGCTAAGGGTAAAGCCCAGATTCCGGTGATATCTTTTTGTTACGCGTTTCATCCTCGGATTAGCAAGGCCAATCTTCCTTATGGCTCCAGCTGTCCTGGCGCTCCCAGCCTGATCCTGGGCGCTGGCAGCACAGCACTGCCCGAGCTGCACGTGTCACCGGGAGGGTTTTGTCTGTGCAGATGAACCCATCTCGCTGGCCGCGTGTGCTCCTGGCGTGAGGTTCAGGCTTAGACTGCTTTGTTTGCAGAGCTCAAGGTTTCATGCACCACGTCTTCTCCTAAGCAGAGAATGAGTCATGCTTTGTGGAGGAATCAGCAGCTTCGGTTTGGTCCCTGGACACGGCAGCAGCGATTGATGAGAGGAAGGGCACCGAGGGAAGTGTTTGATTTAGGACTTCCACGGGGAAGCCACAAATACCTTGTTTCCTCCCTGCTATTTTCCCCCAACATCCCAAGGAGCAGTGATGGAGCAAACATTGCAGCCTCGCCAGGCCACAGCTTTTCCCACTGGCACAAGAGGGAATTAAGAATTGATGTTCTGCTTTTGATTGTGTGCATAATGTTTGGTAGTTATTCAAACGTGGTCAGGGTACAGCTAAGCCAAGATACTTCAAGTGATTAAGCAAAGCGTATCTCCAAGGTAATTTGCACGTCTTGCTTTGCTTGCTTGGCAAACGGTGCAGTACAGGGAAGCGGGATCATAAGCTCTGCAGCTCCCTGAGGAGGGACGTGGACAGGGAGGCGCTGAGCTCTTCTCCCTGGGACCCAGGGACAGGACGTGTGGGAACGGTTCAAACTGCACCAGGGCAGGTTCAGACTGGACATTATGAAACATTTCTTTACCGAGAGAGGGGCCAAACACTGGAACAGGCTTCCTGGAGAGGCGGTCGACATCCCAAGCCTGTCTGTGTTTTAGAGGCATCTGGACAAGGCCCTTAAAAACACGCTTGTACTTGTGGTCAGCCTGGAAGAGGTCGGGCAGGTGGACGAGATGGTCATTGTAGGTCCCTTCCAACCGATTTGATTCTGTATTAGTTTGCATTTTGGGGCTATAGTTGTACTCCACTTGTATGAGTGCAAGTCAGGAGCAACTTCACTGAAGTCCCTGGCAAAATCTGAGTGGTATCTTAATAAGACTCCATGCATAAAAAGAACAACTTATATTCCTTGCTCAAAAAAGTATTCCTACTGCTTTCACGGGGGGATGAATGTCTCAGTGTTTCTGTTGTTCTATTAGACACAGATCCATGCGATTGCATCAATACCTGCTGTATACAACCCGTGTGTTCTCTCTGGATTTGCTCGCAGTGCGATCGCATCAATCTTACGAGCCTGGCTCGATCAGTGCGCCGAGGATTTCCGAGAACCGCCCGACTACCTCTGTCTGCTGAAGGTGCTGGATTATCTGAAGAGGAACATACCCGGCTCTGACCCGGAGAGGAGGGCGCAGAACCTCTTGGAGCAGTTCCAGAACCAAGAAGTGGAAAATGACGGTAAATTCGCCTCTCTCTGCTGTCTTTCTGTTCCCCCAGACTGTATGGTACCACAGGGATTTATGTGCAGTACACTTAATTAACTCCTATGCTAAATGACAATATTGTGAGGCTCACTGGTGACTTTTTCCTTGTTTCGTTTCTTTTTTTTTTTTTTTTTTTTGGTAAATCTCTGTATGAGGCTGCATGTTCCATGAGGGATGAAATAGTTGTACAGTGCAGGTGCCTATGCCTGTTGATCCTGGGGTGGATTGAGAAATTCAGCCCTTCTCTAGTATTTAGCTAAAGCTTTGAGATTGCTGCAGCAACTAAGGGGTTAATTGTCAGCACACTTCCCATGTCGTTGAATTAAAACACACAGCTGCTCTTTAGCTGGTCTTCTCATTTCAACCCTTCCCCCCACCACCAAGAAAAGCCCAAACCACCAAAAAGGAAAATACAGAGCTGCGACAAAATACAGCTTAAGTCACAAGCCTCGTTGTCATGAAGCTTTTCTTCCTAGTTACCATCGTGTCAAAGGAAGTGTCTGTAGCTGTTTTTTCCTATTTGAGTGGCCGGCTTGCTGGTATCCAAGGCCAGAGGAAAAACTTACGTTATTGGGGGTCACAATCTACTGAAACAATGGTGAACTGTAGTAACACAAATATGCTGTGTGCAGCGTCAAGCCTGACACATCCCCTTATCCTGGGCAGAAAGCTTCCTGTGCTGTGAGCCGAAAAGTTGTAGGAGCTCACGTAGTATGTGAACGAGAACTAGAATCAACTTCCAGCTTTAGTAGAGGGGTGAGAGGGAATAATTTGTGTAATAAAGGATAAAGGAAATGACAGGAAAAAAAAAAATTCATCCCATAAAATCACGTCTGCCGGATGTTCCAGAATTACCATGTGAATGCATGATACTGTGAGATGCCAGATTAACTTGGTCGTTAACACATACATAAAAAGGAGTAGCACAATGCCCAGGCGGTTCCCTTGTTGCACACAGGTAAGTGGACAGGGTTACTAACACGTGCCTGGCACTGTCCTTTCCTGGGTTTGGTTCCCACCGGCCACACCGGGCGAGTTCACAAGAGCTCTGTTTAGATGCCTCTGGTGTTCAAAGTGAGCAAGAGTTCCCAGCAGCCCTGCCTCTGCGTTTGTTTCCTCAAGTAACAGTTGAAAAGGTTATTTTCTCAGTTAAAGATGGGTCGATTGGAATGGCGACATTTTCCAGATTGTGGCAGAATAGAGGCGGTTAATTAGAATAAAGTAAGAGAAGAACACAAGTGACCTGTGAGATCTGCAGAGAAGAGTTTTAGAGTTCTCATTTATTTTACCAGAGCTCCATCATTGTTCTGTTTCTGAGATTTTTAATGTGTTCTCTGCAATCAAGACTTGCTGATAATTGTTGTTCTGAAGCATTCATACTGTGCTGTGAACTTACAAATGTTGGCCCTAATCGTACAGTTTGATTTGTGTAATCAGACCTCCACGAAGTGCTGCTATCAGCCATGCCTGTAGATTAGATTGCAGGACCAGGTACATGGATAAAATCTGCTCCCCAGCCTCAGCGCTTGCGGCTTGAGCAATACCAAGCAAGGTGAGTCAGAAACTGCAAATTCAGAAGGGGCTGTGGTTGCTCTTGCTCGAGTCAAGAGGGCAGCTGGGCTTTGAGGGGGCTAAATGGATCAGAGCAATTGGAAGATGACAAGATGCTGAAGTACAAGAGGATTCCAGCTTCTTGGGCAGTAGGGAGGAGACTCATCACACATTTATAAAGGTGAGAAAGGAGAAAAAGAAGCATGAAAAAAGTAAAGGGGAATGTTGAGTTGCACTCCAGGACCTGATTTTAAGGGCACTGTGAGGTTTAGAGCAGGGTTGCAACTCGGTGATGAGGATTTTTAGTTGAATTTCAAGAACTGAAAGGAAAGTGAGGAGTTACGTAGCCAAAAAGAGAGAGAAAAAAGCGTGACTTTCATAATAGTTCAATAGAAGTCCATTCAGTTATGCATATTGTTGCAAAACAGCCACAGAAATATAACACTGGAATAGAGGTCTCCATTTATCACATTTAACTCTGTCGAGCAGTTGTGCAATTGAAATGTACAGATGGAAATCTGGATACAGCCTGTAGTTATAATTTGTCGCATCAAAACCGTAGCAGTTTACATTGGTGATTAGGTTTTGCTAATTAATGAAGAAAGGAGAAATGAAGTATCTTGAAAAAAGCAATGATGAAGTAGCACTTTATCTGCGTTTGTTGCTTTAATGCCTGTTCTGCTTTAATTGGATATGAAGCATTGCATAACATTGTTTTTGTTAATGAAATCTCGCTAATAGTAAACTCAGTACTTTGGTCATTAGTCTTCAACAAGTCCATTTTTTTTTTCTCCTTTCTTTTGGAGTTACTGTCGCCTTACCGTAAAAGGGATTAGGGAGAGGATTTATTTTCAGGGATTTTCTATTTGTCCTCCTCCTCTACTATGGGAAACAAGGGCATATTTCTTGGTGTTTTAATGTGGATTTGTTCCCAAACTGAGGGGGCCAAAAGGTGACATGGGAACATCTGTGAAATCCCTTCCCTTCTGCGCTGGATCGGGTGCCTCGATGAGAACAGCTCTTCTCTCGCACCACTTCACTGCTGCCCAGTGCAAATTTTAGAAGCTGCATTTATAGCCGAGTGTTGTAGTTCCCTTTTCTGGGAAAAACTCCCAGAGAGGGGAAGGCGAGGGGTGCTGGAAGAAACTCTCTTCAATATAGTCCATGTAGCCCTGTGAAGGCACAAAGGGTGCCAAGAAAACCTGATATTACCTTCTGTTTCCACACATGGGAGATGAAATCTGAATATAGGAACATTCCTAATGCAGTGTTTTGGGGACATAATTGCAGTCTCGTCCCTTTGCAGTTTGATTTTTCTTCAGATTACAAAATTCATAAATACTGAAAAGTAGATTAACAAAATTCTGCGATGTTAGTAAGGAATTGGTGATGGTGAGGTGGTGGTGCTTTTTCTTTCCAAACAATGGTTAGTGAATGGGTTAAGCCACTTCTCAGCTAAGAGACCCTGAACAGCTCAGTTCTCTCTAACTCTATTTCTTTTTCTTCCACCTTTTCTTTGCCAATTTAATCTTCTTGTTATGATCTTTCTCTCTAAAATATGTAGCACAGTGAGGCCGTTACATCAGGCAAGACCTTTTGGGTGTTCCGCTGTAATATATATAGTGATTTAAAAAAAAAAAAATCTGCTTCGATTAATTGTTTTCTGTATAGATTTACTAACTCATGTTTTCCACACTGGACAGACGGGTTCCACAGCCTTTCTCCCTGTAACCTGGACGATGAAGAGGAACTGGAGATCTGCAGTCCAGAAGAATTCTCTTTCTTCCAAGAAGACCTTGTGGCAGAACAACTGACATACATGGACGCGGTATGTAGATCATACCTATTACTTGAAATGCTTGGGGAAATAGTACTGGGCTTCTAAATTTTTTTTTAAGTTATGTCAGTGTAAGTCTAGTGTTCCAGAACAGATCTGTTGCTGGGACACAGAGCACAGCTCTGCTTGGTTCTCCAAACTGGCTTCGTTCATTGGGCTTTTCCTTCAGTTATTCTGAAGGTGTCGTTTGTCTTTTTTTTTTTGAAGTGTGAATGTAGACTGTGTAGCCTTTTTGGCAAAGTTTAATATTTGACATCTGAGAAATAGTGTATTTTGACTATATTTTAGGCTACCTCGCCTAAAGATGTAGAAGTACTCTTAACTGTAGTGCTCCGATTTGGTTTGTTTGTATCAATCTCCTTCAAAAATATCATATAACATTTTCCCCCTTGGTTATGCAAGAGATATAAAGGTGTCTCTTATTTTGCCAGGACTGTTTAGCTGACAGTTCTTTTAGGGCATCAAGCCTAAAGAGTTGTGCCAAAGTGTATATTTTAAACTAAAAGAAAACAAATATCTCTCTTTTAATACCATATTAGATTTCGATCCAGTTTGTACTGTAAACATGCATTTCTTCCTGTGGGCAATAGCGATCCAGGCTGACTTGGACACCTCTGTTTCCTCTAGACACTCTTCAAGAAAGTTGTGCCCCACCACTGTCTGGGCTGCATCTGGTCCCGAAGGGATAAAAAGGAAAACAAACACCTGGCACCGACCATCAGAGCCACCATCTCGCAGTTCAACGCCGTCACCAACTGCGTGGTCAGCACCATCCTGGAGAGCAAAGAGCTCAAAACGCACCAAAGAGCCAAGATCTTGGAGAAGTGGATTCATATTGCACATGTAAAGCGTTTATTGGCAACTGTTTAACGTTCCTTGTGCGGGTGCCGTGGGGCTGGGAGGGGAGAGGGGGGTTGTAGGCATTGGGCCCAGGCCAGGGAGCAGCTGAGCTCTCGTTCTTTCTGGTTTTGACCGACTGTCCCTGTCACAGCACATGCAGTGTTGCTCTTCCTCTCTTTATTCCTTCCCCACCATGGAAATGGGGTTGACGCTTCTCTCTCCACAGGGCTGCGAGCGTGAATTAGTGGTGAGGCTGATAACTGTGTCTTGCAGATGGGGAGTTCAATATACTTACTAACATTTCATTTCTGGTAAGATAGGTATAAATTCAACCAGTTCACTTCGCAAGGAAGAAACTACTGCTCATATCAGTGAAAGAAGTGATGTTTGATAGCATCCAAAGGCTAGATTTGGTTTTGGCATTACAGTTTAATCAAAGCAGAGCAGGACTGCAGTGGTGCAGGCAGCGGGGGCCGTCAGAAGCAGCTTTGCGCTTACCTGCCCTTGACCGTTCATGTTCACTTACTGAGCATCGTGGCCCCTCTCCTGTGTCTTTGAACACCCTGAGAGTTGAGATCAGATGTGGTGGAAGACAGTACAACTGTTTGTGTTTTCATACATTTATATGAATGTGTATATATATATGTAAGTAAAATGAATACAAAGTTTTAAGTAAGTGCAGGCAAAGCTAGCTTACTTCTAGGAAGTAGCCTCTTTAACATGGAAAAAATGAAATTATTGTTTGTACTCTTTGTTTTCAAAAATTCTTGAGGTTGAAAGGCCATTTGCCTACTGAGTTATTCGCAGTTTACATCAGGTATACAAACCAGCTGGGTTTGGAGGGAGTGCGAAGTGCAAGTGGGGACCAGGAAAAATAAGTAGAGTTACAATA
The DNA here is from genome assembly GCF_036013445.1 of Caloenas nicobarica. NCBI lineage: Eukaryota > Metazoa > Chordata > Aves > Columbiformes > Columbidae > Caloenas > Caloenas nicobarica. Next base: position 3,655,995 of record NC_088264.1, read on the forward strand.
TTATACCAGTCTCCTCATCTTACCTTTCTGCTTTATCATTTTTCCTCTTTGCTTCCATTCCTTTATCTTGTAACAGATTATGTGTTCCTTAATCTTTGCATGAAAGGGTTTCACATGCCTTCTTACGGAACTATACATAGTGTTTCAAAAAGATGGACCCAATTTCAAAGCACTAGTGATTTCAATTTGGGTCCATCTCTTTGAAACACCCTGTAGTTTGCTAATTGCTTATATTTTATCTTTAACAATTTACTGTAACCTTTTAAACTCCCCTCAGAGCAGAGGGCAGCTGGCACTAAACTAGATCTCTCTTTCAAAGAGAACGTTTAAAGCACTTTCATATGGATGTGGCTTGCCTTTTATTTTAAGAACCACACGATTCTTTCCGAGCTATACAAAATAAGCCGTCAGAAAAAGCTGCAGCTAAACAGAGGCTTTCCGGCCTTGGCAATGCACTTTGGTGCTTCCAGAGGAGGATTGTTAGTCCTTGCACCTGAGCTGCAGCAACCACACGGTTCAGGAAACTGGTGCGGGGAAGTCGACTCGTTTTTCATCTGATGGCTGCTTTATAGCCCGTGTGAATGGATTAGGAAGTTGGATTCCTATTTTCTGTGCACAGATCTCTAGGTTGCAGAAGGCACCAGCTCTGTGGGGCGGACTGGGCTGCAGCCTGGGCGAGCAAGTGGGAAGCAGATGCGTGCTCATCGCGGGGCAGCAGGAGAGCTTTGTTCTCCACCTCCGTTGATTCAGTGCTTCTCCCTTTACTTAATTCATACACGTAATTAAATAGTCTAGTCTTAGCTAAGCACATGAAAAATGCACGTGCACGCTCTACAAAATAATGGCCTGTGTGGAACAGCTCCTTGCATTTATACTCAGCTGCCCACTTCTGAAGAAAGGTGCTTGCTTTGTGCATGCAAACGAGCATTTTGAATAGCTAGATGCCTGAATTAGAAAATAATCCACTCAATAAAGCACAGTTATTCACCGACAACTAACTCTGTAACTTAGCAGCGTGGAGTTCCACGTTTGTTATCTGTTCATGACTTTTTGATCCAGTTTCTTGGTTTACAAGATAAACTGAATACTTTCTCTAACTGCCAGCCCTCTCTGCTCCACCTAGATCTAAGGTTCCTGAGCAGGAGCAGCCAATTTCACTCGCATAATATTTTCTTTAAAAATAGAAAATAAAAATGAAATCATTAATATCCTGTTATGCTTAATTTTTTTAAATAAAAGTTGCTTCTGCACAGGATTCTTTCTGGTTTTCCCCTTGTGAAGGACACAGTGTGAAACAAAGTTATTCAAAGCAGTCTTAAAAAGTCATCTTATAAACAAATTGAAAGCTTGCTAAAGTGTAGCCTGCAGTTAGCTAAATCATTGGGAACACAAAATCCAACACCGAATTCCTAATGTGCTTTGAATTACGCAACATGCAATTAAGTCAAGATGATTCCAAATGGGGTCTACCGATCAAACTCCTGTGTATTTGAAAAAAAAGAAATGCTGAGACTTTGCGCCTCTAAATCCATGTTCTCCTCAGCCTGAATTTCAAGTTGAAAATACAGACAGAAGGGTCTGGTTCTGAAATGTGTCACTCTCTGAAGAAGAGCCGTTACGTGGTTTCTTTGCCCCAAGCCGTGCAGGAATAGCTTCGGGTCTGGCATGTCCTACCACACGATCTTGAACTTGGTCTTTATCTGGCCTGACTGCCAACCCGCTTCAAGCGCTGTCTGCCCAGCCAGTCTTCTAGGCCACACTTCGTTAAATGCCTCTTAAGTTGCATGAAGATATTCTCTTTTTCAAATGGGAATAAATATACTTCCCTTAGTTGTTCAGTCGATTTTAATGCAACTCAGGAGCAGAGGTGCTGATATATTAAGGTCTGACTTTTGTTTATGCTAAGGTTGCTTTACATTTGTTCGGTCTTACAAAGGAAATAAATGATGTCTATTTTCACTGTAAGGATTCTTTACATAACCAGCGTTATTAGTGTAATAATAATCTCTGTAAAAATCTGCAGAATTGGAGCTGTAGTTTGAATACGTTCTCATCTACATGCAACAATCAAATTGGCAAGTGTTTTGTCCGCTTAAATTTGCCTGTACAGACCCCCGTTTGTGAGAGTTTGTCTTTGCAGGAATTTCCTGTGTCTGTGGTGCCCGTGCTCTGGTTCACGAGCCACCAACAGATGTACAGGAGCTCCTTGAAGAGCCACAGGTCAGGCTTCCCCCCAACTCCCCTTGCTCCCATCTGCTTTATCAGCAGTCTGTGCAATTTTTTTAAGAATTAAGTGTTTCAGTGTCCTTTTCCATCAAAACTTTTGCCACAGAGAAGCTGCACAAGAAATGTCTGTGATCCTAACTCTGGAGAAGCTGGGAAGGATTTTTCTCTTTAATGCTGTGCACATAGTTGAATAACAGGTTATTCCTTTCTTTTTAATTGACACTTATATGGCTGAGGGTTTACATTTTAAATCCTGCAGAGAAAGAGGCAAAGCCTGTTTTTTCCCCGGAAGGGTAAAAGGGATTGGTAACTCTGAAGAGCTTTTTAAGAAGTGTAACTTTTGTGGTTTTTAACCTGGCTTCATGGCCTCAGTTCCACTGTTATTTTTCCTAGAACTGGAAGCTGTAACACTGCAGCATCACCACAAATAGATGAAAGTGAGGAAGGCAAGGTGTAAATGCCAAAGCCCATCAAGTGTTTGGTGGCTGGAGGGGGCAGTGATATTTTTGATGCTCAATATTTGTAGAGCTGCCCGCTTAGCAGGGAGAATGTGCAGCAAGCAGGACACGGGGCAGACAGAAGAGCACTGACCTGTTGGTGATGCTGACGTTTAATGCTCCTGTGTTTCTAACCGCTCCTTTCACAGGAATGCAGGATCCTGAAGAACTTTTCCTCCTTGAGGGCCATCATTTCAGCACTGCAGTCCAACTCCATCTATCGCCTGAAGAAGACCTGGGCCTGCGTTCCAAAGTAAGGCTGCCCCAGACAAAGGCAAAAAGCTCCGTGCTCTTTCTTTTCATCTTGTTCTCAGTCTCCCTGTTCTGCTCCTTCTGTTCTCTTAGAAGGCCTCTCGTTCCTGTGAGGCTCAGACCCCTTTTTTTGGGTCTGACTGCTGTGAGGTCCCCTTTGATACTGAGGGGACAGCCTGCCCTTAGGCACACTGGGTCTTCCCCAACCTATTTTGCAAAGCTCTGGTTCTGGCTACTCACTCAGCTGAAGGGCACCGTGATCCCTGCCTCTTGTCCTCTCTCCTGTGAAGCTGCAGGAGGTCCAGGTTGCTACAAACCCTCAGTAATCCTCTCCTGGTCCTGACATTGCCTTAAAATACATCCCCAAACTACAACATCCAAATCTGTATTGAAGACAGTACTTCTGACAGGGGAAAACCTTTTTGTGCAGCTGGCATAATTACTGCCTGCCAAACAGACACCAGAAATCTCTTGCAGGAAAGATGCTGTTCTGCATGGTCAGCTTGGGAAGAACAGATTTCTTTCCTTTGCCTCTGATAAATCAAAATGTGACTCTGCCAGGCAGTCTATTATACTTCTGCATTTCCCCTAGAGAGGGGGGTCTTTCCTTCCACTGCTCCATGTTCCTGCTCAAAATATTGCATCTTGTGTGTATCGTGTTGGGGTAACAGAAAGGGACTCGTATGCTTAAATTCAAAGTGCATGGAACAGGGGGAAAATGAAGTACTTGGGATACCTCTCACAGCTCTTGTTCTGTTCCTTGGTACCCATTTATCCACCGTCTTACAAGGATCTCATACCTGCCATGTGAAGATCCCAGGAAGGTTCCTGGTAGATGTGCAGCGTGTCATTGGGTGCATTTTGGTGCTGTTATCTTCTATATGCCCAACTGTTTTACTTGCCCAAGAAAAAAATAGTAATCTGATGTGATTCAGAGTGCTTACAAATAACTTAAATGATTTAATCTTTTCCTCTACAGGGATGTAATGCTGATGTTTGAAGAGCTGTCCGACATCTTCTCAGACCATGACAACTATTTGACGAGCAGGGAGCTGCTGATGAAGGTGGGAATTAGCTTGAGTTGCAAGGCTTGTGGTCTTAATCAAAGCCGAGCTCGGCCCTTTTTCTAACCAATGGAACTCCCGTATGCGGTGCTTTGGGGAAAACAGGTCTGTAAATCCCTGGCTTTTCTGCTGGGGCGAGAGGTGCCGCACAGCGCAGTTTGACGCAGATGAGTTACGAATGAGCACTTTGGCTTTATACCGCTCTGTACAGAGATGAACCACTGGCTTGTGCACCCTCGGGCAGCCCTGGCACAGCTCAGGTTTGCACTGGTGAGCGCTGAGCAGCTCCACAGGAGATTCTCAGCTAGGTTGCACCCCTGTAATGCTTTTGGCTCCACTGGAATGATGCCACTGGGCTTCAGCTGAGGAATTAAACCAAGATGTTTATCCGACTATCCCGTACCTTTCTTGGAACTAGAAAACAGGGCTGGGAATTTCGAAGGAACAGGCTTCCTGCTCCGTGTGTGGCCAGATGGACAACAAAGCAGGCTCTGTCTGAAACACTTGGACTTGTGCGCTCTCCTGGGCAAACCCCAACAAACTCAGGAGCTTGAAAGGAGTGAGGAAGAATAGCAGGGAAAGGTTATATTCTGTAGGAACTAAGGAACGTTTCTGGCAGTTTTTTCTGTTTACATTAGAAAGTTTCTGTAAACTGGCGAACCAGTTTACTCTTTGGCAGTTCTGTGCAGTCAGTCTGGCATTTGTACCTTACCCCCTTGCCTTGGTATCTGAAAGACTGTGTTTTATTCAGGAATGATGAGTGAACACATTGAAACCTGTCAGTCTGTTCTGTTTATCATCCATTTATCAACATCTGTAGCTAAATTTTAAAGCCGGTGAAACAATAATAAGCATAGAGGGAAAATGTGTGTTCAAAACAGATTATTTGGCTAAATATTAAAAAGACAAAACAACAACTCAGTCTGAGCCCAGACCTTCTGGCTCCCAGCAAATCATTCTATCCAGCTGCCGTAAGTAGATTTGCAAAACATTTTGAAAGCGATGAGGAGAGAAAAATTCCACACAATAGCTAGAACCTCTCTCCTACTTCTCCTCTTGGACCATTTTGTAACGATTGGAGGATTGTCCACCAAATCCTTAAAGTCTTTGTTTTCCTTTCACTATAAATAGTCTCTCTAGGGGAAGCCGTGTTTGACCTTGCCTGTCTATCCTGCAAATGTAAGTGTAGAGCAGACAAAATGCCACATGAACCAGGTTGGCTGGCGTGGAAAGGGAGCACCATGTTCTCTCCTCCCCAGACAGCGGCTCTGCTGCAGTTTCAGCTCCTGTGCCTGCCCGCCAGTGGCTGGTAGAGAAGTTCGAGTTTATCTTTCAGTATCCTGAAGACACGGACACAACGCTCCTTTTTTTCATTTGCTCCTGTTCTTCAGCCAAGGAAGGAAATAGAGTTTGAGTGATCTGTTCACTAACTGTGACTGGGAGAAGTAAACATTGTAATGAGAGGAGCTTTACAAGTGCAGGCTGTTGTTTTGTGCCTCTTCAAAACACATCGATAATGATTCATGTCCCATCTATCCGACCACTGGAAAAAATAACAATAACTCCCAGCATCCCGTATGGATCCAGGGAAATAAACGCTATTGTGAAATAGCTCATCCATTCACAGCAAAGCTTGAATTGTGAAGATGAAAACCTTTTACTTTCATTTCCTGTGTGGTTTTGGATTAGTCAATAAGCCACAGATGCTGGATCTCTATGTTGCAGCATAAGAAAAACAACAAAGCATTACAGAAGATAGAGATGTTTGCTTGTAGCAGTCCTGATTAAGAAATTAAACAGAAATTTTGAGGTCAAAAGTGTCAGGATAGAGCTCAGAGAAGCATCTGGACACCTGAAGTATATCTGTGCTTCTCTGATTTGAACTCTCAGGAGATTTTTGACAGCACTTAACTTTGGCTAAAGTAGAGCCATTTTGCAGAAAAATTCGTCTTGTGGGATTTTGTCCGAAATTCCCAGTCAGTGTATGAGTCCCAGAAAATTAGCACGTTTATGTGTACATGCACATATCTGCACAGCAAATATTTTTGCTGGCCTAGCTCGTGTGGTTAAATGTATCTGCAATTGTTTCACACAGATGTACTTGCCAGCTTACCACTTAGCTCCTCCATTAACAGCCACTAATTCCTTTTTAACTCACAGGAAGGAACATCCAAATTTGCGAACCTGGACAGCAGCGTGAAAGAAAATCAGAAAAGGACACAGAGGCGACTGCAACTTCAAAAAGATATGGTGTGTCTGGAGTCCTTTTCCTCCCATTTTTGAAGTGGTAACATGATTAACCTTAATTAGTGGGTTATATAAGAAGTAAAAATCTAGAAAGGTATTTAACCAAGTGAGTGTGCAGTAGGTGATGCTCTTGGATGTGGACGGACGCAGGGGCCGCATTCTGTTCCCTGCCCGGGTCAGGTCTGGGATAGCTGGGGGTACAGGTTTGCTGCTCCCGTCCCCACCTGCATTTGCTTCTCATCCCAACCAGCTGGTCATAAGTGATTGATGAATATAAACATGTGTTCATTGTTTTCAACTGTCTTGGTTTCTGTCCTACAAGAAAGAATTCCATTAATTACTCCTGTTACACTTTAGAGAGAAATATGCAGAAAGCCAGACCATTTTTATGTAGTAAAATGCATCATGTAAATACCGGAATTCTTGTGATCAAGAAAATTAGCTCTGGCCAGAGCAGAAATCTCCTTTACTTTTAAGCAAGCTCATGGAGCTTCTGTCATACCAGCTTGAAAATGGCACAGACTTCTGCAGAGATTGGTTCGTAAAATGTGTCCAGTTTCCAGTCAGCTGGTGAAAATGGCTTTTGTCTCGGAGTCAGCAAAAATTTAAAAGGATGGGGAGAGAAATCTGGGGTAGGGAGGCAAAAGTGCTGAATGTGATTTTTTATTTATTTTTTTTTTTAATTTTTTCTGTTTGTTTGACTGGAAAAAATATGGATCCTTTTGGATGGTAGTAACAAGCGTTTTCTTCAAGTGTAGCAACAGCCTGAACTCTACAACTGCTAGCAGGCTAGCAAGTTTAACTTTTGAATAATCACTATTAAAATGCAGTGAATGGCTGGGGAAGAGGATCACTTCTTGGAGGAAAAAAACTATGACTTGATTTGACTTGACTGTCACGTGGGACAGCAACATAATGAAGTAAAAATCCGCTGGAATGAAGCAGAGAGAGAAGCTGCTGACATGGAGCAGCCAGGACCATTCCCCAGCTGGGGCTCGATGCTGCTTCCACGGCCGGGTTTCCTGGTGCCCCATGGTTAGAAATCGGTGTCTGGTGGCAATATTGTCATATAAACCCACCTGGCAGTATCTGCGAGAGCATCCCACGCTCATTAGCATTCTATTCTAGCATTCTAGTTATTACCATTTCTCATTCCATTAATCCAACCCTGCTCTGATGGTTTGCAGGGAGTCATGCAAGGCACGGTACCTTACCTCGGTACCTTCCTCACAGATCTGGTGATGCTGGACACAGCCCTTCAGGACTATCTCGAGGTAATTTGGGGCAATTTTTGGAATCCTAAATATCCTCCCTCCCTTCCCGGCACTGTGTCTGTTCCTATATCTTCCACTGGGTTCTAGTGCAGTTCTTCAACATGGAGGAATCAATTTAAAAAATAGACTCAGGTACACAAGTGCTGGGGTTTCTCCTAGAGCTGGAAACAGGTATTTGTAGAAGCCTTTGCTCAGGGCAGGTCTGGCCTTTCCCTTGGTGTTGCTACTTCATCCTGTTTGTGATGAAATCCAACTGAGCATGTGCTCTTCTCCTCTGATCCCTTCTCTTTCCTTCCAACAGGGTGGCCTGATCAATTTTGAGAAGAGGCGAAAGGTAAGTGGGACGTTGACTGTTCTGTGATCTGTAGTTCCTGATGCTCTCTGCTAGAGCGTTCTCTTGGCGAGACCTGTTGTCTTTGCTCAGGCGTATCCGACAGCCGCTGATGTTAATGCAGTTTGTGAGGAAGGAACAATCCCTGGCCCGCTGTGAACCTCTGCCGGGCTGGGAGGGGCGGCGCGGGAGGAGAAATCCCTTTTAGATGTGGGCAGCAGGGGAAGAGGAGCTGCAGGGCACTCGCTGCCACGGGATTTACGTCTGGGGCGCGCACGTTCCCCCCGTTTGGTGTTCACAGGAACACGTTACACGTGTGTGTTCTGTGTGCTGGGAGAGAATCAGACCTGCTGGCGTGAGACCTTTGCTTGCCACGAGATACAGTTTGTAACCATCTTCCTTGTGCTGCAGTAAATCCTTGTGGGTAAAAGGTGCAGAGAGTGACCCAGGGACCTGGGCCTGAGAAACCAAGGCTCAGCGTTTCCTTCCAGCCCGAGCCTTGTTGGGCAGAGATCAGTAGGAGCCAAGGTGCCGGGGTTTCCTCTGTCCGAGGGAAGTCGTGCCAGATCTCGGCTCTGGGCTCTGAAAGCAGACGTGGTTTGGCTGGGATGGAGCCGTTTCCTTCCCTCAGCTGCTCCCGGCTCCACAAACCACCGCTCGGACTTGCCGTGTGTGCAGAACCGCACGGGCCAGGGTGCTCACGAGAGACACGAGCTGCTCCGTGCTCATGGGTCCAGCTTCACACAAACCAGCGGCAAAGCTGAACCGCGCTGAGCGCTCAGCTCTGATTCTATAAGCTGCTCTAACATGAGGGGTTATAAGAATTATTTTGGCCAAGTGTGTGTGCAAGCAGAGTTGGGGAAGAGCAGCACGTGTCAGTCACACGTTAGGGGCAGCATTTCGTGTTCCTCTGGTGCACGTGTGAGTGCACGACGTGCAGAGCCGGGGAGGATCGGGCTCTGCTTTCATCACAGGCACCTCTAGTTATTTCCCTTGCTTAGTGCCTGAGAACCACCTCCGTACAGAGCGTGATTCCTCTCTTGGCGCTGCTCTGGCCACGCGGGGTGAGCGGGAAGGGTGAGCTGCAGAATTTGTGACAATTTGCTCCCCTTTTTCCCAGAGGAACAGCCAGCAGTGCTGCTCTTCGGTGGGTTTGCACCAGCATTACACTTGGTTAGTACTTGGGAAAAGTTCTCTGGTAAAGTACGGTTCCTTGTGTTTGTTGTCTAATTTGTGCGTGTCTGACAGAATGTTCACATTCAGACGCACATTATGGATGCTGGGGAAAAAACAAACAAACAAAAACCTTCATTGTTTGGAAAACTGGTTCTTGAAATAGTCAGTTATTCAACCGAAACTGAACTTCAGGTTGAACAAAGTTTCTCCTGGATCTGTTGTTGCATGTGTTTAATATATGAATGGGTCTGTTTGGCTTCATCATGTTTGCTAATTAGAATTCCTATTTCATTATTTTCTCAGGAATTTGAAGTAATCGCCCAAATTAAGCTCTTGCAATCTGCCTGTAACAGCTATTGCATGACACCAGATGAAAAATTCCTGCAGTGGTTTAGGAGACAGCAGCATTTAAGTGATGAGGAGAGGTAGGTTCTGAGCCCAGCTGGCGAAGCAGCTTTTCTTCCCCCGCACCCACCCGCAGGCAGGTTCGCTCAGCCTTGAGCTCGCTGCTGCTCCCAGAGAGTGGAAAATACATCTGCCTTCTGCGAAACAGCTGGAGAAAACGTGGAGAAAACGCTGAGCAGGGTTGAGTTTGGAGACTGGAAGCCAGGCTTTTGACTTGGAAACGTGATAGTCTGTTGTGTCTGGGCTGTCTGTGTGCCCAGAGACGCGCTCGGAAGAGGATCCCGAGGGATGTCAAGATGCAGCAGCTGCGCGTTGGGCTGCGGATGTGGCAGCAGGGAGCCAGGGCAACACAGAGCTCACTGAGTGCCCACCAGATCAGTGTCTCCTGGGCAGCTCGGGTGGGTTTTGCAGCCTCACTGAATTCTGTGCTACTGCACACGCTGCTAGACCAGCCCAAGACTATTTATTTACAGCATTTTAAGATCTCTCCTAGATATTTGAATACCGCTCTGCCACGCTAAGGGTGTAAGCACAGATACATACTGCATTGTACTGAGTCACAGTAAAAAAAATGTCAGCTTATCCAAGATTCACATGTGAAGTATGTTTTTTAAATAAAATCACTAATGCCATCCAAAAAAGCATGAGGTTTTAAAAATTATTATAAAGAAGTAAAATGTCCCCTTCACCATGGTAAAATGCGGACAGAGCTGCGCTCCTCGTTGTGGGGATGCAACCCTCTGTGAAGTGGGAATAAGTGAAGGTTTCTTAAATTTCTCAAATATTGCTTCTTTGAGATATATAACTAATAGTACTGTCTGTGCTGCAGTTTCAGCCTTTCACGTGAGGTTGAAGCGGCTGCTGACACCAGCACCACATCACCCAAATCTCGGAAGAGCGTGGTGAAGAGATTCAGCCTGTGAGTACGACGGGGAGAGGGGGGTTTGGTGCCTGAATATGAACTGGAATAAATCAAACAAGCAGTGCATACTCATTTCACCAGCTGACAAACCTGGCTGGGGATCCAGAGCACTGCAGTACTGTAAGGAGACACCACCAGCTAGAAATAGCTATTTTTGTCTGAAGTTATTCCTTTCTATTGGTATAAGTAGTCATGAGGATTATTGATGATTATAGAAACAATCAAGCCTTGGTAAGGTGTCAGCAATTTTAGTGCTGGATTAGAAATCCAATATCTGTTGTGTAGTAACTTCCCTGAATGCAATAGCAAAACAGTAAATACGGATAAAGCCCAGCTTATTTTTAGTCTCATTTGCTGTACACATACAAGAAATTCCTTGCAGCGTTTTAATATGAAAATTAAGGTTAGCAAAACAGCATTTGATAACAGAATCAATCTGTCGGACTGCCCTCAAGTCAGAGAAGGAGAAAAAATCAGGGGGACACGGTCCAGTTGAGTGGATTCAAACAGCAGGCGGGTGGAGAACAGGGGCCGCAGCTCAGCACACGCAGGAAACAAGACGCCAGCAGGAATTCAGGGAGAGCTGCAGGGAATGAAAGCAGAGATCGAGGACCAAAGGAAAAATATCGGAAAGGTGAGAAATTCGAACCTGGTGCGAGAGCAGATACGAAGGGACTCGTGGGTTGACAGGATGAGGGGAAATGATTAATTTAGCTGCACAATCAGCTCTGAACTCTCCTGCTTGGTTCTTGGTTTGCCCAGAACAGCTACTGCAGGTTCAGGGCTGCGGGAAGAATCACTGTTTTCAATCTAGAATTTTGAGCTCCGATACTGGCAGCTGTTTGGGAAGTGTTTTGGGTTGGTGGTGACACGTTCTGAGAACGTGAGCATTGAAGATGACAGTGCCCGAACTCCGGTGGCCTGTGCTTTGTGTCTCCCTTGGCACGCGCCTCAGCATTGTCCCTGCGGAGCACAGGCCTTCGTGTCTCATTTCTGACTGCGTTTCAGTGCTGCAGATTGGAATTTACTGCATCGAGTTTGTTTACGCTGTGCAGTCTTTGTCTAAAGAATTGTTTCATCTGCACTCTGAATGCGTTTTGCAAATTAATACTGTAGAAAAGACTGGCATAATTCATCCTGGAAACAGTGACACCTCTCTCAATTGTTTGAAGTCATGACTGCATGCTGCCATAACATCTAATTCACCTTGCTTCTCTCCCTTGTATATTATACAAGTTTGTTTCCTTTGCCACTCCTTGAAATTTCCTTGACCTGCATTTAGAAATGAGTCTGGGAGAGGGAGAGCACCTGTAATTTACACTTTCTTGTGGTCTCCTCCTTGTGTACATGTCTGTTGAGACTCTTAGAGAGAAACTGGTACCTGTGGCACCTTTATAGAATTGCAAGAATTTGCAGCGGGGGATATATTTGCCCTTGGAAAACCTTTGCCCGGTATGTGGCTGTGTGTTACCTCTCATGCGCTGGTTCACTTCTGGTGACTGAGTATTTCGAGCTGCCTCGTGTTGGAGGGACCTGGAGCCCCCAGGGGAACAGCTGCTGTGGCTCTGGCTTGTCCCTCGTCCCTCGGAGTGTAAACGCTTCAGGTTCACCATCAATCATTTCCTGGCGAGCGAGTCTGACAATTAACAGACTGACAAGGAGTCTTGTTTGTGAGATTGAGCATTAGCTCTGACTTTGGCCTTGCAGCTGGCAGGGACGCTGGGTCAAGAAGGTTTTGTCTTGGTGAGTAACAAACCCTGTAAACAACAGGGAGGAAATGAAAACAATAGGCCACTCGAGATAGGAAAACACAACACTAGGTCAGATTTTTGAAGCAAGTGACAGCTTTGCTCAGCCCAGCTCTGTTGTGCTTTCTCTTCTCTGCTAGGCTGTTCCTGGGCTCCGAGGTGATCGCCCACAGCACACCCGTCAAAGCGCAGCCCAAACCTGCTCCAGGTGGGAGCTCTGGGGAAAGCACGGACACAGCCAGCGTTTCCTCATGCGAGTTTAATCACTCCGAATCAGAAGACATCTGCACCATCACTCCTATCGACACTCCCGACGAGCCTCAGCACAAGGTAGGGCCTGGGCCCCTTTGCCAGCACAGTCTGTGCGAGGCTGCAGATGCTGCAGGCAGCCCCAGCCCGTTGGTCTCGACTAAAGCATTGCTTGCAGTGGACTGGAGGGACTCTAGGAATAAATGTGTAAAAATGGAAGCAATACAGTCAGGAGTGTTGCACAATCTATGTTGCCAAGATACAAGTCAGACTGAAGTTCCCTCAAACCAGATGTTCTTGTGGTGCCTGGCAGTGTTTTGGGGCTCGGTGAGGCCCTGGAGAAGCAAGAGGTTAATTTTTCTTGCAGCCCCTCCTTGTGTTTTTTGAGGGGGATGGGGCTGGTGAGTGGCATTTCTGCCTTTGAGCCTGTGGGCAGTGGGGTGAGGAGCCTGAGCATCACCGCTGGCTCCTGGCACACCATGTGTGATGTTAGCAGCGAGATGAACCAGAGGATTTAAAAGCCCCCAAACAAAACCAAATGAAACAGAAGAAGGGATCAGCTGTGGAGGAATAAGCTCAACAGCTCATCCTTTCATCCTTGAATATCTCAGGTCTGATGGGTTCTTCTGCTGTTAGCGGCCTGCTCAGCTGTAGCTGGAAAAGCAAGTGGTGCCCCCAGCACTGTCTCAGTCTGTCCCAGTCCCTGGCTGGTGCCCACAACCCGATTCTGGTCGTAGTATCTGCTGCCACCTCCTGGCGTGCTCTGAGAGGCAAGAGCCAGTGGCACAGGGTCTGGCACAGCGAATTGGAAAGAAGTTTTCATTAAAATGGTGAAATGAATCAAGTGAAGATCACTTTTTCTGGAGGCAGGGAATCCCACTGCCAGCCTAGTGCAGGTGGCTGAGGTTTTGTAGATGCCTCCTGCTTCTTCCGGCTCTTCCTCCAGAGTAACACACAAAATGCCTGGGCTATGAGAATGCTTTTCTTTCGTTCTGTTGTGTAGTTCCCTGAAACCCCCTCCTCCTTCTGTACCACCGACCACACCACAGACACATCTTCTGTGGGGGTGTCATGTTTGATCTCGTCCCCTCCCTTGCTGCCATCTGATGACAAGTGCTCTGAGAAGTGCCCTGACTCCGTGACACCCGTTACATCAAAAGAAGTGCCTCCAGTGCAGCCAGTTTATAACCAGCAGAACAAAGACACCTGCATCATCCGCATCAGCGTAGAAGACAACACTGGCAACATCTACAAGAGCATCCTGGTGAGTGGTGTGGAACAGCAAAATGCTGTTACCATGGGTGATGTTTTCACCCCAGGTGACTTAAATGGTGCTTTTAGTTTTGGAAACACCTATTCACTAATGAAACCTCCTTGAAAGGGAAAAGGACAGCTGAGCTTAGCTTCTGAGTGATGCCTAACTAAACCAAAATGATCTCAAGTCAGCAGTGTAAGTCCAATTGTGCTCAACAGCCAGCCCAGCGTTATGTTGAATTCACATGATTACAGATTGACCCATGGTGCAAGGTCAGGCTGTGGTCATTGACGCACTTACAGATTCACAAATAGTACAATATGTAAGTCTGAGCGCATCCAGTGAGAAATTCTCATGACTAGATCCACAAATAATGAGATTTATTGAAGCAACAGGTACAAGTTCTTTTAGATTGCCAGTGATAAAATACGCTGTCTGCAAAAATACACTTTGGTAACAAAAATACACTTTGATACCAGATTTATATATTTTAAGATGACTATATAGTGCTACTGATGTGATTACAAATACAAGCTCGGATTCTAAGTTTCCCGGGGAAACGCTTGGTATAACCAAGCATGCAGGTGTTACCTGAAGGCGTCCTTATGGGTGGGGAGGAGGGGTTCAGCCTGTTGACTGACCCCAAAAGTCTGCAGTGCTGTCTCCTGGACTTCTCAGTGCTGGCATCTCCCCAAACTTCCCCATCAATAGGGTATTTTATACTATTTTCTATGTTTAGGTGGAGCTTGAGTGACTCTAGTCATGCATACCTTTGTTATTGATTGGTGTAGAATTCTCTCGGTTTTAAAGGTATAGACTTAGAAGAATTCAGAGTGTGCTTAAGCGAGAATGGATGCGGGTAGCTTTTGGGATGGAGGTGTGTTTTGGTATTATAATGAGATCACAACGAGCAAAGTTCATCCACAAGACAGATTTTGCCACAACTGCTAGCTCAGCAGCCAGCATTTTGGATGGAATATTCTCTCTTACTCGATAGCAACTATGTGCACAGCACCATCTGGTTCTGTACCTGCCTTGTGCACAGAGCCTGGCCGCGGTATCTCCACACCGCTCCACCCTCCGTTCTCCTCGGCGCCCGCACACCGAGCTCCCCGTGTGCGAACATCTAAGGACACAGGCCAGGCTCGGGGGGAACCATCGCAGAGCAGATTCCTTGTGTGCTGAGCAGCTGCCATATGTGCTGAGAATGTGGATGTAACTTTACTCTCAATAAGTGTGCTTTCGATAAGTAGTTTCAATAATTTGCCCCCTCAGTAAATATTCCACATAATCCACCCCGCAACCATACTCACTCAAGCTTCACGATATTTAGATGGGATTTGGGATGTCAAATGCGTGCTTGTTGTGGGGATTATCGAGTACATCTGCATCTTGTGGAGATATCAGATAGGTGCTAGATGTTTCGTCACAAGCCAAATCCTAACATATAGTGCTATTATTAAAACAAGACACAACAAAGTGAGCATTGACAGGACAACAGTAGGATGTGGCATTTTGTTAAAGAGTCCGGTAGCAGTCAATGGCCATCTGAAGTGTCCCGCCAGCTGTGTTCTCAGTCTTTCATCACTTGTTCCAGCACGTGGTGTTTTTCTTCTGCATCATGATGGACAGTAGTCAAAGTTTTTTGTCCGTTCTCTTTGACGTGTCACAGCAATCGATGTAAATCATCATGTTGTAGGAGTTTCTTCAGCTGGGTGAGATCCATTCCGATGGGGGCAGGCAGCAGACCGTGGGTGAGTTTGTAGTCAGATTGCAGCAGCTGAGAAGTTGTGACAGGAGCTGCATAACTAAAATCACATGCTATGCTTTCAGTAAAATTACAAATATTAGAATGATTATTGGTAGCTACTGCAATGTTGTCTGCAAGTATGGAATCACAGACAGTTCTCATACATGCATATCCTTTTCCAGTATATACAAGCACGGTTTCAGGATTTTCATGAGGATGCATCTCGAAGTGGCGAATGTTTTGTTCTGTGTCAAGACAAATGTCTTGAGTTTTGAGGGTGTGACTTTCACAGATGAATCCTTGTTGTTGTCGCACAATGTGTGCATCAACAGCAATGGTTTGCCATTTGTTTCCTTTTTGTCGAGCCCGTACTCTGCCCCATCAGATAAGAATATCACTCCGTTGAGATTCAATCCTAACACAATGATTTGGTATGTGGTATATACCAAAACATTGTATATGGTTAGGATGAATGCTGTGACAGCACTCTTGAGGGGGTCATAGGAAAAATTGACCAAATGCCACCAGGATTGAATTTCTTCTCAAATTCAATTGCGTTATCCCAAATCACCTTCCGAATTTCAGTGGGTAGGGTGCCTTCTTCACCTTCCCTTATGGTGGCCATCATTGATTGTATCCACAGCTGAGCTTGGATACAACTAAGAGCTAAAGAAACATTACTCTAGGCCACATCAAGTGCATGTACAATCAACTGGTAATCCTTTTTGTCAATTTTTTCCGACTGAGGTAGTTTACCAGATAAACATTGTTTGGTTCTCAATGCTAAAAGACCGTAGTAGATAACTCAATTTATTCAGGTCACTAGTCACCATGAGTAGTTTGTTTGCAAGTACTTCAGCATCTATACTAGTCCTGTCCTGAGACACTGGTCACATCTCTCCTTCGTCGTTCAAGAGAGGTGAGGGTTCATGTACACAATTGTGCTGACCATCCTGTCCAAGATGTACTCAGGAATGGTGAGCAGGTATGTTTAATCATGGAGATGTTAACTTGCATTGATATATTAACTCCACCTGTTTGAGGGACGATGACGGATTATACAGCATCTTCTGTTGCGTTGTATTTTTTACTACATATGGTCCAATTTTGGATAGTTGTGGCGTCAACCTCTTTTTCCTTAGTGAAGTTGAGGTGGGGATTACTGTGGTGGTTGGCACAGGATCAGTGTTCACACACATGAAGTTCATTGTTAACACTTATTAATTTGAGGCTCGCCATCTCATCAACTATACACTGACTGGTGTCAGTTGTCGAGCAGCAACTGGCATTGTGGAGACAATGAACTTCAGTCTCATTGTTCACCACTATTGTAAGTGATTCAGGTACCCGATTTGTTTCACAGCACACAGAAAGACTTTCTGGAAAGGTTCTCCTGACTCTTTATAATTCATATGAGAGGAAATGGCCTCAAGTTGTGCCAGGGGAGGTTTAGATTGGATATTAGGAAAAAACTCTTCACAGAAGGGGTTGTGAAGCAGTAGAAAAGGCTGCCCAGGGCAGTGGTGGAGTCACCGTCCCTGGAGGGGTTTAAAAAGTGTTTAGACGAGGTTCTTAGGGACGTGGTTTAGTGCTAGAGTTGGGTTATGGTTGGACTCGATGATCCTGAGGGTCTCTTCCAACCAATATGATTCTATGATTCTAGTACTGCCTCTGTTTTCTATTTCTGTCACCAACCTGTCAAGGCCTCTAAGTGCCGCTGCCAGCAAGGGATATTGCCAAATGCTGGTGATTTCAGAGGGGGTAAGGGTACGGATGTTTCTGATAAGTTCAGTTTCATTATGCCCAGCTCCTTCTCATTCCCTGCAAAACTCCATAGAGTTCCATCAGGGAATTTCCATGTTTGTCCACATAATAAATCAAATTATAGAATGTTAGTGCGAGTGGCACCAACCAGCACTTCAGCATTATCTTTGCAGTAGGGCATTCTTTCATTTCTCTGTGATTCCCGTGTATTTAACTCTTTGCCGACTAGGTATTACACCAAGAGTTTCCACTGTCTTTTTAGAAATTACTGACATTTGGGCTCTGGTATCAATAAGAAAGTCTGCTAAAACCTTTTGGGGTGCAATAGGAATTGCAATGGCAGGTTTGGAGCATTTATCAGAGAGCCATTGAACTGCCAATATCTGCCAGGCAGGGTGGCTCACTGCCTTGCCCAGGGAAGAGAGGTTTTTTGCTGGGATTCTGCCAAGTCAATTAGACTGAGTTCTGGCACAGGGGGTGCAGTTTCTTTAGAATCAGGGTTTTTTTCGACTAGACGATTTCCTCAGGTGGAAGAAATCATCTAGTCGAAAACCCCCAGTATTTGGAGATTATTAAGTGGGCATGCCGTGTAGCACTTGTTGGGGTACCCTCAACTCTAGGACTTTATGCCACAAGTCATTCCCTGGAGACATCCCAGGCCAGGCTGGACGGGGCTCTGAGCAACCTGAGCTGGTGCAGATGTCCCTGCTCATGGCAGGGGGGGCACTGGAGGAGCTGGGAAGGGCCCTTCCAACCTAAACCATTTTACGATTCCACACCCTATCAAATTTGGGTCTCCCCTAAGGCGTGGGGTTTGGGGTGCAGATCTGACGAACTCACCAAGTGTGAACAGCAGGCCCCAGAGCCTGACAGCTTCGGCTGCTGGTGAGAAAAATCATCATTTTGAGTGCCCAGGGCTCTGGAGGGAGCCCTGTGTCTGTTCCACAGGCACAGCGCTTCCCCAGCAGAGAGCAAACCCAGCTACAAGGCCCCAAATCTTTGCAGGACATCAAGGAAGTATTTAGCACAGGAGATTAATGGATGTCTGCAAACAACAGCTGGGGCAGCGATTGCTGTGGATTTGATGGCTGCTGAGAACAAGGTCTCACCTCTCCAAGTGGTTGCTCAGGAGAGCAGAGGCTGTGATTTACTGCTGCATTTCTAGAACAGTGTCTGTCGTCTTGAACTAAATCAACGACCACGTGTCACAAAGAGCGTGTTTTAGTATCTGGCAGAATCTGCTACGCAGTTACTGACCCATTGTAATTTTTCGGTTCTCGGAAATCTTTTCCAAGACCAAGTAGTCTGCAGAAAGACAGGCCTTTGCTAATTATTAAATCATTGTAGAGTGAATAAAGCAGAAGCTCTCATTGCAACTCTCTCGTTCCAGATAACTAACCAAGAGAAGGCTCCTGCTGTCATCCAGAGAGCCATGGAGAAGCACAACCTGGAGTCTGGCTCAGCTGATTACGAGCTGGTACAGATCATCTCCGAGGACAAAGGTGGGGAAGCAGAACTCTGCTGCTGCTGCTTGCAAAGTTCTGCTGCATTTTGAAGGAAAGAGTAAAATGTGAAGCAATGTTAGAAACGCCATCGACACGTCGTCAGAGCTGCCAGGGAGAATAAACCCCTAACGCTAAGTGGTGCGCAAATTAACGCTTGCTCTGCTCCCTCTCTTGCAGAGCTGGTGATCCCAGACAAGGCGAATGTGTTCTACGCCATGAACACCCAGGCCAACTTCGATTTCATCCTGAGGAGGAAAGCTTCAGCCACGGGGCAGGTGCAAAGGAGGAGCCTGGGTAGCCTGACACTCCCCAGAACTGCAAAACGGGGGTGCTGGAGCAACAGGCTCAGCAAAATCCCACTGTGAGGGAGCCACAGGCCCAGGAGGGAGAGCGGTTGAGAACTTCGCTGCCATCCAGTATTACAGCAGATGAATGTATCAGTATTCAACTTTGAAAACATTTGAGGCTGAAAGGCAAAGACCTACAGCCTGAGATGTGTCTCTCCTCCCTCGTACCAGTTACGGACTGACAGACACGGATTTACAGGACAATATGGACTGGAATTTTTTTTGTCGTTTTGCACATTAGCCTAGGAAGGTGAGCGCCTCAGTTTGAGGGGAAAACAGGACTGCAACATTTGTCTTAAGAACCGCATACAAGCCAACTCTTTGTGATAAAACATTTTCCTTCGTGCCAGTATTACACAGAAGAAAAACGTCTACATTTATTTTTATAGAACTGGAGAAGTCTCAGTGCCACTCTGCCTCCAGCTGAGTGCTGGGAGCGCTGGTTTGCAGGTGTGGGTGAGCCCAGTGCCACTGGCAGCTGCTGCCTCCAGGAGGCATCTGCATTCACAAAAAAGCAGGGTGGGTACATCCCCAAACCCTCATTGCTGGAGACAGCACAACCTGCAAGTGTGTGTACTGCTTTCACGCAGCTGGCAAACTTCTATTTTTTTAAAATTTTTTTTTTTTTTGCACTTGTTCCATGCCAGAAAATTACCAGTTTTTGGACTTTTTTTCCAAAGAACTTTTAAAAGAGTGGACCGCATTTGCTTTTGGATGAATGTCATGGTTTGCTCATGAACAAGGCAAACACTGTGTCTGGATTTAGGTCTTGGTGCCACTACAGGGTGGTGTCCTTTTACTTTGCTAACACGTTGAACAGAAATCGATGCCTTTTGCGTGTACCCTGAGATGCCTGATGTACCTCTTCGTAATGTGCAATCACTCGTCAAGAGCAAAACTTAACTCACATTTTCATTCACGTGGGGCAACTACATGACCTTTTATTTTAAAAGTGGGTATTGAGGAGACAGCCGGGTTTTAAGCATTTACCCCAAACAACCAGAGATTTTAGATACTTTTAGCATTATTCTTCATAATTTACAGGCACCTCCCTTGTTCTTCATATACATCTATTTAATGGATTTCCTGACATGGTACAACCTTTCAGCTGGAATAAATAATTGGATTACCTGTTCTCTGTGAAACTTAAGATACCTCCTGAGTCCCTTCCTGGAATGTCGGCTGCCTTGATTAGGACAGTTAGAGATTTTATTTTAAAAAAGCCATAAGACATTGGATTGTAAGCAGGCTGTCTCTGACATACATTAGTATTAGTTAAAATAATCTCAAATACTTGGATTTTTTAAATACTTAGGTCTCTTTTTTCCCCACTAGTTCCATAGCATTCATTTTCAAAACTAGGCTCAGATGACATTAACAATGGGCACTAAACTCATGATGCAAGCAGTGTGGGGCTGTACTGTTTTACACTACGGGAGGATTTGTCACCTCTGTTTACAAGTAGCGCCACGCAGGTCCCAGTCTGAATAGTGTAACAACTCCAATTGTGTTTGTGTTGAGAGGGTGAAGAGGGTGAGTTTGTAACTGAGCCTTCACCTTTGCTCATAATTTGGGCAAAATTTCTACAGCAGTTCAGTTTTCTCAGCATTTCAGCAGAAGCTGCATTGATGTCTGGCCGGTGCCTTTGTCAGGGGTGTGTTGCTCCCTCAGAGGTTGTGTGTCTGTGTTGAGCTGAAAGGTGAATGTTCTTGATTTTAAAATTACACTCTCCAAAAAAGTTATATATGAAAAAGATTTTTTTTAACTGCTTACCTGTAATCTTTATATAATAAGTATATAAACTTTTTTTTCCACTATTTTGTCTAATCTACTTTCTTCTCTTAATTACTGCATGGCAGTTGTGGGGTTTTTACTACACCTCACACCCCTTCTTTGTCACTCTCTTCATCATTTTTACTATTTCAACTGGCCTTAACCTCTTCCAGCTCCCAAAACTCCCCCTGACATGACCCAGCGAGTGGCAGCAGCTCATCCCGAGCCATCCCAGCGCTGTCACACGCTGCAGGAGCTTGGGGAGAGCTCAAGGCAGCAAAGCAAAAGCCTCAGTTGCACACATTAACCTGCTATTGCTACGGAACAGATTCTGCTGGTTTTTAAGCTTTCAGTTTAACGATTTCTGTTTTAACTGGGTAGCTTATACACAAATTTTACAACTTCTTTGTGAAATCCTCTTTTTGGTCACTGAAAGATTGCTGCAGCAAGTTAGTATTAGGTTGGTGTAAAAGTAATTGCGGTTTTTGACCGTGAATTTTAAATCATTATAACTAGGCTCAAACACATCTTTATTAATCAAAATAGGAACCATTACAATCAACACAGATTTGCCAACGAGAAATAAGTTTGCTTATTCCTGTAGCATAAAAATCCCTGCTTCAGGATTCGATGAACTCTTGGAAAGCATTTTCTGCATTCTGCTGGTTGTGGAAGCAAAAAGCTGTCGAGATGCTTGAAGAGGTGGCAGCCGGTTGGTGAGAGGTCAGGTGAACACGGTGGATGAGGCAAAACTTTGTAGCCCAATTCCTTCAACTTTTGAAGCATTGGTTGTGCGATGTGTGGTCGGGCGTTGTCATGGAAAAGAATCGGGCCCTTTCTGCTGACCGATGTCAGCTGCGGGTGTTGCAGTTTTCTGTGCATCTCACTGATTTGCTGAGCAGACTTCTCCGATGTAACGGTTTCACCGGGATTCAGAAAGCTGCGGTGGATCAGACCAGCAGCAGAGCACCGAACAGTGACCGTGACCTTTTCTCGGTGCAAGCTTGGCTTTGGGAAGTGCTTTGGAGGTTCTTGGCCCAACCATTGAGCTGGTCGTTGCTGGTTGTCGTATCAAATCCACTTTTCGTCACACATCACAATCCTATCGAGAAATGGCTCACTGCTGTCGCATAGAAGATGACACTTCAAAACGACCATTTTTTCAATTTTTGGTCAGCTCATGAGGCACCCTCTTATCGAGCTGTTTCACCTTTCCAATTTGCTTCAAATGCCAAACGACCGTAGAATGGTTGACACTGAGCTCTTCAGCAACTCCTCATGTAGCTGTGAGAGGACCAGCTTCGATGATTGCTCAGAATTGGTCGCTGTCACTTTCTGATGGCCGCCACTCCGCTCCTCATCTTGAAGGCTCTCGTCTCCTTTGCAAAACTTCTTGAACCACCACCACACTGTACGTTCGTTAGCAGTTCCTGGGCCAAATGGGTGGTTGATATTGAGAGTTGTCCCCGCTGCTTTACGACCCACTTTGAACTCCAGTAAGAAAATTACTCGCATTTGCTTTTTTAGCTAAATCATTTCCATAGTCTAAAACAAATATGAAGTGAATAGCAAGTACTAAGTCATTAGCAAAAAAAAAAAAGGAAAGCGCATTAAAATGATGTATATATTTATTTAAGAATGTATCTAATATCAAACGGCAAATTTCAACAGTGCAAAAACCGTGGTTACTTTTGCACCAGCCTAATACAAAAGAAAAAGGTGGTAAGAGTTTCCATCTTTTCCCCGTTGTCTCCATCAAGGTGTTTTTTTAACTCTTGGCCTCGCAACCATGACCCTGTTGGGTTTTTTCAACCCAACAGCCACGTTTGGAGTTGACATCAGCGCGCTACCTTTGAGCACAGCCCATCCTGTCATTTCTCAAGTCACTTCAGCACTGTGGGGAGAGTCTGGAACCTTCAGCAGTCACACTGCGGGTCCCCGAGCCGTGGCCCTTTGTCACCGAAGGGCCTCTCGTGTTACAGCAGCAAAGGCAAAATGACACACCACCACGACCTTAATCCACTTCCCTCAGATAAACACGGGAGGCAGAGCAGACAGCGCACTCACCACACGGGCCGGGCTCCCCGCAGCGGCCACCGGCCCCCTCAGCTGCGGCACACGGGGGCGGCCGCAGCGCCCTGCTCCTGCAGCACCCGCGGGCCCCGGGGCTCCCCCACCGCCGCCTGCCGCCCCTCGGCCGCCGCGGCTGCAGCAGCGGCCATCTTGTGCGCCGCCTGCCTCTCCTCTCCTCTCCTCTCCTCCCCGCGCCGCCTCCCTCCCGCGCCGCTGCCGCCCGCCCCTTCCTGCGCCCGCCCTCCCGAGCAGGTGGGGCGCGACCGGCACAAAAAGCCGAGTCACGGTCGGGAGCGCCGGGCGGGTCGGCTGGGTGAGAGGCGGCGCTGCTGCCGCCACCCGCCTTGGGGAGCGCGTTGTGAGCTCCTGCCGGGGCCGAGCGCGTTCCCTCCGTCCTCTCTCGCCTTTTGGGTGTGGTGGTTTTTTTTTTTTCCACCTCATTTTCTCGTCACCAGCGGTCACGGCGGGCGCAGCGGGGCTGCGCGGTGCGGGCGGTGGCTCTTCACACGGCAGGTGCGGGCTGAGGAGCGACCTGCGCCGGGAGCCCCCGCAGCCCCCCGAGCCCCGCCCGCCATGTCCTGCCCCTCAGCGCCCGCGGCGGGCGGGGCGGCCTCTGCCCGGGGGCGCTGCGCTTCCCGCCTCTTCCCGCCAGCGGCCCGCGGAGCGCTGCGCGCGGGTTGTTTCCTCGCTCGGAGGGATAACACCGCAGATGGGCGCCGTGCTCACGTAGGCGGCTGTGCGAGGCAAAGAGCCCGTGGCTTTGCCCCCGGAGCCACGGGAGGGTGCGGAGCTGGCGCTGCTGTGGGGAAGGTCGCCCGTAGGTTTCTTTGCTGCAGGACAAATTAAATTCATCCTCGCCCTCAACCAGCACCCCAGGTAAGATGTTGCGGCCCCGCCAAGCCCTCCGGTGTCACGCAGTGCCTGAGCTGCACTTGGGCCGCTCAAATTTTAAAATGGAGTTCGGAAATACCTCACAAGTGGTCACGAAGACTTGCTGCGTGTAGGTAGCACATGCGGATAGTTTAAAAGTGCTTTGAGAACTCATTATTTAACACCAGGGTATTTCAAGGTAGCGTTGAACCGATTCCCGTTCTACGAAAACACGAGCTGTGGTGTAAAACGCTAAGGAATTCATCCAAACACGTGCCCAAATTTGCCGACAGCAAAGGGGTTTGGTGTCCCCCTCCCGTTCCCCGCAGATTTTCTGTGTCCGTGCCCGGCTGGAGGCTCCGTGGGGCCGGTGCCGGGGGCTCGTTGTGCAGGACGCTGCCCACGGAGCCGCTGCAGCTCCGAGCGCTTCCCAGCCCTGCGAGGAGCGCGCCCCGAGCTGCCGGCTCCGCACCGGAGCTGCGGGGGCTGCGCGAGCCGGAGGGGCCGTTAGAACAGCGCGGGGTCGGGTCGGGAGCGACCGGGGGCGGAGGCCGGAGAACAACCTGCGAAAGGGAGCTGGGTTGTGACACGGGGACAGAAACGTGGGAACAGGCGACACAGCAACTGCCGGAGTTCCGGCTTCAGTCCCTATTTTGGATTCTTTTATTGGTCGCAGACAGGTTTTCATGTCAACTTTACAAAAAATGTGGTGAGAGTAGCTAAACGTGCTATTTCTCTCAGTTTTACTCAATAAATGGTCTCTATTATTTAGTCTTTCCCACCAAAACAATTCAATGCTTATCAAGGATTAGCGCTTGAATAAAATAACGTTAAGAACAGCTATTAAATTAATTTATGAAAACAGGGTTTTCTTGCCATATTCACAGGCATTTGGGATGTTATGGACACAGAAGGCTCCGATCTTTACAAAAACCACATTTAACTTACTATGAGTTACATAAGAGGTGTAAGTTGGAAAGTTTAGTTAAGTGTGAATCTTGAGCATTATGGCTGTTTTACTGTTATTTCAAGAAGATTATTGGGAAAGATTTAGAAGTCTACAAAGAGAAATCTAAACCAAGCAATGTTTGTAAGCGTCAGAATCCCTAGTACCATCATTATATAATAAAATATCTGAATGAAGTATTTGATCAAGAACGTTCTAGTTAGCCAGATTCAGAAATCAAGGTTCATCGCAGATTAGTACCTTATTGTATTTTTATCACTCTGTTGGCATTGTAATATTTCCTACAATGCCCCAATGAAACATGAGTACCACTTGTTCTTAACGACTGTATAAATTATGTAAGAGTCTTTGTCCTGAAGCACAATCTTTCATGTAACCGTTTGGCAAATTGCAGCGTATTTTGTTAAAAAAAAAAAAGTCTGAATCGTGATAGGCCTGTCTAATTAGTCTTCCCTCTTGGAAATGAAGTAAGTAGTATCTCTGCACATTGTTCCCGATCAATTGAATTATCATCTTCATCCTGTTTTTCTAATTTAAAACTGTACATAACACATAGAATTCTCAATCGGCAATTGCCATCTTTTGCAGACTCCTCTCCGAAGTGTTACGCTAGAAATGTGAACCTCGCCGGAGTTCTGAGTGTCCGGTTCGGACACAGAAGCCGGCACTGGGAGCTGAAACGGAAGGTGTGCTCTGCAACCTTGGTTTAAAGCCACAGAAACTAGAACTGGCCCAGGCCTGAGCGCATCCTCTTGTGTCCTGGTTTAAAGCAGGTGATTGTACAGGGCGCGTCATTCGGGTGTTTCGTTCAGTCTGGGTTTTAATACTCCAATCTGGAGACTTCTACCGCTTCCTATACGTGGCTCCTGTACACGGTTCCTATATTGCTGAAAGGTTTTCATTTTCAGGTAGCTTAATTTTTTCCTGCATTTAATGCATTTAATTCTGTTCCACTTAGTGAATTCTGTTACCAGTATTTACTTGCTAACAACAACTACAACGTAGTTTACCACAGTACTGCATTGTTTAAAGAAGTGGGATCTGAAATGACTTGTGGTTCTTGTTAAGTAACATTGCAAGGGTGAGTGCTTTAAATCTCAACCTCCATTTTAGGCCTCCATCAGAGTAACACTTTTCTAATGATTATTTTTGTTCTGGATTTGAAAATAAGTTCAGAAATTTGTAGATGAGCTTGTTCTCTCTTGGGAACTGATCCCACAAGATGCCTAGATTATTTTTAATGTCTGCTTTCTCCAGTTATGCAGCATTTCTTCTTGCATGACACATTGCTTTAGCATATGAAACACAAACCAGTATTTGCTTTTAGGATCGGTGCTTTCATATCTTATTTCAGCTAATTATTAAATTAGCTGTAATTTATATCTAATTATTCACATTGCTGTTTATGTCCTTAAAAACCCACAGGAATTAGTTTTGAGTCTACAACATATCATATGAATTTTCCATTCCTTTTCTTTTTTTCCTTCCAAAAGGAGATACTGTGTGGGCATGGTTCTAGGATTTTATATTTGTGGCCACCCTAGTAATTTTCTTCGGATTATACATTAGAAATTAATCTCCATGTTAGCCTGTATGACTGAGAGAAATAGGTAAAATACCAGTGTAACTGTCAAATTGTATCATCTTATGGTTCAATTTGTATATTACTCTTTCCATATAAAACTGTTATAAAACTGTGGTAGCAGAATAACTGTCTTCATAAAAAGAAAGGTTTTTTTAATGGGTTGGGAATGTTTCAGTTTGCTATTTCAATATCTATGTGACCTCTAAAGCTCATAATTATGGAAAATTACTCATTTTGAAACTTGTGATATGGGAATAAAGGTAAGAATTAAATAGTGTTCCAACTGGCTGCAAGCATTTAAGAAAATGCCCTTATTACTTCACACAGCCAAGATTCTTGTGTATATCATGGTTTAGATTTAGCCAGACTCTTCTCTTGCTAGCTTGCTTTCTCATTGCGATGCTCTGTTTCCAGCCTTAGTGGTGATTCTATAGAAAATGGCAAACTTTGCAGAATGTACTTTGCCTTAGATTTACTACAGTGGGGTTTGGCGTTCAAGCTGTGAGTTTGCTGAAACTTACTTTCTTCAAGTCCATTGGTTTCATTTTCCTTCCTTTCCTTTTGAAGAGTTATTAATTACCACTGTCACCCATAACGCCTCCCAAATCCCTTTCCGAGTAGGTATCTACCTAGTTCAAGTCTCATTATCACCAGTTGCTATGCTTTGGATGATTTTATTCAAATTAAAGTACCATGCACTTGATCTCTTTCATTTGTGGGTTGCGAAGGGGTCTTTGCTGTGACACTGCTCTTTTCCTTTCCACCATTATCCAAAGATTTTCACTACCTCTTGTGCCTTATGTTCCTTTTCTCCTACCCGTGGTTCCTGAACACTCTGCCTTTCCATAACAATAACCAGTTACGAGAATTTATTCATAATTTTGGTTATCAATATAATGACTTTCAGTTCCTCCTGTTTATCACCCATATTCTTACACAAGCGTGCAGCATCTGAGTACAATGCCAGGGAACCTTTTTTCTTATTATTCCTCTATTGTAATACTCAGTAAAATCGTTCCCTTCCTCCCCCTTAATTTTTTTTCTTTCTCCATGCTTCTGTGGCTTATCTGAACCCTGGGGTTTGATAAAAATTATCTGAAGATAATTTAATTTACACCAGCTGTCGATGACTAGGAAAGGCATGTAATAGTAACAAACAAAGTGAGGGACTGGTGTAGCTTACAAATGGGACGTGTTCTCCTTTGTCTGCTCGCCTCGCCAGCTTTGAGACGGGTTTGTTACAGCGCAGCAATGCAAAAAGCCAGATAAACCAAATAAATCATCTCTCTGCCCGTTCGCACATTCAGAATTTGCTCTGCTTTTCTTGCAGCATACAAGTGAGCATTCAGGAGAACTAAACACTTGGACGTGTCACCTTCTAGTAACTGTGCTCTGACAGCGCATTAAAAATTCCTCCAAAATCGGGGTTACGTGGTTTTGCTGCTACAACTAATTGCGCTTCAACCTTTTCCCCAAAGTTGAGGTTTATCGTCCCAGTGACAACAACGTACTGACAGGAATCCGGCTGCGCCGGGTGGCTGGACGCAGCCCGCTCGTTCTGCACCCAACAACGTCGTTTTATTTCAGGCTGTGCACTGACATACCTTAAGGTTTTGCTGATCCACATCTGAAATAGAAAGAGACAAGCTGTATAAATTATGTGGTTAATTTAAATGTAATTTGTTTCACACGCAAGACAAAAAAAAAGAAAATAAACCAACAGGACGATCTTATTATTTAAACATAATGCTGGTATTTATTTAAACATCCACACATATTTACCATGTAAATATTTGTTTAACCATACAAAACCACTATTGATAAGCAAACACTGTCTACCGAGACTGGGGTACAAAAGTCAAACTTTAAGAAGTTGGTGCGTTTTGGTGGTTTTTTTGTTGTTTTTTTTTTTTTTTTGAGAGTACCACGATCCGTAGGTGGCTTCCCCTGTTTTAAAGTTGGCGTCCGGAGCTGTGGCGCCTTGAACCCCTTAACCCCGGACCGTTCCTGCGGGGCCCAGCAGCGCCGTTTGCCGGGGGCGCCGCTGGCGCGGCGGAGCCAGCAGGGGGCGGGAGCGGCGCCCGCCCCGCCAGCCGCCCGCCCCGCCAGCCGCCCGCCCCGCCAGCCGCCCGCCCCGCCAGCCGCCCGCCCCGCCAGCCGCCCGCCGCCGGAATGTGGACGGCGCCGGCCCGGCCCTGAGGCGGCTGCGCGGCCCGCCGAGCCGTTCCCGGCCGGCCTCCCGCCGGCCCCGCTCCGCTGCGCACAGAGCCCCGGTGGCGGAGGACGCGGAGGCGGGAGGACAGCTCGGCTGCCAGCGGTGAGAGGGGCGGGCGCTGCCTCGGGCCTCCTTCGCCGGGCCAGGGGAGGGAGCGGTGCGGGTCTCTCGCGAGGGCTGCGGGCGGGAAGCGTCGTCGCTCCCTGAGGAGGAGCGGCCGGGCCGTGTCACGGGGTGACAGCGCCCGGTGACCTGAGGTGGATTCCTCCTTCTCCGGCGGGCCCTGCCGGCTCGGCCGCCGCCTCCGCGGCCCCCGGAGCCGCCGGCTGCCCCCGGCTGCTGCCCGCCCTGGCCCCCTCCCGGCGGCGGCGGAGGGAGGAGGCGTGAGGTGCGTGGCTGGTGGGGGCCGGTGCCGCTCCTGCGTGTGGGGTTGGCGTGCCGAGGGGAGTTCCCGTGCGCGGCTGGCGCTGGGGGGTGCGGGACAGTGGGGGATTTAAAAAATAAAGTTGTTTTCCTGGTGAGCGGAGGGAGAGGGCTGTGGAAGAGTTCATCTCCCTTCCTCCTCCTCCTCCTTAGGAAAAGTGAAGTCACTTCCCAAGAGCCCAGAGTAGCAAACTACTGTCCTAAATCTCTGCCGTCTACATGGCTCAGATCCATCTACTTTTTTTTTTTTTTTTGGGGGGGGTGTGTGTGGAGTTTTTTTCTTTTTTCCCTTTTCCCCCTCCTTTTCCCTTTTCCCCCTCCTTTTCCCTTTTCCCTTTTCTCTTTCTTCCCTCTTTCCCCCCCCCACCCTCCTTTTTTTCTCAAGCCTCCTTCCACAGTCAGGCCCTCCCTAGCTGTGACCCGGTCGCAAACTGCTTTTCTTTACATAGGGTGCTTCAAAACCTGCAGAGCCCATCTGAAGCAGGTCTGGAGCTCTGAACGCAATAGACTGGGCAGCTCTGCTCGCCTGGGAGTTTGTGGAGTGTGCCGTGTACTTTGCTCTGTCACTCTTTCAAAACTCCGTTGTTAAGATTGCTTGTTTTGTAGATAAATCATAACTTATCATATTTCTTAGCTGCGTGCATGTATGCATCCATTATTTTGTGTAAAAGGGGAAAAAAAGATTTAAAGTGTCAACTCCTCTTTAAAGTGGAAACAAATCCAGCAGCAAATAAGGAATCGCTTGCTTGGGTAAGCGTCGCTTTTCTCTTTCACCGTCAGGCTGTGGTCTCATAACCACGTTGGTGACTTTTCAAATAAAACTTTGGAGGAGGGTAACTGTCCTTTCTGTCTCCATAGAGGGATTTTAGTGATGTTACAGGCAGCATTTTCTTACCCCTTTAAATTCAGGAAAGGTGCTCTCTGAATCGCTGTCATATAGGCCAAAATCCTGAGTGCCCGTCACATTGACTTGTGCTCCAGATCTTATGAAGATTAATTAGGACTGTAAGATTAGTTCTGCGAGTTATGCCTGTGTCTATGTTTTAAGTACGATTGTAGTCAATAGAACAGTTTGTTTATGTGGGTTGTATGATATTAATGATACTAATTGAGAGATTAGTTTGCAGTTTAAACTTGAAGGGACTAAAAATATATTTACACACAGGAAGCACAAATTGACTCCAGTGTTGTAAGAAATGAAGCTAAATTGGAGCATTATTGGAAGTACGCTGCAGTGCTTTTTTTTAATATGGTTACAGTGAAATGTGTTGCTTGGTTAAAAATAGCATTCAGTCCTTTAAAAAGTGATTCACTGGCTGAGATTTGGTCATGTTAGCAAGGGGATTGCAAAGAGATCCAGGGCATAATGTGGCTTTCTGTGGAAACCTAGTTCCTGGTGCGTACTCCCTGGCATTTGAAGACAATCCGTGTTGTGGCTGCGTCTTCCCTTGTGTCGTCAGTGGGACTTCCACAGCTAGGAAGTGAGTTAAGAGAACTAATCTGGTCGAAAAGCAGTACTTTTATTTCTTTTTTTTCCCCCTCTCCGAGTTACTTTTTGGTTAGAACAACTTCCTGAACCAGCTTGCTTTCCCAGTCGTACGGACATTGTCTCAATCCAGAGGACGAAGAAGTGTGTTGGTAGGCAGGAGTGTGTAACTGCAGTCCTGGTACCGTCACGTAAGTTGTGATGAGTGATGTGCTTATCTGGGTTTTGATTTTATGGTCAGTAAGTTAATATAAGAAGGCACTACTGCTGGGTTTTTGATTGGCTTATGCCACTTGTGGTGAAGTTAGCGAATGATAGTAAGGGTGGTAGGAGCTTGCTCTCAGTACTGTCTTGCCTTGATTGTGAAGCCATGGTGTCTATTTTTCTTTTTTATTTACTTTTGGCAACATTAAATGGAGTACAGCTTTTTAAGAGCCACCTCTCTGTTTCTCTTCCGTGCACCCACAGAAGCAGCTGCGATCTTCTGCTCTCTCCCTTGCATATTCTTTCTTCTCTCTAAACTTTTTGTTGATTCATTAATTGTAAGGAGTAATCTGGGCATTGTTAGATAGGGACTTCTGTAAGTTTATTCAGCTTTAATTTAAAAATAATCAGTTGTATATTGTTATTACCTCAGCTATAGTTGGAAGGCTATTTCAAACTTGGCTGGCTATAGTAATTGCACACATTCTGCTTTACAATCTAGATTAATTTGTCATTGGATTATATCGATTTTATGTACCAATGGACTGATATATGTTATATTGGCATTTTTGATCTTAATATCAAAAGCAGCAACATATCGATGCAAAAATGTGTTGAAGTGCAACACTGGGTGTTTCTTTTCCCTTTTGACCACTTGCTGTACTCATCTTTGCTGTAATAGCTCTCACTTTCTCCCCATGAATTTTAGTCTCAACCTTCTAAGTGCAAATTAAAATGTACATTTCAAGCATTAACACTGAGCTTCATAGAGGTGTCCTTTTAATGGACAGTAAGATGTTTTCAAGTATATTTTCATAAGTTGTGTTTTTTGAAATTCATACCTATGATAGTTTGTTCCAGCCTCAATCTTACCCTGTTAGACTGGTACAGCTATTAAAGGAGCCGTTATTGTAGTGTGGATTGCTGAAGAGATTCTTTTTTCCTTCATAGAGTCCTAGTTCATAAGCAAAGCCTGACATATTTGAAATTTATTTATTTTACCTTTCTCTGTATTCTTAACCTTAAAAAGAAACAAAACCTATCTATAGATTATTAGAAAATATCTGTGTGACTTTTAAGGTGTTTACTTAATTTTGATATCAGAAATGTTCCAAGAGGGGATTTTGTGAAGCCGAAAGAGAAAAAGCAGTTAGTTTGGTGGGTGTGCATGTGTGACTGGTTGTAAATAGTGCATAAATAAATAAATTGCTTTCCAAAACCTACTTAGTTAAATAGACTACTGTGAAAGATGAGGAAGGCTTTTTTCCATTTAGGTAATTTTACTTGATTACTTTGCTTTACAGAGATCCAGAGTCTCGTTATCAACTATTTCAGCATAGTAAGTAAGATGGTTCTAATTCGTGCTTGTATTGTGTATGCAAACTGTTATTGTGTTTTTCCTGAAATTAGATAAAATTATTTTGCTGTGGTCATCAGCTGTGTTCCAATACACATATTGTAAACACACATTTGTATTTCTAACAAATGTTACAATTTTAAAATATATGTATTTTAGGGGTTTTTTTTCATTTTGCTGTCTAACTCTTCATTCCCCTCCCAAAATTTTAACTTGGGATGAAGGTTCTATGCCTTTTCAGTTCTCAGGCCTTTGCAGGCAAATGAGGGTGAAAATAAAATGCAGATAATCCCAATCTGATGCATTGCCTTTGCATGTGTATATTTAGATGATACAGAAT
Source organism: Caloenas nicobarica (assembly GCF_036013445.1). Lineage (NCBI taxonomy): Eukaryota > Metazoa > Chordata > Aves > Columbiformes > Columbidae > Caloenas > Caloenas nicobarica. The sequence goes on from NC_088264.1 coordinate 3,688,300, forward strand.
ACAAGATCCAGAATTTTAATGTAGAAGTAGGTGGAGAAATTCAGTAACTGGCTAAACTTTTAAAATAAGCTTGCAAAAATACTTTGGAGGTGGTTTTAGTTTGCTCTTAAATAAGGTGCTGGAATATTTCCCTTTACTAAGAGCGTGAATGCTGCAAAATGATACGTTTTTTCATAGGAGCCTGTTTATTTGGTTTTGGTTTTGTTTTTTTCAGACGTTATTGAGAAACAAATACTATATTATATGGATTAGACTGAGCCATCTGAAATGCATGTGTCAGAAAAAGGATTTTTTTTTTCCCATTCTGTGAACCCTTTGTTTTATTTGGTTCCACTGCTGTATACTTTCATTGTTTCCTGTTATTTTGAAGAAAACTCTCACAAGTAACTTGCCGGCAGTGCTGCATAAGCAGTAGCTGTCACCAGTCCCAGCTGCTTGGTTTTGTCTGCGTTCTGTGCGTTTATTGTGTTGACATAGGTGCTTGTGTACTCAAGTGTTGAAGTGGCTGACGATATGCTCTAATCTTCCTTTTTTTTCTCGGTGGTTGGTTGTCAGTCAGTCACTGAAGCTGTCTGTCTCTTGCCGTGTGTGACTGCCCGGATACTTGTGCAATCTCAGCAGAGAAGGTGGGAGGAGTTGCAGCTTTTCAGGCAGTTCTTCACCTCCTGCATCTTCAAGATATTACTGAAATACCTGTAGCTTTTAAGTATCAACATTTTCAGCTTGGATTTAAGTGGCTGTGAGCACTGGAGTACAAAACAGCAATGGAGTTGAAATACAACTTCTTGTATGTGCCAGCAGTTGGTCTGGGAGTAAAACTTGGACTTAGATCAGGTGGTGCAGTGGAGATGAGCCCTTGGAAATACTAGTCCTTTCTGTTCATGTGGACAGAGTTTGTGTTTGCTCATAGATGTTCACTTCTATCGTAAAAAGGTATTTTTATTCTCATTGTACTTGATTCTAATTGTTAATGGTTAGTGTTGGCAGTATAAAGTTCCAAGAAATTTGGAACTGCTAGCGAGAATTCTTCTTGGAGAGAACTGTTTGACGATTTTGAGGAAATAAGAGTAAGGAATGAAAATGACTAAGGGCACAGTAGAAAAGTCAATAATTGATTTTTACCTTGTTTTGAATGTTAATTGTTCCTGCTTATTGCTATAGGGATGTATAAAAAGTGTGAGGGGAGAGAGTTAATCAAAATGTCCAAGAAAATACTTTGTCAAGCCTCAAAAGAGTAACATGAAGTTGGAAGTTCCCCATAGTTGTTGTGAGTGCTAATTTGTCTTTGACCCTTATAGCTTCCCTTTTCTGAGTCTTCTTTCATCATATTGAGACATCAGAAAGTGAGACTGACTATAAAGGGGTCAGATGGAAGTATAGTTTAGTATCTAGCTTTTGATAGCAGCCAGAGAAATTTAAGGGTATAATAAGACAAACACAAGCGATCCTTGTTCCAGCAGATCCTCCCAGTTTCTCTCCCTGGCCTCTGTGATTCTGCAGGGTATGGAAAAAGCAGTTGCATTGTTCTGTACGTTTCCCAGAAAATTCATGTGGGGAGCCGTAATAAGATGGTGTTCTTACACTGTGCAGATGTGCAGTTAGTGTCACTCGTTTTACTAGAGGCTTCTGAACAGCCAGACGACTTTTGATGTTGTGCAGATGGAGCTTGGGTGCTTTGTTGGGCTTGTTGAAGACTCAGCTTTAATTTGACTGTGTGCTCATCTAGCTTGTACTTCATATTTTGGGTTTGGATTCCTTGTGTTGTAAAGCGATTCCATCTTCCATGGGCTTTTCTGCGGTGGTGCCAGTACCCATTGCAGTGCTTCGGCTCTGGGGTGGGCTGGGGTAGCCCACCTTTGTTGGCTGTGACCTCGCAACTCTGTGTTCGTCGTTGTGCTGGCTTGTACTGTGGTCAGGGACTTCAGAACTTAACATCTCCCTTAACGGAGACCAAGGTAGTACGCTGGCAATGCTGTTGTGGAAAGGGTATGCTCGTACAACTACTTAGTAGAACATGACCTTTCATACTTGTTCACATTTCTGCGAATTTTATCTTTCACATTAGTTGCCTGTAACTTCCTCTCTTTGTTTCCGGAAGTAAAAATATTTTGTGGAAGCATTTAGTATGTAAACATTGATAGTAAGCTTTCATATCTGCATTTAAGGACAACCATGTATTACTTGTGTTGAAACGGATAGTAAAACAAATTTGGGAAGCTGTCTTAAACGTAGAGAGATAGAGACAGTGATTTAGAAAAAAAGTGGTTGCAGATACAGCTTTTTGCCTTCGCAGGTTTTATTGTTTTGTGCAGGCAGGTGAATTTATCAAATAGGAAGTATAGTATAACACATAACATTCAAGGTACTCTGGATAGCCTGTCTCAACAGACAAATATTGGTTTTATACATGATCGTTGGGTTATGTTAGACAAGATGATTGCATCAAGAAAATTAGTGAGAATTCTGTCATGGCTTTGTGCAAGATTCTTGCAGTTACACTTGGTTACGATATGAGCAACTATATTGTATTATTTTAAATACCTTTTCCCCAGCAAGAACTTATTGTGTGATTTTATAGACTGGTTTAGATTAGCTTACACCAAATATAATAAAGGAGAGTAATTCAATTTAATAAAAAAGGTGCATAAGATCTAGATAATAGGGATCTGGCCAAGAGGCTAAGTTAATTAAAAAAAAGATCGTCTGCTTTTCTTTGAGCTCATTGATATTTTAACCGTGAGACAGATCTAAAAAGTGGTTTTGTCATGATGTTTTTAACTTAGAGTTTATATTTTAAAGCAAGTCTACTTACCAGATTTAGCTACTGGAAAAAAAGCTGCAAAACCAAACCAAACACTTGGTTTGGCAGCCACAAGTTAATTTACCTATTGAAAACCTTTCTTTCTCGCAATCATTGGTTAAAGGTGGCTTTTTATTATTTTATGAGTCTTTTCTGTAATACTTTGAGATGTACTTGTTAGTTTCAAGGCATTTTTAAAACAAGAATGTAAAATAGAATCATCAAAAGATCATACCTGTCTTTCGATTACACCGACTTTTTTTTTTTTTTAATATTTTATCCTTTAGGAGGAAAAGTTAATTCTGATCATTGTGGATGTCAGGGATGAAAAGAAGAGAAATTGTGTCTTGTTAAAAGGGCACATGTATTCTTTGTATTTCCCATTTCCCTTTTCAGGCAGTGTGTGGAGGAAATTCTGAGCTTAAGAAATTCTATAAGCTTTCCAGGGCTTGGTATGAAAAATGTTTTGGAAGGGAACACTATGCAGAGCATCTTCTGAATATCAAGATTGTATGCAATCTGCCAGCATGAGATGTGTACGTGTGTACGTGTGTACACACACCATTCCTGCGTTAAAATTTGAAGGTAACTTCAAGTAATGCAACAGAAATGTGGGTGATTTTTTGGATACTTGATCACAAAGCTTTGAGGACTTCCTTTAGATCTAGTAAACTTTGCCAGAATTGTAAAATATTCTTAATATCTTATTAACTGAATGAACAGGCTTTTGTATAGGGATTAACTGGTTTTTTTAATACTACCTTTCCAAGCAGTGGTTTCTTCTTGAATTACAGAATGGATTTGGAATAAATTGGTTAGAGAAGTCGATCACACAGAGAAATCTTCTCAAAGAACACACTGTCATTAAAAGAAAAAAGAAAGTTCTGTTTCAACGAAGAAAATTATACATCATTTGTTGGTATATGCCTTTCAGAAACTTTCATGTGTGCATCTCATACCAGTTCCTAGAAGAGTTTAGGTACGCTGGAAAACTTGTAACAGTCATCTCCATCTTGAGGGTAAACCTTGTGTTTCTCCTCTTTACCTATCATATGAGCAAATTGTTTTGATTCTTCAGACTTTAAATGGAAAAAGCAGAAAAGGAAGGAAAGCCTTTTTTTATATTTTACTCTAATGTGATTAGGTGGGATAGAGTGGTCTATTAGTACTAGGTGTATCTGATTACATACTGACCTGTTCTTACCAGTGGAAGATCATTTTTCTATTAAGGAAACAGTTTGATTGTCTCTTATGAATTGCCATTCTCCATTTTCTAGAACCTATCAAGGCCTTTGAAATTAGCAGTAGAGCTGCATCGCAGGATATATTTATTAAAAACTTGCTGTAGGAATGTGGAGTGTCATCATATTAGTTCTGGCATGCAGAGGGTGGTAACAGTGTAATGGTCAAATAAAAATTAGAATGCTAATTCAACCACTACACTTCATCATGCATAGGACTAAGAGACCGTAGTTACAAAGAGGGTCATTTAGTGTGGCTTTGTCACCAGCACCTTTCTAGATTTCTGAATATTCAACAGTTATCTTAACTTTCATAAGGTTTCACTTTCAGTTAACCTTGGTCTTTAAAATAACTGTAATTTCTCTCTCCATCTTTTAATTTTATATCTAAATATTTAATTTTTCAATGACGAGTTCTTAGCTGGGATCCTAAAGGATTTAAAGTGCATAATGTATGTGGAAATATTTGTTTTTAACGAGAAGGTTGGGTTTTTTTTCATATTAATAAGAAAATGGTTTTCTTCCTTATAAAGTCTTGTGTGCGCTTTTGAAACTGGACGGTTTTGATACAAAAGCAGTAGAAGTCTGGATGGCTGTCAAATCCAAACTCCTAGTCCTGGCGATTTTGGAAAATCTGTGGCTAAATAATACAAAAAAATGTCTGGTGTGGTTATTCATTTACAACTCATGATTGCCTTTGACAACTACTACAACGAAAAGCTTAAGATAAAGGAAAATAACTAAAGAAAATGAGATTAGGAGTGAGTATAAAACACCGTTTAGTCCATCCCGCAGTGTGGTGCTGGACTGACTGCAGCTTAACAGTTTTTGAGAACCATGTAGCAATGTCATCTGTGGTTGGTTTTATAAAGGTAGCTTTCTGTGGTTAAGAAAAAAAACATTGTGATTTCAAGTTAAATCTACAAAACCTAATATTCCCAAAATGCATGTTGCAAATCTCAAGATAACAGTTGTTGTAACTTATAGTTCTGGCTTTGGGGAACAAGGATTTTAGGAACCCTGTGGGAGCCAGGCAATGAATTGGAATTTCTTGTGGTTTTAACTGATGTCAGAAGTGACACTTTATACGGCCCTTTTTTGGCAAGGAGAAAGGTTGGCACCCTGCATCACTGCTGTGTTGAGTCATACTGCTGTTCCGTATGGTCTCTTTTGCTTTATGTCCTGTAATTCTTATTGGAAATAATAGCTTGTGGAGAAAATACCTGGTTGAAATATTCAGTGTATTTAGTGGAGAGAGACTGTTACATTGGCTAAATTAGACCAACACTGTTAGTGTTATTATTAAGGAATAAACCATGAAATAATATTTTTTAAAAAATGATTGTCTTGTGCTACTGCTTTCTTCTGGAATATAGGTCATTATGTTTTTGGGTGAATGGCCATACAGTTCATTAGATCGGCTGGCGCTTGGTTTCAGTTTGAGTGCTGCTTGCAAGCATCATGTAATAAGGAAAAAATATAGGAAACCCAATTTGCCAAACTCCAGCTATGAAAAATTGGATACTCTTTGTTGCTACTTTATATTTTCCAAAGTTAAAAATTAATTACTGGTTCAAGAAGCTGATGTGTTAGTGTTTAGTTGATGGCACGGAAACGGTGTGAAGGTGAACTAGGGTTGCTTTATGTGCCTTGTTTGCTTCATCCTTGAGGCAGAATGAGCTACTGTGCTTCAGCTAGTTCTTTGAAATTCTGGTAGGCTACTGAGTAAACCTGTTTGCCAGAACTCGACATGTAATTGAGGTTGTTTGTTTAGTTTTGTTTTAAAAAAAGATACACAGGTAAACTGATAATATCTTTAGAGCAGCAGAAGCCTTCTTATTTACACTTATTTTTAAGTCGTACTTTTTGGAAGAAGGTAGGGAGAAAGATTTTTTTTCTTTTAACTGGCAGAGTATAAAATATATTTCCTTAAATTGGTCAAACACTATTTGGGTTAGCTAGCTTTGATTATACGTGTAAACAGCATAAATTAATGTGTGTCAGCAAGAGCTGTGTATGCTAATCTGTTCTTCAACTGATGTCTCTTATGCCACTAACTTCTTTCTGCACGTGGACAAATCTTAGGCTTGAAAAATTGTTTAAATAATTGTTAAAAAGAATGCCCCACCTTATTTTTAACTCTGTATTGTCTAGGGGTAGGTTGTCCTCCATGACTATTTGCTCAAACTCCACAAATGAAACAAACAGAAGCAGCACCCACCTGCCTTTGTAGCTAGCAGCTCACCTGATATTCTTTCACTTATCTGGACCCATATTTCATCTGATGTTCTTGATGCTTCTTCCACCCAATACGTACATTTTAGGAGTTCAGATCAGTGGGTTTGTTTTGTTTTTAAATTTGGTTTTCATCTTCCTTCATGCCTCTTGCTGACTGTCATTGATGACCTCTGCTGAAGAGGAGAGATGGTGCTTCTCTGGCTGTAAATGTCGGCTGCTTCCTTGCCTGAGTCATGCTCGGGTTCAGTACCACCCACACGCCTACCATGCCTCTAGAAGGGTTCTTCATCCTGATGATCTTAAAGTTAAATCAAATAAAACCACTATTTTTCCCCGAGCGACCCCAACCTACACATCTTTGTAATGTTTAAGTGGCTCGGTGACGTATGTGTAGTCCAGAGATTCAAGTCAGGAAAGGCATTTCCTTTAGAATAAATGTCTGGGTGTTCATAATGTGATGTGTTGAAAAAGTGCTGGTTAGAATTTGAGAAGATATGGTTGTAGTATGTTTTTGAAGGAGAGCAGATGTTTTCCTTAAATTGTTATTCTTTGCCTGTAAGATTGACGTGTAAAAACAGTCTGCAAAACCTCTGTGTCTAGGCACCCAGTACAACGATTAAAAACAGTTTGCTGTCCATGAACAGACTAATTATTTGCTGTTGCCTACATAGGAGATGTTTGCTTTCACAGAGGAGACGGTGTTGCCAAAATAAGCCATGTGGTTACTTTCTAGTTGTGAGGGATTTGGTTTGTTTTTGTGTGTGTTTGTGTGGTTTTTCTGTTTGTTCGTTTGTTGTTTTTTGTTTGTTTTTCACTTCAAATAATTTTTATATACATATATATATTTTAAAATGTAGTGATACAGCAGTCATCTCTCTGTATTAGGTTGGTTTTAATCCTGGGAAACAGTGAGCCAAGTAAATGCTAGTTTGTTTTTCCTGTATGTGCTTTACATAACCTTTCATTGCCTGAGATAAGACACTGGGAAACAATTTGTGGGTAATAAAACAGTAGTTAGTACAAACATAAAGACTTAGCTTCCTAAGTAAAGATTACACAAAGAGAATTTGAGATTAAGGATAAAATTATAGTGGTGCTGTTGTCAGTGAGATTTAAACAAATCTGGTTTATGACACCTAGGATTTTCTTCTGCATATGTGTCCGCTCAATCAGTAGAGAAAAAGGTTTTGGAGAAGGTGGTTATCTGTGCTGCTTCAATGTACAATATAATAAGGAATTTTATTCGGTGGTTTAGTCTTTCAGTGAAAAAGCATTGAAAAGGTAAAAGCTTTGTGTACTTGAAGCATTTGTTAGCTTCCTGGGGAAGATCTGCCTCTCATTAATGTTAGCAAGCATGCAGGGGTGGGAGCTCTATGTGCCTCGTTAAAGTTAGCAAGCTCGTGGGGCGAGAGCTATGGTAACACATAGCTTTGACACGTCTTAAAAGTAAGATGCTGTGGTCAAGACACTCAGTTGTTTGTGTGTGTCTAAGTGTCAGTGTCTGCCCAGTTTGCAGTTCCCTAAGCGGCAAGTTAGGCTGTAACCACATCACTTCAGGAAGCTAGAAATCTGAGTCGTGATTTGAAGTTCAATTAGCTTAATGCTCTTTTTGCTGTCACGCGTTGTATTGTGTGGCTCCAAAAAGGGAATAAACCACGCTTTTCAGTGCACATTTGTACTTCACACATCTGTTAGCAGAAGCTGAGTCTCTGTGTAGCTGCATTGGACCTTCCTCTTCAGGAAGGTCCCAGAGATTCTCTTGAGGAACCTTAATACTGAAAATAGGTAGAACTTATTTACCAGTATTTATTTGAGGTTTGAGATCATCAGGCAAAGTGTATGGCTTTGAAAGCCTGTATTTAATTCAGGACCCGATTTTGTTTCTCTGGTGAAAGTATTAACTAGCCTGCTCTTGATTACCTTCTTTCAAGAAGGCAAGAAGCTTCCTTTTAAAACAGGTCTCTTGTTGCTTACCGAAGATAGACAGTTCAACATTTATCTTGCTTGTTGTCTTGTCATAGCTCTATGTTTTTGGTTTTTTTGTTTTTTGTTGGTTATAATGCTGAAACTTTTTTTTTTCCTGAACCAACGGCAAACTTGCGCAGTAAATTTGAACTATTTGTTGAACATAAACTGGAAGTAAATCCAAAAATGTCTGCTAACTGCTTCAGAAGACTGCTTCATGTAAAAAGTGGTATTTACATTTGGGGACCAGTTTGATGAGGAAGTTTTTGAATCTGATCAGGTCTGCAAAACAGCTCCTTTCTGGACAGTCAGTAGCTCTGCCTTTGATTCTTCTCCTGTGGCAGTGACTGTGTTGCCAGCAGTGCCCTGTCCTGAGCCACTCTGCCCAGCAATCCCATGGACATCCGTCGCTACCTGGATATTTGTGTTTCTGTACGGGATGTGGTTTTGCATGTCTGGATTCAATACAAAATACATGGAAGAGTTAGGGACGGAAAGCATTAGCAGCATTTCTGTCCTGTGTCCCTTGTTCTGCTTCAGTGCTGAATCCACCTGGATTCATCTCTATTCCAAGTAGTATGTCTTGATTAGGTTTTATCCAGGAGCTTGTATAAGCAAAACACTAGGAAGTGAAGTACAGCAAAGAGATTAAGTGACTTGACTAAAACTACACAATAAAGCACACAGAGAAAAGCAACGGCTTTTCTTTAGTCGTTGTAGTACACCTGCAGCTTAAGATTTTTTTTGGAGCAAGATCCACCCACCTCCTCCCTTTTAAAACTAGGTAAGTCTGATTAATTACTTTGTATCTCCAAAATCCTTTGCCAGAAACTGTTTTCTGAAATTGTTACTTTAAAGAATTTTAGTCCTTTTATTATAGTAAGGTTTATTTAGCTGAGTTTAGAAAAAAATCTTCCTCTGTATTCGTTGCTGGGTTTCTGAAATTTTTTCCTGTGTGGTATTGTTCATCAAAGTGTGGAGGAGAAATTATCTTCTCTATAGGAAAGAGCGTGACTGTTCAAGATACTTCTTTTGTAGAAATTACTTCCTTGCGGTAGTAGCTCATACTTCCCAGTGTTTGTTCCTGTGAAGAGAACTTTCAAAGCGCAGTTTGTTGTCGCCTTTCTGAAGGTGTTGTTGGAAGGGCTGTCCTGACTCCTGGCTCTGGTGGTTTGGGAAGTTACCATCTGGTCTGAGGTTTCAATCCTTGGAGCAGCGTTGGCAGAACAGGAGGTGTTTTCACACCTTGGCCACATTTGTTCATTTGGAGCTAAACTGCACAAGCAGCTTGAACTAAGCAGCTGGACTTCATGCAAAAGTAGCTGAGGTGCAGTATGTTTGCTGGCTTTCCTGTCCCTGTCAGCCCCTCTCTGCTGGTCACTGCCCTCCCAGGAACTTTAAAATGATAAGGCAAATGCTGAACCTCTTTCATCAGTATTCTGAGGCAGTGTTCAGCTCCAGGATTGTCTGCTGCTAACTTCAGGGAATAAACCTAACAGGATTGTAGACTGTACATCTGTCTGCATGTTGTGCATAATGCAATCAAGAATAAGTTCTTACATTCTTAACTTTTACTTTTTGTTGGAAAGGATGATAAAAAAATGAGTTATTTATGAGCTTAGTAGTAATGGTCTATTCTCAGATTTTATGTGTGTCTAATAGGTGACACTGTCATTTATTCTTTATCTTTCATGGGAAAAATGGGCATTCAAGTGTATAACACAATAATGAGTAAAAAAGGAGTAAGTCCTCAATGGGTCTGAAGCTAATGACAAAAGGGAAGTGACAGATCCATCTCCTGGCTGGAGGTGACTGGAAAGTCCAGAGTGCACGTGTCTCTTCTTGTTACTGAAGCATAAAAAACCCTTTTCAGATGTTCTGCTCTTTCGCTTCCCCAAATAACCTTAATGCATGATGTATTTCAGAGAGATTTTTATTCTTTTTACTGCTTTTCCTCAGAAGTGCTTACCTGAAGTATTAGATGATGTGCCTTTTTAACGTAAAAGTAGAAACTTCTTCCCCTTAAGTAGCTTACTGCTTAAGATGGTATAAATCTCCATAATCTTCATGAGTCTGATAGTTATATTCTTAAACTCTGACATGAACTTTACTCAAGTTGTTTAATTTGAAAAATGACGTGATCGTGAGTTTTGGTACTTTGTCTCTTGCATTAAAACTGTTTTTGATCAAAGACTGATCATAAAATATTGTGTACAAAGCTTTTGCTTTCTGAATAGCATGTGACTAGAATGGGGGAGGAAAGGAGCAGTCTTTACACTGATATTTTCATTTTTAGTGCACACGGTTTCCGTGAATGATCTACAGCACTGCTATTAATTTGTCGTACGGCGAGTTCTCCGGCATGGACATCAAAGGCTGTCTTAGCAGAAGACCTGAGTAGTTTGTAGACTTGTAACTGTATTTGTGTGAGCGAAGAGTGTAGAGCTGCATTCTTCTGGCTGAGGCACTCGCTCCCTGCGTGTCCGACCTGTTTGTGTTGTGTTTGACTACTAAACTGAAACTGATGTGGCTTTGTTTTGGCTGCAGTAGGATGGAGGGCATTCAGGTGAATAATGCTGATGGCAGGTTGGAATGGCAGGGCTGTAATGAAAGGCTGCAATTAGGGGTTCTGGAGTAATTTATTCAGTTAACATAGTCATGCATGGAAGAAGGTGTGTGTCTGCAGTAGATGTGGTGGTTTAAGCTGGTTGTAAGACAAGCTTGGTACTCCAAGCTTAAGGATATAAAAGGCCTTGCAACTCAGATGTAATTGCAAAAGTGTGTATGGTATGCATTTCAGTGTGTGATCTGAATGAGAAGCTCCTTGAAGTCATCTCATGTTTCTAATATTTCCTTTGTCTTTCAGATTAAAATTTAGGAAGTAGGAATTCTCTTAAGCTGCCTTTGTCCACATAGGGCAAGAACAAATGTTTTGTACATCAGTATGCTTCTCTACTTGCATTATCACTAGGTTTTTTTTGGCTTTACAAATGTTAAATTTTCCCTGGCTTTATTACAACAATATTGCTACGAAAAAATTTCCTAGTTCACAGTGTGCCTGCCAGTTCTTTCTTTGCTGCAGAAAGAAGAACTGGTGATATGCTAATGTTAGCAGCTTGCATTTGCCTTTTGATAATTAATATAGTAGACCATCTTATATTGGAGTGCCTGTGTTATTCTCCCACCAGTAAGCACAAAAAGAGGAGGGGGAAAATAATTTTGTGGAGTTGCACATATAAATGGTTATGACAAACCAAGTCCTTGAAAGAGCAAAAGCATGTTGACTGTAGTTTCTAAAGTGATACAAAATATTTTTGTATTGAAAGTAGTCTAGTTCCCACACTTGTTTTTTGGTCCAAAGTTGCTAAACTGTCATGTGACTAGTGTGTTAAGTCGTGCCTGTTCAGAATGGTGGAGAACACGCATGTCTTCTTTTTAAGTGCTGTATTTGTGGCTTCCTATAGCTAGAACTAAATTTGCATTATATTCTTGATCCCTCGGTGTTTTGGCACTATGAGCGGCACAGCGAGCGTGGCGCAGTTCTGCACCTTGGCACTGCTGTGAAAGGCAATGGGATGCTGAACACCCTGTGGTGTATGCGACTCTGCCGACATCTGAGCCTTGGGCACGGTAAATCCCAGCACTCAGCCAGAGGAATGCTTTTCAGGAAAATGAAATGGAAATAGACCCTGTCTGGAAGTGCGTGCTATTTATAGTCTATCTGAAAATACATTTTCTCTTTTTTAACACAGAAAGTGTAAAAACGTAGATCCATTTAAAATATGAAAGGTCCAATATACAGTCTTCTTCATTCTAGCTCTTCCCTTAAGGAATCAGGGAAGACATTCTGAATTAGCGTAGGTGATACTGTCTTTATTTGGTGGATACCTACAGCAGCTGTCCTCATTCTGAAGTGCTAGGAGTGGATTTGGTTCTGCATTTTTCGATGAACTTATAATGTATAGGCTAATCATTATGTTGTCCCCTTTTTTGTTTGTTTCTGGGCTCGTTTTTTTGCTGTGTGGGCAGGGGAAAGCTTGTTCTCAGTTTCCATAATATTTATAGCTTTGTTATTTTGGTTTTGTGGTTAATTTCTTTAAGTGTTTAATTTTAATTTTGTTGTGAGTGGTTTCAGAAAAATTTGCTGAGAAGTATGTGATTGTGATTTAGTATCACCTTTGACTTCATCACCTATAGATATAAAGGGTAATAAAAACAACTCTGTCATAATCAATTGCTAAATATATTTATGTGGAGAGCATACATTTCAATATTCAGTTTTTGGAAAATTATTCTTCAGAATATAGCATAATACATTATTATATATCTTTAAGTGTTACAGTATTCCACAATAGCGTCATATTGCCCTGTTAACATGTTTACAGCTTCTAAACTAAATATTTAATATTTTTCCTTCTTTGTTAGGTTCTTGTGGTAGGAGGTGAATACTGACCTGACATGGAAGTCAAAACATCATTTAGCAAAGCCAGTAGGATTCCTGAAACTGTATCCACATTAATTAATGAAGAATTTGTCCTGGTTCATCAGCAATCGGAGGACACTTCTGGAAAAGATGAAAAGCCTCAGCTAAAGGTTTATGATTACTTTACTTTCAATTTCTAGTAGGATTTGTATTGATTACAACTTCTTTGGAATTTTAATTAAAGATCCTTGTGTGTGCTTGAGGAGACTCTTATACTCTATTTTTTGTCCTTGTTTATTACCAGTGAAATTAAGAGCTCAGATTAAACAAACCTGTCCAAAACTGGCAGTTCAGTTTTTCTTTTAATAACTTCTTTGGGTGTCAGCTTTGTTAGTATTCTGTGGATTTATACATTAGCAAGGGACTAAAAAGTTCTTTTCAGAGGCTGAGCTTCAGATTAAAGCTTGAGAAATATTCTTTATGGAGGGACCAGAGACTCCAAATTTTGTTATCTTAAAAGCACGTAATTAGACTGCATAGGAATAGGCCACAGAGGGTCTTGGTTTTGAGTTTTTAATTTAGCTTTCCCATTCAGTGCTACTCTAGGCATGGCTAAGACCTTTTCTAAAAGCTTTCTACCTCTAAACAGCAGAATATTTTAGCATTTGTGTGACAGCTCATTGGTTAATTACAAGTATTTCCCCACTTGAGTTGCAGTAGCTGATTTACTGGGTCCACTTGGAACAATAGGAATTTGTTCCCCTTGAAATGACAATAAGTGCTTAGTCTGTCTTCGCAAAACTCTTTGGCAGTTTTTTACAACCAGTGATTTCTGTCTGTGTTAAACACGAATTATGTTTGGAAAGAGGCAAGTGACCTGGGGGTAGAATCCATGGTGCAACTTTATTATGGGCCATGGGTTTTTTTTGGTCTGCAAAGCTAGTACTTGTCAAAGGCTGTATTTTTTTTTTTTTCTCTAGGGAATGGGTCTCACCATGTTCTTGCCACTTCCTTAGGCTTGCATCCCTCCTATGTGTGAGACAATTGGATTGGATATGACTAAGAAAGGAAAATTTTCCTTAAGACTAATCTATAACAAAGTCTGTTGATATTTGTTCGGACTGGAGAATCTAAACACACAAACCTGTTTTTTTTAAGAGAGGTCTACAGTTTTTGGATCGATGGTTGTTGGATTAGCAGTGAGGATATGTTTATTATATGTAATGGGATGGGACAATGGATTATGTTTCATTTATTTTTGTTGATTCTTGGTGTGTTGTCTTGTTCAGTAAAGTTTCTGAACTTTTGCAATAAGTAAGACTATATCTTTGGAAAATAATAGTGAAAGTAAAACTACAAGTACCTTTAAAAAATGTCATCTCCGCCTGCTTACAGGTATTTTCAAATGGAGATGATCAGCTGGAGAAGGCAATGGAAGAGATACTGAGGGATTCAGAAAAAGACCAGAGCAATTTCCCTGCTCTCCGAGAAGGTTCCAGCGAGGGAAGCAGCCAGGCAGGAGATGGGTCAGCAGGTCAAACAAATCAGCCAGCTTTGCACCTCGTTTTAGACCCTTCTACTACAGGTATTGCTAAAGTGCTTCCCCCTCAATCATATATGGCAGTTTGTTTCTTTCCACAGTTTCAAGTTAACCTTAAAATTGAATACAAAGCTCTCGGGAGCTTCATTCCAAAACCATACCGGAGAATTCCCTGGGGCCTCCTCTCCTTTTCTGATTAGTTGAGGATTGTAGACCGGAATGAATTCTCACCAGATTCTCACCCTGTGCTGCTCTGTTTCGATCCAGATAATTTTCATCTTGTCTCCAGCCCTGGATGAGTTAGGACTCAGTATCATGTAACTTGCTGAATGGACTGGAGTTGAGGTAGAGAATCAGCTGATGGCATCTGACAAGTTTCAGGGCAGTTTCACTGACTGTGTTACCTGCAAATGAAATAGACCCTGAGCAAGCAGAGAGACTTTCAGCTTTGGTTCTGTCCCCAGGTGGCAGTAAGGACAGCTTTAGAGTTGATATTTGCTAGGAATGGTTGATGAAAAGGGAGGACTGAAAGCTTCTTATGTAAACTATATTTTGTATATTTTATGTAAAATATATTGTAGCTTGTTTTTCTATATATACCTCTTATGAATACAAGGCTGTGGCCACCGCTGTGGGCCTTGAATTAGAATTCTTTTTCGCTTGGTAGTATAGAGAACAGTTCCGTGGCATTGTGTCAGATAATTCCCATAGCATCTGTTTGGGAAGTGGAAAAAAATAAAGTTTTTGTGGTAGAATAAGATAGATAGTTTAGTCATAATGGAAACACCCTTCTCTTAATTATATGTATACTGTATTTTTGAAAAACATACCTTACTGGCTCCCTGTTTGATGTGCTTCAAACAGAACACAACCGTTAGTATGAATGAACAAAGAAATACTTGTAGATACATTGTCCTCCTCGCCCCACAACAGGAATAATTCAATTTTGCTTCCTTTCTGATTTAAGTATTATGGAAATATTAGCCATAGTAATAAAAACTAGAAATAACAGAGGACATTGCTTAGAGAGGTTTGGAATGTCTGTCTTTGGAGATACCAAAACTCAGCTGGACAGGGCCCTGAGTAACCTGATCCAGTTTTGAAACTAGCCCTAACCTAGTCTAATCTGATCTGTCTTTGGGCAGAGTTAGAGCTAGATGACCTCTAGAGGTCTTTTCCAACCTCGATTACTCTGATTCCATACTTAATGACTTTTTCTTGCACCTCTCTTCTTGTTTCTCAAATGTTGAAATGCCTTGAAAAAACCTGCTAGAAAACAACAATAACAGCAAAACTCCCAAAGGCTCCCTCAAGATCACCCCTGTCCACAGTAATGTGACAGTGGAAAAAGAACGTTTCTCTCCTGCTGAGTAGGGTGATAAACAGAGATCCTTTTTCTTTTCTCCAGCTCCCTGATGGTTTCATGCAGGTAACATAGCTATCTCACATCTAATAATTCTACAGAAGCTGCAGACATGGGAGAGCAGAGATGTGGAGGCATCTTTATGCAAAGTATGAGTAGGAATTAGAAGAAAGTATCAACTAAATAAAACACCATCTGGAAATTGAGCTTAAAGAAAAATGGTATTCTAGCACTGCTAAATAGACTCGGAAGGCATTTTTTCCCTATGCTGTAGTAGGAAACATGCATTAGAATAGAACAGACTTAACATTAATATTAAGCTGCCAAATGGGATTTCTTACTATTGGAGCGGGACTTGTGACTCCTGTGTCCATTCTCAGAAAAAGCAGTAGATTTTGCTATGGAACTCTCTAAGAAGACAATGTGTAAAAATAAAAGCAAATGGTTAAAAAAGTGTTTTTTTTTCATTTTCAGAAATCTCCGCACCAAGGCCATCATCTCCCAGTGAACCTCGGGAAGAGGACAGCGTGTTGTTTAACAAACTGACTTATTTAGGTTGCACAAAGGTGTCTGCCCCTCGAAATGAACTGGAAGCTCTACATGCCATGGCAAACATGAAATCCTCAAGTCAAGCCCCCTTACCTGTTACGCTTTATGTTCCAAACATTCCAGAAGGCTCTGTAAGGTAACACACAAAGTTGCTTTTGTTACTTGCACAGGCAGATAAAAGGTGGATTCTGACTTTTTTACTTGCACAGGGAAGTAGTTTCTAGATACTAGAGAACATTTACTTGCCCCTGCGTATTGAGTATCATTTTGCACAGAAAGAAAGAAGGACCTTCAACCACAGATGTTATTTTCTTTCATTTTTCTCTTTGAATCCAATTTAAGATTTTGTTTGACATTACACCAGTATTTTGTTTGAGTTAGGAGATTACACTGCATACTTTTATGATGGCAACTGTCACAGGAGATATTAGGTGTGCTCTACCTATTTTTGTAGCTGTTGTGGCCATTCAAGAAGGTTGTTTGCAAGTGAAGCTGCGGAATCTTTAATTGCAGAGGACATAATTAAGTGAAGGGCTGCCTAAGACTCTGCACAGAGCTGTAAAGGTGAATCCATGTGTGACAAAATACACTCCATCAAAGTTCAAGTGACACCAGTGTCAGCCCTGAGGAGTGTTTCCATTCCAGGTATCTGAACAGCTGTCATGTGGGGTTCCAGTTAATGTGTCCCACCACTATTACATTGTGCTGGATCCTCTCTGGGCTTTTCTTGCCTTTAGCAGATTAGTCCTTTATTTTTATTGTTACAGACTTTTGATTCTCTTCCAGGTATCTGATGTTTATTCACCCTTGATGCGAATGTGGATATGGACAAGTACTGAAAAGACAGAGCAGAATTATGTGGCTCTAACTATTGTTCTTTACAACTCACTGTCTAGTAGTCCATTCTGAGACCACCACCCCTGTCGTCATTCTGTACAGTTTCTGAAATATTCTTTGGGTTCCGAGTTTGAGAGGAATTTAAAACTTTGCATGAGCCCTCAGATCTGTGATTAATATTCACCTGAACACAGAGACAAGCATTTGCTAAGCTGCACTGTCCTGTAGATTCTGAATGAAAGAGGTTTTTTTAATGTTGTCTTAAACAGATACTTAAATTTTTGTATACTGTTGAATTTTCTTTGATCCTTGCATGCAAGTCGCATTTTCATGGTTGCTGTGGTTTCTACGTTGCTACTCTTGCGTTTTTTTGTGAATGCAGAGCAATGATGATCATTGGTTATTGCTTGATACAGAGGTATTATACTTGTCTATATTGCGGAGTATAAAATAAATTAAGCCAGTGTTACAACCAGAAATACTTACATCTTAAATTTGGCAAGCCTGATCATTTCTGTTCCTACTGCCCATCTTGCGTACTTGAATTTAGTAGTAGTTGCAGTTTATATATTTGTTTATCTAATTGCAGAAAAGCCTTTTGGATGGGCCTGTTTGTTTTACTGACCTTCTTCTTTGATCTTCTCTGTTCTTTTCCTTGACAGAATAATAGATCAATCAAGCAATGTGGAGATAGCCTCTTTTCCAATCTATAAGGTGTTGTTCTGTGTGCGTGGACAAAATGGGACTTCAGAGAGCGACTGTTTTGCATTTACAGAAAGCAGCTGTGGAACAGAAGAGTTCCAGATTCATGTTTTCTCCTGTGAGATTAAAGAGGCAGTAAGTACTCAATGTTGTACAGTGACTGGTAAAAAGAATACAAGTGGTATTTTATGAAGTTATTCCAGACCCGGAAATGGTTTATAGTGCCTTGAAAATATAATGAGTTTCACAGAATGTGCATCTAGTCATACATGAACATTAATGTAGATTATTTTTTTCTTTCAGTACTTCCATAAAATTTCAAAGTTCCCCATAATGGGAATTTAGAAAGTGTAAGTGTAAGACAAGTATTCTGTTTATCAGGCCTCTTTTGGGTAGGTTTCAGAGTGAAGTTGCAGTCTAGACCTCGAGAGCTACAAAGAATCATTTTACAGTACTCTGCCCTGGATATTTTAGGAGGAACTAGGTGATAGTCTGGGAGAAAAAGATTTTCTAGGGTGAAAAAATAGAGGTTTAAAAAGAAGTCGTCTCCTTGGTTTTTTGACATCTGCAAGAGCAAGCTGTAAGTTGTGTTGTTAAATACACAACCTGAAAAGTACATTATTCAGGCCCTTTAATTCCTAATTCGTAATCTTGTAATATGTATTAACTTACTGAGCATTACATGAGCAGTGAATGTGACATGAAGCAGGAGATGATGTTACTGAATTTGCTTGGTTTTTAAACACCTGATCTGAATGTTTTGTGTTGTATGTGGCGTGCTTTGTGTTCAGTACAAGAGGCAAGAGACGGTAATTTTATGGCCTTCAAAACCACGTCACAATACCTCATTAAAAATACTCTTTTATTTTTGATAAAACTAGTAATTCTGTTGCTTTTCTGCAGGTCAGCCGAATTTTATACAGCTTCTCAACAGCATTCAAACGTTCTTCCAAACAAGCATCTGACCATGTTAAGGACTTCGTTCTTCCTACTCCAGATAGTGATGTGTACACTTTCAGTGTTTCCTTAGAAGTCAAAGAAGATGACGGAAAAGGAAATTATAGGTAATCTGTATGGAAAGGGAAAAGTAGAAATCTCTTTGAAAAAAGCATATAGCTACTTGCAGAACGCACAGCTGTTTTGTTGCAGTAAAATTGATTTGGCCTCTTCGTAAGTAGACTTGTTATAAAAAGGAAGCTGTTACTTTGCTTTTACAATTTTATTTTCTGTATCTTTTCTGTAAAACGATTAAAAATCAAGATGCCTTTTTCAACTTAGTTTCTTTTAAACGTGATTTCTGGTAGGGAAGCTCAAGGTAGGCCTGTGTAAATGGAAAAAAATAGTAGGAAGTCTGCTAAGAACTGTAGTCAAACCAATTTTCTTGAGTTAATACAGTCTAGTAGTTTCCCCTTTTTGATTTTATTTTTTTTAATAAGCTAATAAATTCTGAAGGCATTGAAGATTTAGAAAATGCAAACTTCTCTAAGCATTACAGGGGACAGGGGAGCAAAGTATTCTTTGCCTGACAGTTAACTACAAGATATTTTGAAATGGAAGAGAGAACTGAAAATAAGATTTAATTCTGTGAAAATGTCCTATTTATTTTTTCCTTCATAGCCAGTATGTAGCATATTTCCTATCATTTTAAAATCCAAAATAACACTTGCATTTTTGGATATGTTTGTCTGATAAAGCCTTCAGACAGTTAGCATGCTAAGTGTGAGCCTGTTTTTCTTCAGTGCCGGTTTTTTAACTTGGGAACAAGGAAGAGAAGGTCTCTCAAATGAGTTGAGCCACTCACAGTTTAAGCGAGCTGCTACTCTCTTTTCTATATTTAATAGTTAATGTTCTACACTGGGATAAGAAACTTGTTTCTTCATTCTTTTAGCCCTGTGCCAAAGGATAGAGATAAATTATATTTCAAGCTTAAACAGGGAATTGAGAAGAAAGTGGTGATTACAGTTCAGCAACTCTCGAACAAAGAGCTGGCCATTGAAAGGTAAGACTCTTATAAAGATAATGCAGGTTAAGTTTTTGAAAGAACAGTATTTAATGTACTTTTCTTGACTTTGCAAGTTATGTGACAGAAAAAATACCACAATAATACAGAAAGTGTTATTGCACAATATAATTAATTCATAGGTGCGCAGTTCAGTTTTAAAATTTTTTTGAAGTAGTTTTGTGGGGCTTTTTTTCTGTTGGTTGGTTGTTCGGTAGGTGAAAACAAGAACCAGAGCCTGTAATACTCAAACATTGGTTTTTTTGCCTTTTAATTGCCTTTCTGAATGTGGTTTTAAGATACTCATGACATTCAAATGCTTTTGATTTTGCTTTCTGTTGTTTTGAAGCAGTCCAAAACCACACATTTATTGCAGTCCTGCATTATCAGCATCTCACTGTTTAGTAAAAGTACCGAGGTGAGCGTGTCTGAGCTGTGTTACACCTTGGAGCATGTGAACCCGTCAGATCAATTGTGCTGGAACAAGTTTGGACTCAACCTACTGGTTAGAAGCAGCGATGTGCTGGTGGAGGCTTCAAGATGAGTGAGATTCCTTTGTAGCTGTGCAGTGAGAGGATTCGAATGTTCAACTCTGAGTGATGGTGAAGAGCTCAGGAATGGCTGGTGACTCCTGTTGTATTTCCTGGCAATTAGATGAGGGGCGATCCCTTTTGGACGGTATAACCTGACCTTTTGTGCAAAGTATTTGCACAAGAAGTGGACCACGCATGTGAAGACCATCAGTTAATATGTTCATTAACAGTAGAGTCTTATAACTACAGTAGTAGTAGGTATTGTATTAATTTAAATTAGGAAATTCCTACTCAATAGCTTGATTTTTTTAAAAATAGCAAATGCCACCAGATGGCAGTCTTATAAAAGAGTAACAATAATATAATTCAATTTTAGCAAAAAGGGAATTAACGATAACAGGAGAATAAAGAAAAAAAACGCACAAGCCTCCTAAAACCTTAGAGTGTTCTCTTGACTTGCTTTGAAGCTCTTATTTCAAAAATGAAACAAAAATCTTAGACAAGGAACACACAGCACAATTTTTTAACATCATTCTTTTTTTACCCTAAAACTCTGCTTTTACTACTCTTTGGCTTTTAAAAAAAATCCTATTTTCGATGTATTTTTAATTTAAATAATTTTGGCTTCAGAATTCAGTTAATGAATGATGAACTCTTCTAAACATTTCTGAATAGCATTTGATTGGTTTGGTTTGGTTTTTTTCCTTTGTCTTCTCCCTGCAGGTAAAGTTACCTTTCTTAGAAATTACCTTTTCTTTTTATGTTGTTTAGGATATTGAATTAAGATGTTATTTTTATCACCACAAGCATTGCTAATAAGTTACTTAATTGACATGACATACACAAGCTTGTAAGTCATTTTATGTACTTACCCTGCATAGCATTAAAATTCAAAACCGGTATAAAAGATCAGTTCAGGTTGCATCAGACAGTGAGCTTCTAAGCAATTTAATGCATCTTCAAAAGTATTTCTAAGTGGAAATTATAATGCAAAAAATGTTGTTGCTAAAGAAATTTTGTCTCTGGTCTAAAGAGTTCAAGAATTTTTCTTCATGGTCTCAGGAGAGTGAACCTGGTATCCTGCAAAGAAACCCGGGCTCCATCCCACAATGTGCGATACCGAGTCACAGTTCACAGGATTCAGAAAGGAAATTCTGGTTAATGATCGGGGGCTTTAAGAAAGTTGTTCTGAAGAGTGAAATAGCCTTTCATTCTGAGGAATGAGAGGGTTGACTCTGTTCTCAGTACAGTGGTGTTTAAATGTAGTGTGCTGCCAGTCATACGGGAGAGTTAATACCAAGTTGTATAGGGGTAGCTTAGGCTGAAGTCTAGGCTGGAGTCCTTAGAACTGCTGTACAGAATATTGGTTGCTCAGTAGCACTGGAAACTTAAAGATCAGGTTCTCGTGGTAACTTAAAACCATCAGCCTTATCCGTGGGTAGCACTGGTATTTATATAAATGGAAATATGTATCAGTGACGAATAATTTCAGTTCTTTTTTTGCACGTCAGAAGTGGCAAGACTGAGGCCCACGGTCTAGGCAGGTCATTCTGAATCCTGGGTGTGTGGTTCAGCCTCCTCAAATCAGAGGCGGATTGTGTTGAGATCTGTTTGCATAATATCTGGCTCCTCTGCAAGTGAGGATCTGAACTTGTTTTGCATTTTGAGCTTGGTGGGAAGAGGAGCCCCGACTCTTGTAGCAGCACGATGCTGCCGGTGATCCTGAGTGTCTGGCTGTGAGAGGCAGGGGTTGCTCGTTCCCGACTCCCACTCTCGGAAACAAACTTCCCCCAAATTTTGTGTACAGCTGAGAGAGGCGCAGCGAGAGCGAGGATCTGTGAGCTGTTGTCTTTGAAAAGCACAGATCCTTTGCCTGCCTCTGAACCTTAGCCTTACAGTTTTCTTTAGCGGATCTACCAGAAGCTGGTGAGCCCTCTGCTGTTATAAATTATAGCCCTCTCAGAGCTATTTCTACCCCAGGAACAAAAAGTAGTCAGTCAGTCTACTGTAACATTCTCTCCGGTCTCTTTAGTCTCACAGAAACACCTGCTTGTGTGGCTAAATGTAAGTCCTAGCATCCTAGCTACCTTACTTGCTTTACATGGCACTGCATTATGCTGTATAGATAAATGAAATTTGTTGTCTACTGTTTTATTTACCACTTTGATTTTTAAGATTTCAGTAGTGAAAGAGATGGAGAAGGAAAAATACAATTGTGGATGTAAGTTACTGTTTAAGTGTAATGAGGTGGAAAATGAAAATCATATACCCAAACGCAATAGGAGCAAACTTACTAGATGGTGTCGTAATTGCATATCTTAAGATTTTTACAGTTAATAGCATAATTGTAATGATATCTCTGTTCATGATAGTGTGCTTGCCTGAAAGCTGTGAAACTATTCTATCTTCATTGCTAACCTGTGAATGTTCAAAGAATCTCTTACAATTTATGTCTGCTGAAAAATCTCAGTTTTCATTTGGATTAAGTGGGTTGCCCAGATGCCAGAACTGCTTTTGTTCAGACTTGGCGAGGGCGGGAGTGCGCGGCTCTTCCTGGTGCAGTCGGATACCTGGGGGAAGGGGATGGAGGAGATGGAGCCAGACTCTTCTTGGAGGTGCAGAGTGCTCAGATGAGAGTCCATAGACACAAGTTACTTCACTGGAAATTCCTCTGTGAAATTAGGCCAGTTGTTGTCAATACAAAGGGAGTCGAGCATTGGAACAGGTTGCCAAACTTTTCGTATGATTGTATGAAAACATTTTTTAAAATGTACTCGGGAGAGAGTGAATGTCTTCTTGCTGGTCTCCATCATTAATATATAGGAATTGCTGGTATCTTTAAACTCAATATTCTAAGTTGTCTTTAAGAATAATTTATTGTTCACAGGTCAGCCAGTAATTTCTGTCATTTTCATTCTGGAAAATAATTTCATTGTCGTTTCTATAATATATATTGTGATGTTTCCTGAACGTTGCCATAACACTAGCAAAAATTGCTAAGAAAGGTTTTCTCTAAATTAGAAGCAGTAGGTGGCTGTGCCATTATGTTCAAGAAAATACTTTTGTATGTTGAAAAGCTAGTATCTATATTTTAAAAATTTTTTTTAATAACCTTCACAGATGCTTTGGGATGCTACTAAGCCCTGGACGAAATGTGAAGAACAGTGACATGCATTTACTGGACATGGTAATACTTAGCTCTAATAACCTGTTTAGTAAGATAAAGGCGATATAAAAATAAAAAACAAACCTCTGATCTGTCTGGTTTTGTTTGTTTTTTGTTTCTTAAATCTTGGGGTTTATATCTTCAAACTAGAAACAAACTTGTTACATACAATGGACAAAACATTTCCATTAATGTCAAAACCTGTGGCATCTGGTTTTTGTTCAATTGTTAAAGCACAGGTTAGGTAAACTGACAGCTGGTTGTTACAATAACTAAGCTTTCTGTACTGTGTTAATCATGTTGCCTAAAAAATTAGAGCAAATTATTGGTTTTTATATTTGGGCATTGGGGAAGTGGTCTTTTTTTTTCCCAGGCGCTAAAAATTTTGCCTTTATTTCCTTCATTTGAGTTTAAATTCTTGCTCAGTTTCAACTATTCACTTGTCTTCTACAATTTTCATTTCCTACGAGTTGCTTCTACGAGAACTACAAAATAATACACCTTTTTTGATAATAAAAATTTACTTCCATGCTGTGGATAAGAATACAACCATCTTCAAGTCAAGAAGTGCTGGAGTTAAACCAGTGAGACATTTTGTGGCTATGCAGTTATCCCAGATTTGCCTATTCTGTTTCTTTACTCATGTTGATGATTCTAGCTGTCAGTATTTAGTTCTCTTGTCAGGCTCTTTTATTTGCCTGTTTGTATCTACTACCTCGTTTTTTCTGGTTTTATTTGCTGACATTAGTTCCAATTTTCCATTTTTATTATTTGATTATAAAATGGAATAAATTATAGTGAGTTATGGAGCATAATGAATTTGCTTCTATGAATCTGTATAAAACCTTTTACTGCATGGACTGTATATTTGAATTCCTTTCTTTACTCCACCTATAATTCAATTTACATTCCAAGTACGTTTAATGACTGTATATAATGGCTTATTAGTTCATTTCTTGGCTATAGCATATACATACAAATTTGTGTTTTCCTTTCAACCCTCATTCTCCCTATTTACATCTGAAGAACTCAGTCACTCTTCTTGCTCCTACTCTGTTAAGTTGGTTTTATTTTGTTTTGTTTTTTCCCCTGGGTCATTTCTGTATATCCTGTGGGACTAGTTTAATTTTCTGAAGTCTCTTGTAGCTCATCGTCTCCTTAGAACCATCTCAGCTGCTCAGGGAGTAGAGTGGCAGACATCCCACCATGCTTTCATACTTAAAATAAGCATTGAAAAACTACATTGACAAACTGTCTTGTCTTCAGTTTCTTATATAATGTTTCTTTTCTAATGTTTCTTTGTTCTCTCCCACTTGCCTATAACCTTTCTCAATCCATTATTTCACGTTCTTTGTTTAGATTGTGTTCTCTAGAGTGAACACAGTCTTACCCTGAGCTCCCTAGAACTATTTGCCCTCCCCATGCTCAATCTCTCTGATCTCAAACCATGACTCTGATAGAATCCTGTATGTTTTTATTCTTAGGAATCCATGGGAAAGAGTTCTGATGGGAAGGCTTATGTAATTACTGGATTGTGGAATCCTAATGCACCCATGTTTCTAGTACTTAATGAGGAAACTCCTAAAGGTAATTTAATCTAATTTGTGAATTCTTTTTTGCCCGACCTGAGTTTGGTGTATGTATTATCTCCTGGGAATCATGGTGCATATGTCTCAGTACATATACCATTGTGTTCCAAGAGTCTGTGGCTAGGAACTTTTCTGTATAAACATACGCAACACAGAAATGTGAATCATTGTTCACAGAACTGTGTGTTGCTGATTTGGAGATGTTAAATTATTGTTTGGGGCTTAAATGCCTCCTCCCTGGTTTTCGGGACTTTTTTTGTCCTAAGATGCGGAAGCTGTGTTCCACTTGCTGTACTCAGAAAAGCAGTATAAACAGTAAGCATTGCTATTCTCTTTCTTCTTGGGGCAGCTGGGAGTGATGCACTGAAGTGCTTGATTATACAGCACGCTTTCTTGTTGCTAGAACTTATGTTCTCTGATGTGGTGTAAAAGGTTTGAACACAAATGTGGAGTTTGTTTCCTATCCCAAGGCAGAGCTCACGTCAGTTGTTTAAAGGCATATCCAACTATGTGCGGCCAGTGTCACTGTTCTTGCTGATGGACTTTCAAACCATGTTATTTCTAGTAGCATACACGCAAAACTCTTGCTGTGCAGCTTGACACAGTTTCCATTTTACAATGTGACTTTGTGTGGTGTGGTTTGGTTTTGTTGTGTGGGATTTTTTTTTTAAATGCCCTCTTGCCTCTTTGGTCTGATAAGACAAAGGAACGTAGAGGTCTGTAATGTCTGATTCTATATATCATCGTAAAAGTCTGTGCATTCTAAAAGAAAGGTGTCAGTTGTGATGCAACATGATGGTTACTACCTCTCTCTGTGATGAATGTTTCCAGAAACAGCAAAACTTTTCTTGCACCGTAAGCCTGCAAGATACACTTGAACTGTTTCAGTCTCATCCTCTGGTCAGTTGTTCTGCATTCTCCTCTACTTGAAAAGGTTGGAGTCACGCTTCAGTATCAGGAAGATGGAGCTATTACAGATTAAGATTACTGATCCATGCTTCGCTTTAAAAATATGTTTTGCTGCTATGAGGACTGACTCAGAGAGTGGGACAGGGAGGGGTAAAATGTTTAGAGTCCTTTTAACTGACAAAGTATGAGCACAGACATAAGAATTGATCTGAAGATTTTTTTAGTCTTATGAGAGGATTTAGGACCAACAATGCTGTAGGAGATCCTTGACACTGATTTGCTGTGCAGATGTGTATTTACTCAGCAGTAATTTTACACTTTAAAATGTGACCTTATCTTTTGCATGTTCCTTTTGTCTGATGGAGATCGTATATCTTAACGCTTTTTTCTTTGCATGATGTTTTGCTCCTGTCTTTAAAACAGAGACATATTGTCTTTGTTTTAAAAAGTTATTGGAATTACACGGTACACTGTTTAATGCATACTCTCATTCTATGCAGCAGGCATGTAGGGTGTAGATAAATAGAACAGGTTCAATAGAATCAATTATATAGAAAAGGTTTTCACTTTGAGCACCGGTTTATTTCTGTCATTTACTGGTTTGAGAAATTTGAACTGTGACTACTTTTTCTGTATGTCCCTGATTTTTGTGTTTTAGATAAGCGTGTATTCATGACCGTGGCAGTGGACATGGTTGTTACTGAAATAGTAGAGCCAGTCCGGTTTTTGCTGGAGACTGTTGTGCGTGTGTATCCTGCCAACGAACGCTTCTGGTACTTCAGCAGAAAAACCTTCACAGAAACTTTTTATATGAAGTTAAAACAGGTAATGCATGTTTGGTTTTTTTAAGAAATGTTGATGCTGGGAACATTTGTTTTATCTGTCTTAATTTGGCCTTTATAAAAGTTAGCATGGCACCTGCACCTCAGTAATTTGTTTCTTTTAACTATTTCTGAGGTGCTTAAATGGAAAAAGGTTAAGTAGCATGTATAAATGTTCAATGCCTTTGTAAACTGAATTATAGTAAGTCATAAATCATTAGCTTTGTGGGCTTAAACAATTTAGAACCTGCCTATTGAATTCTCTGTATTTTCATACAGTCAGACCTGTGTACAGACATCCAGAACAAGTCCATTTGACTCGTAAAATTGGGAAATTACTCTTTCACTGTAAAATCAGCTTATATGTAACAAAGGGAAACCCTGGCTACTGAGGTTCAAAATGTGAAATGTAAGTGGCTGTAAGAATATAATCCATTGAAGGCAAAGGAACCTAATGCAGAGGTTTGAAAGAGTTAGGCTATTACTATTGTTTTTTCAGAGTATCTGAGAAGGTAGATTTTTCCATGTTTTCAAAAAGAGAAGTTTGGAAAAAGATTACCTGGAGAAGTTCTGCTGCATGGAGAAGTTGCCAGTTTACACCCTTGTGGTTGCTGATGAGGGTGTAAAATGAAGTACGTTCTTGTCCTTCAGTGCCTCAGGGCTTAATGAAATGGGAGGCTAATGGCTTGTAGCAATGATTTATTAAATTAGCATTGTTTGTGTGATTTCTTGCTGATGATTGTAACCTTATGAGATGATCAAGTAGCAGTAAAGAAATAATCACTTTTAGCAAACTCTTTTCTCTGAACTACTTCAGTTTATCCGTCTCTTGGAGTTTGACTTTTAAGTCAAGCTGTACAAACACTGCTTGATTTTACAAAGGAGGGAAATGGTTAAGATGAAGCTTAATGCATAGTTGCGTATTCTGTTTATGTTAGTGTTCCCAGTCCCCTGCTTGTGTGATTAATGTGCGTTTATTTCTTCCTCAAGCACTGAGAGATGACACATCCATCTCACCTGATGATGTTTGTTGAGTAGTTACCTATGAAGTAGAATGCTAAATTCTGTTGTGCTTTTGGCACTGGGTGAGGTACGTGGAGTGTGTACGTCTGCCCGTGACCACTGTAGGGTGGTGGGTGACTGCATCCTCCTGCAGCGACTGGTGACCTGGTTTGTCCAAAGGCTTCTCTTGTGCTTTTGGTTCAAAAAGTGAACAGCAGAGGCTAACTGGACCATTTGCATTGGAGTAGTGGGCCATCATCTTCGACTAATGAAACCAGAGAGCAGCGATTTAATTTTACTGAGCCTAATGTGAATATCTGAGTTGTCGTCTTCCTGTGAGGCACAGTAATAGGTCTGGAAAAACAAGCTATGCTGATATTACATGGCAAAAGTGCCGCTGTGCTTAACACCTAGTGAGTAAACAAATCTCATGCGATGCTGCTTCTGTATTTCTTCTAGAGATTAGCATAGCAACTCAGATCTTCAGAATATCTGAGAAAAACTGTTACGTGCAATTGTTGAGAATATCTATATTTTAAATTTAAAGAAAATACTTTTGAAAAATATTACATTCTCTGTTTTTCTATACTCATCTATAATCAGTTAAGCTCTCCTTTTAAATCACTTACAACTGTGCCATTTTAAAGTGAGTAATATAGATACTTTCTTTTTTTCTTTCTCACCCCTTGACAAACATACACTTGCCTCCCCTCCCTGAAGAAACACGCAGATTTCTTCCTGCTGTAAAATTCTGAGGAGCCGTTCGACAAATTCTTATGAAAGGAATGCTTTTAGTCTTTGTAATCTTTCTGGAAGATTAGGTCCTGATTCTGGATGACAGGATCTCTCTGGGTGACCCGTAGCAAGTCTTTATTTAGCCAGTTACCAGCTGGACAGTTTGAACGGCAATAGCTGTTCCTGCCGGTACCTCTGAAAGACACTGCGCGTCAGGGCACTCTTCCTCCGTGGAAAAAGATTGGTGAGGTGCAGTCAGATATGAGGAAGGACATAAATGCAGCTTGCTGTGTGATTTAGGATTGGTCGGTCGGTCGGTCGGTCAGTCTGTCTGTCTGTCTGTCTGTCTGTCTGTCTGTCTGTCTCTCTCTCTCTCTCTCTCTCTCTCTATATATATATATCTATCTCTCTCTCTCTCTATGACACTGTGTTACCCATGCACATTTTCATCGTTAGAACATGATCCTTGTAAAGATGAATTTCTGTAGATAGTAAATTCATGCTTCAGAAAAAAACAAATGACCTAATTATTAGTGTTATTTGCAGTTAACCAGAACACGTGTAAGGAGAGGAAGACCTGTAATTGTTGTAACGTACAATGAAATCCATAGTATCTCGTGCCTTACTCCCTCAAAAATAAAAGCTATAGATAGTGATGGTTAATCATATTAGTGGCATCAATACTTGATTGATTTAATCAATTACTTTGTAATTAGTTGATAATGGTGTTCTGTGAGAATAAACCAGGGATAACGGCTCTAATATGGTGCTGCTAAATGTTTCAAAATGCAGGATATTTATGCTACACCCCGAAGTTCATAAAGCTGACTTCATGAGAAGTTTAATCAGCAAAACTGGCTGGTAATTGGAGCCACTGCTTCCAAGGAGTATTGGCTTTAAAGGAAGCAGATCTGAATGATTAATCTAAGTTTTCTAAGTGTAAAATAATGTATATTGTGCCAGTCCAAGCAGTCCCTATTTAAGCTACCCATCTGCGTAACTTCACCAGTTTGTTGAAGTTGCAAGTGCTGGTCAGCAGTTCCTGTGCATCTCCAGCGAAGGTGTCATGGAGTCTTCCAACTTTATCATAATTTTGTTTTTTAAACAAATTGAAAATTCTCTAACTGAAATGGTGTTCTTTTTCATGGTTAATTTGATGGTTTTAATATGTTCAAAAAATTACCTTCTTTAAGCTCATTAGGCGTGATGCACAGAGAACAAAATAGCACAACATTTTGGTCTGGTTCATTTAATACAATCATTAATTTGCAGTTTTATACAATTCTCTACAAATAGATTAATCACTGCATGTTGCTGAATAATAATTGTATTCAGAACTGTAGCTCGAAAGAGAAACTAATACTCCTTTTATTTTAATACTTGCAGTCTTGTAGCCAGTGCTTCAAGTATAAATAATTGATTTATTTTTCATGTGAAAGTCCATTGAATGTGAAAATCTTAGGTTGAACTCTGAACTTTTCCAGCCTGAAGTAAAAAGAAAACACACAATTTCCCCCCGGCCCCCAACATTTCAGGAAGTTTGCCTTGAAAGTTATCAAATTCCTAAAGAGACAGATTTGGAATAAAACCTGCTTTCTCAAAACAAAATTATTTCCCCTGAAAATATTCCGACCTCATATCTCTCTCTCTCTAGATAGAGGTATAGATATAGTTACAGACACCACACTCAAATTTCCAAATTAATTGAACTGTTAGGTTGACAGATATTCATAATTTGTACACATGCACACACACACACACATATATAAAAGTAAAAAATAAATAAATCTTAGGCTACAAACACAAATTTTACAGCTAGGTGCAGCCAATACATTTCTCCATTGAAAGCAGTATATTACAAATTATAATCACTGGACGAAAGATACATTTTTCTGGTTTTGGGGGATTTTTTGTGACTAAAACACTATAAGGAGTTTTTCACAATTTAAGGCTTTCAAAAAGCATGAGATTTTTTTTCCTTCTTTAGTCTTGTCTTTACCTACTAAGAACTCTTACCTTTAAATTCCCCCTCCCTCCCCAGGCGTTTGATTCCTGTTTCTGTGATGTCTGTTACTTCAATATTTTTCCTCTTTTCTTTTAATATGATTTCTCTTTGAGCTCATCTCACTATAGCTGTTTAACTTGGAAAGCTTTTTTTATCATCGTTCTGAACAATACTTAAAGTGGTGGTTAAGAGGCAGCTTTGGAAGGAATGCAGTTTTATTTATATTTTTTACCTATAAAACTGGAGGAGAAACAGAGCTGTCAATTACTGCCAGTCTACAAGTGCCATTGCAAATAAATCTGCAGGAGTCTTGCCCAAACTACTGTTCAGCCTTGATGGGAGATTAGTTTGTATGTGCTTGGGGCGGGTTTGGCATCCTATTAGAACTGTAGTTATCAACAGTGGGGACCTAATACAGAGACATATTTTGTTTTAGTCTGAAGGAAAAAGCCACACAAGTGCTGGGGATGCAATTTATGAAGTTGTCAGTCTACAAAGAGAATCTGCAAGAGAGGAAGAACTGGTCAGCCCAACAAGTGGAGGAGGGCCCATGTCATCCCAGGAGGATGAGGCAGAAGAAGGTAAGAATAAATGAGCATGATAGTTCCCATAGAGAGCACTGATATATTTCTGCTCTTAATTTACTAGTTTAATTCTTCCTGTTTCTGTCTATTAGAAATGCAAGTGTTTCGGACAAAAAGATCACACATAATTTTCTACTAGTAGCAGTTCTTTAGTAATGACATTTTTACCAAGCCATTATTTGGAGTTCTTCCAGTAGCAGCAGCAGCAGGGAGCGCATGTCTGTTTTTCTGCGTGCTTCAAAATGCACTCGGGCTCTACTTGCAAGATGGAAAAGCTTTTCCAGAGGGATGTTCTTCTGATCAGAAGCCATTTCCCTCGAATGTGCTGTTGTAGGACAGCGCTGAAATGGCAGGCT
The DNA here is from genome assembly GCF_036013445.1 of Caloenas nicobarica. Taxonomy (NCBI): domain Eukaryota; kingdom Metazoa; phylum Chordata; class Aves; order Columbiformes; family Columbidae; genus Caloenas; species Caloenas nicobarica. Next base: position 3,719,657 of record NC_088264.1, read on the forward strand.
TTAAATGCCTGTTGCTAAAGAAAAAACAAAAAACTGTCAGACTTGTATGGGGAATTCCTCCACTATCTGCTTAGCATGCAATTCGTTTTCCCTCATTTATACCTAGGACTTACCAAAATATTTCCTGGTTCAGCTGGGGATTGCCGCTGTTCGTGGACGCAGCGGATTTGCCCGCCCGTTCCAGAGCTGACAGTACCTCACAGCCTTCCCCACTGGTGGTTCTTGTTTCTCTCTTTTTTGGTTGTTTTTTTGAAGGCCCCTGGCATACTTCTGTTTCTGTACTCTGAGGGTTAGCCCATAGCCTTCAAAATAGGCTTTTTATGTGCCATTTTTGATTTGGATATCTCACCTACCAGACCTTCTGATAGTTTCACAAAGTTATTCTTCAAAAAGTCTCTGTAAAAAGTCTCACTACAGCGGAAAAATTCCTTCTTGATTCTTACTTGTAGGTAAGTATTTGGATATTGGTTTGTGCAATGCGAATCAGAATGCTGTGATTGACAGAGTCAGGAGCAGACAGGTATGGTTACATGGTTATTCCAGTTACAAACAAAAAACCCCACGCCGCCCAGGTGCCACCGGGCTCACCAAACCCACGGCCAAGTGCTCTTTGAACTGAAAACCTCTTCCCGATTCCTGGGAGGGAGCAGGACGGGCATTGACTGTCACTGTCATTCCCTCCTTTGTATCAAGTACTGCTTCTGAATAGTAAAAATGCTCTTTTCTCTAAAGCAGCTTTTATATTTAATTGGTATTTGGGATTGCTCTACTGTTCATAGCAAGAATTATTTCAGAGTTGACCTTTGGGTCTCGTGGTTCAGTGTAGCGTCGTTCAATGTCTGTGGATGTTCTTCTTCCCGGATGTTCGAGTTGTGTAGGCAGAATGTTTTCTGGGGCTTGTTTGATAGGAGAGGGTTTAAGTAATTACCTGATTTTTTTTTTTTTTAATATTGCTTCTTACTGGGAAGAGCAAAGCACTGTTCCAGAATTTGATGAATGTAGCACAACTAGTAATAATGTGGATATTGTCCTCTTGGTACTATTATAGAATGGCTTTATTTTATCATGGAGTACAAGTATTCCACGGGGGTATGAACCAAAGTCTAACTTTGGTTTAGCTTCCTAAGGCTACTTTTGATATTTTAAATGTAGATGACTTCCTAAGAGAAGACATTAAAACTATCATGATGTGAGTCTGTTCTCATGGAAACTGCATTTAGAGTTATCTGCCTAGAAGTTATCTATCCTAGTGGATCTGCAGGTTAAATGAGTCATTTGCAGTTGTTCTAAATAAATCTCTTCATTCTTTGTCTTTCTTTTTCTTTTCAGGGTACTAATTATGATGATGGGGGGGAAAAAAAGCCCTGAGTTTACAATATCTTGTCTTAGCCTGGGAAGAAGGCTTTTTCTTTTCTTTCATGCTAAGGGTGGGAGCTACCTGGCCATTTAGATTTTTTTTTTTTCCCTTCCCTGTGCAACCCGACTAGGGCAGATGTGCATTATAAGGACTTCACTATTTCACAGGCCAGAGGCTGGTGTTCCCATTGCAGATATTGGGGATTATTATGTGTTCTCTTTATTTTTTTTTTTCCCACATCCTCATGCACATCCTACCTGCCCGCAGCATGTCAGTTGATGTCCTTCCGGAGCGCTGTGCCTCGCAGCTCGTGTGGCTGAGCCGCCGGCCTCGTTTGCACCTGACCTGGTTGCCGCGTGTGTGTGTGCGAGCGCAGCTCAGTGCCACGTCTTGTGTCGTGACTGTGGATAAAGATGTTCACAAGAAGGCATGTTTTTCAATGTTCTTTGTGTTTTAGTGAAAGGCCAAACATGATTCCCTCCCATCAATAATGATTTAAAATAATTACTGTATCAGTGTTAGGCATAGTCTGTTTCAAATGTGCGGTAACTACGTATAGAAAATTGAGATCATATGTTCCCTAAATAACATTCTTAGCTTCTAGTATTATTTTCTCATGTTAGCTTTACTTTTCATCTCAGCAGATATATTAAAAAATAAAGATCTTTACAAAGGTTGTGCAATAGCTACTTAGAGATCTTTCAGATTAACCTCACTTTTTTTTTAAATTATTAATATTGTAATAGATATTTCTGGCAACCCAGTCATCTAAGGTCCCTTCTTTGGAGGTGGTAATTTAAAAAAATATAATTAATATTAACGATTTCTTGTCAAAACCTAGAATGTATACTCCTTGATAAGAAGTTTTCTATTAAATGCAGAATATCATTTAAAAAGATTCAGATGTGTAATGAGGAAACTCTTATAGTTTCTGGAAAGGTTTCAAATAAAAGAGATTTAAGAATAAATTTTTATTCTGAAATAGCAGAATATTCTTAAATATTCTTAAATATTCTTAAATAAAAAGCAGAAAAGTACACTGTTAATATTTAATTTTGAGTAGAACCTTGTAACAAGGTGCAGAGCACAACTGGTTGAACTCATCTTTCTTCTTTTCGGAGCATTATGAATAAGTGAGAACAGGTACGGAAGTGATGGTTTGTGTATTGCAGTGCTCAAAAAAGACAAAGCTGCGCAGAGGATTTGTCCTGTAGTGTCGTTGCAGGGAGGGTGAAGTGGCTGGCTGCATGTGTGAGCCCGAGGACTGGAGAAAATTGCGTTCCAGCAGAAGCATTCGCAAGGAGAATGTGGTCCTAGGAACAAGGAACGGAGAAAGGGAGGAATAGGTTGGCTTCTTTCAGCAGCAGAGCTTGCCTGGACCATACATGGAATGATAACTTTCCTTTGACTCTAATATTTTAATTTTTTTAAACTGTAGTATTTCAGGGGAATACTAAATAACTCTATTTGAGTTTCTTCTTGAATCAGAATAATGTTAGGAGGTAAAGGATCACTGTAAGTGGGAGCAATTCTGTTTAAAAGCAGAAAATAGTCTTTAAACTGATTGTAACTGAGTTGAAGATTTTTTTGCTGAGGCTTTATGTGGTCCCAGGTGTCTGGTCACTGGCTCTTGTTCCAAGCCATGAATTGCACACAGAGTCAACGTGGGATGTTGAGCAGACATCCTGAAATGGGTAGTTCATGACTGGTAAAACCAGAAGTTTCTGCAGCAGAGTTGCACTTGCCTCTAGAACCCTCTCAGGTGACTTCCAGGAATGCAGTGGTGGCTGGTTTGTGTTTTTTACTTACTGCATCAACAGATTTTTGATGGTTTAGATATTCCTTTTCTGCCAGCTGAGCATTGAGCAGGGATGTCGTCAACAGCGTAGTGGGTACTGATCCATAAACAGCGCGCTTAAACCAGAAAGAATCCTATTGAAATGTGTTTGGTGTTTAGTTATTGGCCTTTAGTAAGAAGAAATTCTCTTAAGTATGAAGTTGTAGAAGTAAGAAAGGGCAGCAAAAGAGACTAAATAACAAACTTAAGAGGGTAAAGCTTTATCTCTGTGTTCTCTTAGCTGCCTTAACTTTAAGGAAGAGACCTTTTACAATAGAAAAATTAATGGGAGAGGTATGGAAATTCAGCATGAAGATGGTGAAATTTGACAGTGAAAATAGAAATGGGAGGATAAAGGACCCTGAAAGCTTGAAAGAAATCTGAGTGTGATGTATTATTATTGGACAGCACAAAAAAGTGGTGCGTACAGTAGATAAGGAGTGGGCAATACTGAATGATCAGAGATGATCAGCCAGACTAAATTAGGATACTGTGTTAAACCTTGTGGGTGGGTAGAGGCTGTTTTCAGGATTCAAAAAAGCAAAGGAGTAAAGGAAGTGGGGGGTTAGGAGTCAATAGAGCTATTAAGAGTATTTTGTGATAAAATAGGGGTTTACAATGAAGGATAGTGTGAACAAATGAGGATGGTTGAGTGAGAAGAATGACATCAGTAGTGTGGAAATAGCCAACTCTGCATTTTTATCCAACTTAAAAAGAGCTGTATGTAATTCACAGGAACTGCTTGTTACATTAATCCAATACAGAGTGTTGTGGTGGGTCCTAAACAAGATCAGTTAAATCTGCCTTGGAGTCCTTCTGCTTTCTCCATAAAAATGAACTAAAACTTTATAAATCCTAAATTGATGAGGTCATTTGGCTAGTCGCTCTCTTCAGACACAATCTCCCTGCTGCAGTTCCAGAAGAGAGGAGTTTTAAACTACAGGCGCTTCTGAATAATGCAGATCTATAGCTTCCAAATGAAAAGGAAATATTCCTGATGAGCCTGATGTCATTTTATGGACTCTACTATCCATTCTCTTGCATTGGATTCATTTCATGCCTTACGAGTTGACTTTTGTTATCAAAAATCAGAATCATAGCATAAATGCACTCAGTTGACTTCTGCAGCTACTATTATGCTGCCAGAAAGAATATCATGCCTTCCTGAAAAAAAAACACTGAGTGCAGAAGACTGTATTTTTTTAATATGCCCTGGGTAGTGGCAGTTCTTGTTGATAGTTACCGTTGTATTGAATTTTTTTCATGCAAGTATGGCCTTTCTGTTAAAAGGCAAGTATTTAAAATGTTTTGAATGCCAGGCACTTCTGTGGGCTACAGAAGTATTTAATGAAAATGCAGGGTTGTAAATGAAATGGAAAACTGGGGAGTTTTAAGGTCGTTTCCATTGCAGGTGTACAGGGAGCTGGAAGCACAGGGAACGTCACCGGGCTGGGGCTCAGGTTGGTTCCTGTGCTGTCAGCCAGGCTGCTGGAGGAGGTCACTTGTGCATCAGGTTTGCAGGTTGGGCCTCCAGAAATGGGTGTGCTGACTCTGAGCTGGTACATTCCCCTTTTCCTCCCCACAGGCACTGCTGGGAGGTGCCTCTGGGCACGCACTGTGGGTACAGAACTCTCCCTTTGATGAAATCTGTTGCCCGCACTGACTCTGTGAAGTTGAAGGCAAAATATAATTTCATGGTTCTGGCCTGCAGTTCATGGATGCTCCAGGGAAATCTTTCAATGACTTTGGTTGGGTTTTGCAGGATGATGGGAAAAATTACTTTCAAATTAAGGGAGTTTTTAGTTCCTCGGGTACATAGGGTGCAATCTGTTTCTTGGATTTCAATCCTCTTTTTGTAGCTTACATAAAATCACTTCAGATTGTGGTACAAAATAGGCATTTTTCAGTAATAAATGAGCATAAAATGGTGTTTGCATCTTGTCTAGAAGCAATTGCAGATTATTTTGAATGTTTTTGATGCTTTATTTCAGTAGTGGCTGTCTTTTCCTTGTCTGCCTGTAAACAGTACGGTTGTTTGAAAAGATTTTGAAAAGGGATTTGCCATCCTGTTGGTTTATATAGAAATTAGAACTTCCTATTGCCGGAAGATCTTTTCAGGTTTCTCTCATGAGTGTCACGGTTTTGTGTGGTCTCAAGGTGCCACTTCTATGCTCATATAATGTCACATTTCATATCATTTAAAGAATTACCTTATTTAACCACCTTCCTATAAAGGTAATTAAAAAGACTTTTCTCGGCAAACAGTTCCCCTGACTTTTTACTAATAATTCTTAAGTTCGAAGTGAGATTCTTGCCTTTTTAGTTTTGGCCATTAGCCTTCTAGTGTTTCGTTAAGTCTAAGGATTTTATAATCAAAGTGCCCTAAATACTGCCTTGACACTTCTAGTAAATTCCAGGCAATATATGATTTTAATGTGTTTATAATGTTGATTTTTTTAAAAATTTGGTTATATCAAATACTGGCAGTAGATAATAATCTACAGATTTGTAAATTGCTAAGAGGCAATTAAAAATTGCTTTGCCTTAGGATTGTGACAGCATCTCAAATTAGATTTTCTTGCCTGTTCTCGAAGGTGTCAGTTTTCAGAGAGCACAGTGCATGTGGAAGATGTTTATATTGACGAGAATACCTCCGCTGAGCAGCATCGAGTTGGCTTTGTCATCTGTGTGGGAGCAAAACTACTGAACTCAAGGGATAATTTTTCTCCATCTCTTATTCAGCTTTAAGCATTTGTACATCAGATTTAGAGGTGTCACGGGGGGTCGCTTGTGTGGTCGCTACTCCTAGGTAGAACCACCTCTTTGCGCATCTTTCCACACTCAGATTTGGATGCACCGTTAAGGTTTATTTTTGTGATTTTTGGTTTGTTTTGGTTTTTTTCCTTTTTTTTAAATGATTCTTGTTTAAAATGACAGCAATGCAGGACCCGTGTAGAAACTATATGACACGGAACCAAGATATGTTTTTAAATGCAGACATTTTTGTTGTATTAAAAGGTTCATTTGGCTAGCCATTTCCCACAACCAGCAGAATTGTTTCCAGGCAGAAGCGCAAGTCCTTTGAGAGATTTTGCACAGACTTCTTTATACCGTGTGTGAAAACCACGATTGCACCCAGTGAGTGAAAGACGGACATCATCCAGTCCCATGCTGTTCCACCTTCTTTCAGTGTTTAGCCAATGCAAGGGTTTTTTGGGATCCAGATTTTTCGGTTACATAGAGAAGCAACTAAATTTGCAAACTATTTGCAAGGTAATAAAAATTTTAAGATTGATCAGCATTAGCTTTTGCTTGAATTATTTTAAATGTATCTTTTTCTTATTCCTTATTATGAATTAAAAGAATACTATTTTTTTTGCTATTATTGGCTTGCTTTTAGTGAAGAATTCAGGTATCTTTCTTTTTTGTTTTTACTCTCTTTGTATGTACTTCAGTCACTGCCAAATAAATTTTTATGCAAGTTAATTGCATAACTTACATAAAACCAGAAGGTTCTTGTGAGCAGAATTCAATGCATGTATTCTTTGTTCATATTCATAAACCCATACTTTTTGACTCCTGATTATTGCTCTTCCCTCTAAATTAGAAAATATACTGAGGATTGTAATTTCATAAACATATCATTTGGAAGGCATTTTGAAATCTTTTTCTCTTCATGAAAATATTTTGTAATGCACTGAAAAGTTGCACCTTTCTGAAAATCTACCTAATTTAATACTAGAATGAATTTCATAACAAACTTTGTTTCACTCCTCTCTTTCCTGGCAAAGCTGTAGTTCATGCTCTATAATTTCCTGTTACCTTATAAATAGAAACTTGCTTTTTTTGTGGCCTTTCTCACGATCCTCTTTTATCTGGTAGGTATGGAATGATTCCATGTCAGGAACGCTGATACCTTATTGCCCTGATAATACGCTGCCAACTTCAGCTCCCCCTTCATTTTTGTTCTTCTCCTACATAAAAATCAAACTTCACATTTTGAAGTGTTCCAATTCTATTCCCACCTGTCTTCATGACCTAATTTCCTTCTCCTTCAGGATACTCCAACTATATTATTTTTCAGTTCCACCTACTCTTTATTTCACTTGTAACAGCTTCTCAATTAAAACCCATTAAAATCCTTTTTTCTTCTTCACATCAGTGCTCAAATCCCACCTGTTCATTTCTATCTGCTATATTAATGCATTTCTACTCATTTTAGGGTGTACTTCACTTATTTACTTTTATGCTTGAAGTCTCTGAACGAACAGTATAGTATTCTGCCTTATTTGCCTTTTTTGTTAACTGAGAAATGAGTTGCACTTCCAAGGTATTGTCATATTTCAGGTGATCTAGTAGATTTCTTTAAGGAGAGCTGCATCTATTGGAAAAGTAGCTCTGTGGCTATATAATTGGTGTTAAATGTGGATGATGGGAGTATTGCTTAAACTAAATTTTTTAAAGTAAGATGCAAAAAAAGGCTCATTCAAATAAATCCCAACACAAACAAAAAAGCTCAATACCCCCAAACTGCAAAAAAAACCCCCTTTCACTGTAAAAACAGCAAGATTAAAACGTTTAAGCATATTTAATACCCCAATTTTTGTTGGCATGAGTGGGAGTTCTTAAGTAGAATCTATTTCCTCAAGAGAAATGGAAACCATCAATAAACATAGTTGATTATTTTTGTTTGAAAGAGTCTGTTAAGTACCTGATAGGAGGGAGGAACTTCTGTGCTACCTGACTTTGGAGTTGGTTTCTCACAGTATTTTGTTACCGTCTTGTTACCACAATTTGTCAGTGCTGCTGTAAATACTGGAGTTATTCTCTAAGGGTTCTCTGTGGTCTCTTATTTGTGAGCTAAAAAGCGTTGTGCTATCAAAATAAATGAGGGGGGAGAAGAGGCCAGGATTTTGCCTCTGTGTATGTGTGTTTTGTTTTGTTTTGTTTTCTGTGGGGTATTTGCTTATAATAGTTACTTTGTGCATAATTCTTTTGTTTTGAACATTTGATGCCAGCTGGAGGAAAAAATCAGATGTAAGTGGAGAATGTGTCCTTTGAGGAAAGAAGCCGAGGTTTTTAGAGAAGAAAGAATAAAGATTTTTTTTGGAAGTGAGATGTGCTAAAATTGTTTTCCATGTCAGCTCTGCTTAGGAGCAAAAGGTAATTGGTGTAAATTGCAGGTCAAAATAATTGGGTTCAAACTGAGAGATAAGGTCCAAGAGTAGGAGTAACAAAGTCTTTGGGATGAACTGCTGAGGGAGGTGACTGGAGGCTCGTAGGGTTGGGTTAGACAAATATCTGCAGGGGGCTTCATGGTCAAGATCTATGTTCTCTTTAGTCAAGTTCAGAAGGTAAGAACTTGGATAACCTGGGGGAGGGGTCTCATCAGGCTCGTCTTAATCACTCTGCTGCCGTCTCGGGAGGCAGTCGAAGCCTCCCGTGGTTCGGCAGTGCTCAGATGTGAACAGCGCTTCCACTGCGCAGCCTGCTCTTCTGTGGCACTTCAGCAGGTACAAACACTTTATGATAAAAACCAAGCAAAATCCCCAACCCGAACTAACCTTATTGCCATTTCATATCAAAGGTAATTATTGTAATTCTGAAAGTTTTCCACTAAAAAGACTTGAAAGATCAGAGTAAATCCAAAGAGCTGCCTCTGCTGCATGGAAGATGCACTTTGGGAAGCATTTTCCAGATTCCTGGTCGCCAAGAATAACGAGCCACAGTTTATTTTGCTCAAGGTGCTGCTAAAGCACTGAGGAGAGAGGTCTTTCATACCAGTCATACTTCTGCAAGTTGGAGTCTGCTTTTTATAGGAGGAGGGGAAAATTATTAATATAATTGATCCTAGTCAACAGAATATTGTTCCATAATAAAGGTTACTGCTGGGCCACTTCAAATACAACTCTTTGTGCCCTATTCTGAATAGTCTGCTCATATAATGAATAATTTATGTAATGAGTGTTTCTAAATGGAGTAGGCACAAAATTATATAAATATAATAGACTTTTTTGTTTGTTCTTGAATGTCCCTACAGATTTTTGAAAGAAACCACTTTTTACACGTTTATGTTTGTCTATAGGTATACTAACAAAGCAGACTATATGCAAAATCTGTCATGCAGAGATCGTCCCCCAACCCAAGTGGTATCTCTACAGGCTTCCGTGTTTATCTCATGCAGATGGCAAATGTCCAAAAGAAGAAAAGCAAATCTGGAGAAGAAAATGTGCAGAGGCGAATCTTATTGCTGATAACTGCTAGGTCAGAGGACGCAGAGAAGATGGAGCCAGGCTCTTCTCAGAGGTGCACAATAACAGACTGAGAGGCCACAGACACAAGTTGGAACCTGCGAAATGATGGTTAGATAAGGACATTTTTGGTGGGTTAGTTGGTTTGTTTGGTTTTAAACCATGAGCATGGTCAAGTAGTGGAACAGGTTGTCCAGAGAGATTCTACAGTCTCCTTTCTTGAAGGTGTTCAAGACTACCCTCTCACTCAGGTCCCCAAGTGAGCGGATCTAACTGGAGCTGCTTGGAACAGGACGCTGGGCTGGATGATCTCCAGAGGTCTCTTCCAGCCCAAAGTATTCTGTGGTTCCATGTGGGTGCTGTGCAGAGCGATTCTTGCTGTGCAAGTGTGATCCTTCAGGCTTTAAACAGACTCTGAATTCAGGGAATTGGTTCATAAGGCACCCACAAAGTGAGGTTTTTGTGAATCATATCGTCAATCACGAAACAAACAAAAATCTGAGAAACTTAGTGTTATCTGTAAGTATTCTTAAAGGCTTAAGTGCAGACATTTACAGCCCAGCCCCTCAGGTTTGCTCCCTCGACGTCTCCTGTCCTCCTCCCGTTCTGATGAGGAAGAAGTTTTGTTGTCCATTTGACAGGTTCTGAGAGGCCAGGGCACATAAAAGAGGAAGGGAGAAGTACACAATACATTTAGGGATCTGTGGCATTCCCTGCAGAATAAGGGGGAATAAAATTATCCTCTGGCTAATGCTGCTGGTTTATAGATGCTATAGAATGTGGGAAAAAAAAGTATAAAAGTGCACCTCAGAGGAGAACATCTACAGTTAAACATCCCTCTGCTTTTTTTTTGGTCCCCCCTTAATCTATACCTAAGTGCTTACACAGGTTAGAACATGCGAATAGTCTTTAGAGTGGAAACAGATTTTTAAAGCTGTTTATTCTCTCTCCATTATTCTATTTTAAAATTTGACGTTAGTGTCTTTTGAAAGGGAACATATGGCACTTCTAATTAAGGCCTGTGATTTTCTGACATATAACTGAATAGTACGTTCCAAATACTGTTAAGCCTTCCAGATGAAAGAATTTTTAGGCTGAAGCACTGTAGCTTTGTGATATGTCTTGCTGGAATACGTATGCTATGTAACACTGATCTCCTTAAGAACTTCGAAGAATTCTGCATAGAATACCAGTGCAGTGAGAAAAGAAGGTGTTTGTTTCTGTTTTGTTTGATGTTAGTGTTCCTTGGCAAGCTCAGGTTTGGCTCAGATAACCACCAGTGTGCTTTGTTCCTGGAAGTTTGCAGTGTAGCTTCATTTTTAAATGTTTTGTTCTGGCTGGGGATTTGTTGTATTCATCTTTATCAGATTTTATTTCAGACTGCAAGATTTGTTTGTGTCTGTTTCCACCAGTAGCTCTTGCAGAGATGCACTGGAACTCTTTAGTCTCTTCAAAGTAGTTCAAAATTCTCTTTTCAGAATTTTATATAAAGCAAATTACCTTGCTTTACCTTGAATGTGTGAAACCTATCTGAAGTTCTGGTTTGTGACAAATTTCTGGTGTGAGCCAGGTTTGCTGAGATTCCTGCTGTGTACCAGTACCATTAATAGGGACCAATGTGTCTCTGGATGGCCAATGTACTCAGTCTAGAGAAGGTTTCCTCAAAGTTCTATTCGTTGTTTGCACAGGAACTTGAGGGGCTGCATTTATAATTCATCTCTTTGATCCAGTTAGGCAAATCAGCAGAGGACAGAATTGTAAAAACGTGATGCGTTTAATTTTTTAACTGAAGTTGTAGGGCTTTGGTTGGTTGGTTTTGGTTTTTGGTTGGTTGGTTTGTTTTGGTTTTTCAATTATCACTGGGCCTGGCTGGTAAATGAGGAGATTTGCCTTTACAATCTTTTTGGTAATTTTAAACTGAAAGGAAAATTGAGTTTTCAAATATATTTCTCCCACTGGAACTTAATGGATTCCTTTGGTTACTGGGAAGCCTTTTATAGTGAGATCAAATTTTAGTTAAAATGATAACGTATGCAAAAAGTTGGAAAACCTTAAAATCAAGTTTTCTGTAGACTTATAAGTGGATTGCTTTTTTTAAAATTTTAAGGGGAAGTATTTAAATGCATGTTGGGCTTGTATTTTGAGGCCTGTAAAGCTGTACAAAGAGGTTCCAAGCTAAAGGGTTTCACTAATCTAATGTTCAATTCGAAATACGTAGGGGTTTCTCATACACTTCTCTCAGGGCAGCATTTTTGGTGTTAATTGTCTTTGACATACCGTGTATGCTGGTTTTGTCCTCCTGATTCGTTGTGAAATTCAAGCCCCGATGATATTTTTACTAATGACTTGTATTTGGCAATTGCTGAAATTATAAATTAGAAATGTGTAATGGAAGTGAGAATGACAAGGATGAAGACTTAAGAGATAATTGTACTTGTGTTGAAGCACTGAAGATCCTCCTCTACCTGAACTACTGCTGTTGTCTGCGTGAAGTTGGATGTGAAGTGTTTAACGTGTTTAACGAGGAATCAAAGATATTAGGGCAGCAACCAGATGTGACTGACCTATGTCGAAGGGAGTATTTAAGGAATTTGGGGAGCAGCTGTAGGTTTAGTCCTCCTTTTTTGTTTTATTTTAGCTTCTTGAGACAGCTCAGGTCATAGGAAAGAGCAACCTCAGTGGTTGTGTTTCATAGTAAAGGTGCTGAGAATTAGAGCCTTGTCAACGTTTGGTGCTGTTGGAATGGTGCTTAATTTTTAGCAGGATTTTATTCAGATAAAAATGGGAAAAAGTCCAAATAACTGCAAACCCACGTTGGCACGAGGAGCAGCTTCAAACGTTGGACTGTCCAGCTCACTGTGGATGAGCTGCTTGGAAACTGGGTCCTTGGGTTGGGTGGGTGTTGAGCTCGCTATCCCAGGCTCACAAGAGACATCCTAGTTTTGTGCGTTAGTCATATAATGACATATATCCCTCTATAAGTGTTTTGTTCTTAATACGTATGAGGTTTCTTTTCCATTTGAAGCATTCTTTTCCATGCAATATGACTTTCGATGTCACAGTGTTGTTTTTGCTGCTCTTCCATGAACTGGCTTCAGTAAAAGAAATTATTTTGTGGCTCTGAGTAGGCTTCTTGAGATCAGAGTACCACAGGGCAGCAGAATGGCACGTAACGGATGCAGTGTGACAAAGCAGCAGCATCTACTGTGCTTTAAAAGAGAGTTCTTGTTATGTGAAGTCTGGAGTGGATGTGACATTTAGATAATACTGCATTGTGAAATTTCATTAAATGGATAGTTAGCAACCTTGAATCTTTTCTCACAAAATGCTTTTCTAGATGCCATTTGAAACCATTATGCTTTGTTACGACAGGAGAAGAGATAATGGTTTTAAACTAAAGGAGGGAAGATTCAAATTAAACATGAGCAAGGAATTTTAGCCCCTGAGGGCGGTGAGAGCCTGGCCCAGGTTGGCCAGAGAGGCGGTGGATGAACCATCCCTGGAGACATCCCAGGCCAGGCTGGACGGGGCTCTGAGCAACCTGAGCTGCTGCAGATGTCCCTGCTCAGGGCAGGGGGGGCACTGGGGGAGCTGGGAAGGTCCTTCCAGCCCAAACTACTCTATGATCCCAGCCCTTTTTCCTGTAACAGTGCTGTGAATTATTCCCCAGTCTTGTTCTCTTAAACTTTATGGTAACTTCATTAATACACTTGTTTTGTCAAGTGTGCTAAACATTATTTACGGTTCCACTAATATTTTCTATGTCTTTTTGTGGTTTTAAGACTGATAAGTGAGAAGAATTTGTCTGAGACCTATATGTATGCATCCCTAATGTCTGTTCCCTTTGTAAATCTGTGCATGCTTTTGTTTTCTTGTTTTGTGTTTTTTTTTTGCAGAGAGTGATAATGAACTCTCCAGTGGCACTGGTGATGTGTCAAAGGATTGTCCTGAGAAGATTTTGTATTCCTGGGGAGAATTACTGGGGAGATGGTAATGCTTCATTTCTTAAATTTAGGTTTTAAATACTAACTTTGTTTTGTGAGACGATATGCTCTTGAGCTAGGAGGTTTGAAGTTCTTCAGCTTACACAGTTTAAAAACTAAAATACAAAACACATTGAAGTGTGTTTGTTAAATCTAGTTTAAAAGGGACTGGTAAATCCTCTTATTGCAGTTGTTTCACGAATCTCTCTGACAGCGTCTGCCCAAGTCCTGTTTCATTCAGTGTTTGTGAATGTGTCTGCGTACACTCACACTGCAGGTGTGAGTCTGCAAACGCGGAACTTTCTGACCGCCTGGACGTTACGCTCGCATGAAACTCGCAGCCTCTCAGAGCTGGGATTGAACAGACACAGCAACTCCGGTGTGTCCTGTCTAAGCCATTGGAGCTGGCTGATGTACATTGAATTCATTAATTTGTTTAGAAGCACTCTTTGGTTGGTTGGTTTTTGTTCGAATGTGCTATATGTAAGCACTCGAAAAGCAATTCTAGAAAGACTCTGATCCTCACTGAAACTGCTTCTGTTAGAGAGTAAAATGAGGAATATTTGTAAGCCTGGAGTATGTTCTCGACAGTGTTATTTCTGTGGTTTAATTAAGTGCTTCAGTAGCAGCGGAAACATTGTCAAGAGAGGAAAACGTCTGTGAATTTCCTACCTCTGAGAGACCTTATACTATTAGCAAATGCCCAAACTACTTATTTGGTTTTCCCTTTGTAAATAATAGCTCTTGCCACCCGAGACAAAAATAATCAGATACCCATAGTCTGGAATTGGCAAAGTTTCCAACACCAAAAAGAGAGCTGAAAAACGTTTTAAGAATTTATTCGGGCTATTCCCCCCTTTACTTGGCTGCTTTGTAGCTTTAGAAAAACACAGCCTGTTGCTGCTGACCTCATCTTAATTGGAGATCTCACGCAAAGGCTACCTAAAGGAGACATCACGAGATCTCATTGAGCTTAACGGAACCATTCCCTCCAGAGCTCTCCTCTCCCACTTGTTTTTAAATATTTTGTCATCCAAGTTTCTGTCCTTCACGAAAGATCTTTCTGGGGAAGCACAAATATTTAGCGGAATGGTTATACAAATATTCTGGCTGTGAACCCTTTGAATGATGAAGAAAATACCGAGAAAAAGCGTGGAAGCCGGCTGACCCCTAGACAGGCGTGTTTTGCTCACCTGCAAAGTGTGTAAACAGACCTGCTCTGGGGCTGTTTAGAACTTTCCAAAGCCTGTTCTAAAGGGCGTCCCAAGAGAGACTTTATAAATTGTTAGTGGTTTTATATCTGGCACCCTGAGTCCTTACAGAACCGCCAGGCAGGCTCCTTTCACTCTGCCTTGCATTTGCATTGGAAGATGCTACGTTTGGGTTTTGGGTTTTTTTTTAATCTGTTAGTTGATTCTTTTAGTTTTAACTTTTGCTTTTGACAAATCTCTGGACTCCTGTGGATAAACATGCTGAGGTAAAGAACCACCCACGGCTCATTCTCTCAAGTTTCATGTAACCAACTATTTCTTCAAGTTACTCAAGTATCGTTACTATTCAATGAGACAACGCATGTAAGACTTTTGGAGTAAACTATTATGTTAGGACTTCAAAACTCACACACTTATCTCCGAGAATCCTTTAGTAGTTAAAACACCTTAGTTAAAAGTGCGATGAGAAATGGGAGATCCCAGCCAGCTTGAAGACTAGCAGTAGCAAACATCTTCTTTAGGAGCGTCTCAAGCAACATTACCTTTTGAGATAAATAAAAGTGTATAAAACACTTGAATTCTTGAATAGCGATTTTACATTTTAAGGAAAAAACTTAGAAAGAGTAACAGATGAAAAATGTTAACAATTTGAAAACTAAAAATAGATTGAATTAAAATCTTCTAGTGTGTTGAAAACTGCAGCATATGCTAGTCGAATATCTGTGCGCTTGTAAAAAAAGTAAATAAATAAAAATTAACGTTTCCACTTGGAGAACTGGTGTGCAGATTTCTCTTAGATGAAACATTTCTTGCACTTTAATTGCTTCTTGTCATTTCATTAAAATGTCATTGTAACCTAACGAACTGACTCAGCAGAAACATTGCTCCAAGAGTCTCCTTCAAACATATAAATAGGAATAACATAATTTATCAAAAAGAGAAAATAAATAGTTGGAAAGTAATGGAATATCTTTTAATTTATTTTACTATTTACTGCACCCTCAGCATTAAAGTTGTTCTTGCAAGCTGAGCTAGTTTAGCTGAGTACTTAACTATTTCTGATGTTGTTGGTTGCTTTTTTAAGTAGTAATTATCAATAGCAGTCTTTGATCAGAAATATTTGTTTGTCAAGTTGGAGCATAGTCTGTGCATTGCTGCTCTGTATCCTTGCTCTTTGATGTTGTAAAATTAAGTCTTTGAATTTTGTGCAGGAGAATTACAGCATTTTGTAATGAATTAAAGGTGTCAGCATCCCTGAATGACCCATTTCTTTCCCCTGTGCTAAAGGATAAGACTAGAATAAGCCAAGCTCTTATTTTATGCTTGTTTCTGTTATAGTCTGGCCAAGCAGAATGTGTCTAGGAGCGTAAGGTGCCTGGGCCTCTACACAAAGGAGGGAAAAAGGCGTATTGGTTCATTATGGTAGAGTACAGAGCAAGGATGCTTAATGATCAAGCTGTTCCCCAGTTGGGAAACTAAGAAGTGGTCTGTTAGAGTTATGCTTTACTGCATGGACTAATGTTGCTGAAGTTTTACGTTTACTGTAAAACTCTCTACAGATGACAAATCTAGTAAAATCCGGTGTACCATAGCATGCTGAATTCTCAGCTGTGAATGTTTAGTAGTAAGGATGGTATTACAGCGCGGAATGTGCCTCTCTCTGACTTCTTGCCATAAACTGTTTTCTTGGTGTCGCTGAAAACCTCCCCGTTATGTTTATATGGGAATGCACCTTTTTAGCTGTTCATTTTATTTTATCTGCTTGCCAAATCTCAGAGAAGGCCTTCTGTGTTTCATGGTTAATACGTACGGCCAAATCCATCTAATAACCAAACTAGTCTGAAGTGTGCTATGAATGCTTCATTTTCACACAATCGAGCTTTAAGTTTCTGGTGTATTTTATTTATTTATTCCTGAATGTACACATCATAATTCTGTAACCGCTTAGTGTCCAGTCCTTTTGATATTTCCGCGAGTAATATTTTTTCTGTCTAGCCTTTCCCCATCACAAGACCATTAGTCTAATGTGACCTGTACTTAAAAATGTACTGAAAAAGAGGAAAGGGGACTAGTTGGGTTTTAATGTGGCTAATTGAATGATAAAGTTTGGAATTACTTGTTTAAAAAAACAAGGGCTTTACATGATCGTACTCTCTTGTTTTTTAATTCTCAGGTCATTAGGAGAAATGGGGAAATCACCCTCTGAGTACAGGAAAAAGAAATTGATTTAGAACACCCTTTAAATTTAAACAGTAGCAGTAAACTTTTCACATCTTAATGACCTGTTTCAAAGAAAGAGTACTCTAAAAATTTACTGAAAATTGAGGATCAAATTGCAGGTTATTTAATTTAATCGCAGCTTGCCAGCATTTGGCTAAACTGCCGCTCTCGCTATTTTCTTAAGAGTTGAAAAACATAACAATGGTCAAAACAATAACAGAGCAAGCGCTTCCTACATGAGACAGAATAAAGAGTCAATTCATGCAGTCCTCTGCTGCCTTGCTATGAGAATTGCCATCGTAAGTCAAAGCGAGGTTTAATCCGGATCAGTAAACACTATTAAATCAAAAAGGATTTTTAAACATCCGTGACTGAAACCTTGTGCATGTGCAGTGATTTTATCCTAAATGTATGGGCTCAGTGACTGGCTTATTTATGAAAAACACATCTTTAGTGTTGAACCTGCCCGAACAGCCTGTCCGTAGTTCTGTAGACCCACTTTTGTAGGATTAATTATGCAGTACTGGAAAATAAAAAAAAGTCATCCTGCAATTGCCTTCCTCCATTTCTTGCTGTGTGTGCAGACAAACAGTGAAACATTGGCTCCGACTAACAGGCAGTTTTATTTGGAACGGTGGGTTTTACCGAGGCACGAGCAACGGTTGCTGCTTTGTAGGACTCGCAGCTGCTCTTGGCATTATGTGTATAATAGAGCTGGAACTTCAGTATCCACAGTAGTACTCTTAAAACTGGCTTTTATTTGTTTTTCAAAATTTATTTCTCCATACAGTTTAGGTTATTTTTAATGTCCTTTTCTTAACCTAAGCTAAATGTTGAACAAATATTTAAATGGATTTGTCTGCGCAGATGGCATAGTTTTCTCCTTCAATTAAAATTATTTTCATTAGCTAGTTTAGTTCAATTTCTGCAATTGTTCATTGTTCTGTTTTTCAATAATTTCTTCAAACCTAGAGAATTTGGGTATCACTACTTTTTGCCACTGGTTCTTATTGGAAATCCCCGCAGAATTTTTTCTTTGCATCTGACAAATACTAATGAGAGTAACCAGTGGAAGCAAAGTTCATGTTGCCAGTTGCTGACTCTACTGCTCCGAGTAACACTGGAAAGCTGAAAAACTCTTTGTATTTTTTAATCGCGATTTCTACTCTCCTCGTCGAAGTATACTAAACAAATGATTGTGCTCCTCAGGCACAACAATCTCGTTGTGAGACCAAACGGATTGTCTCCCCTGGTGAAGAGCGGTGTTCCGGAGGCGCTGCGGGCAGAGGTTTGGCAGCTGCTGGCAGGATGCCATGACAACCAGGCCATGCTGGAGAGATACCGAGTCCTCATCACAATGGTAAGGGACTTTTTTAGTCTTTCTTGCCTTGGTAAAAATGAATTCTACTGAGCAGCGGTTTTATTCAGTGGCAAATTAGCAAAAGAGCGAAACAGTTTGACTCGTTTTAAGCAACTGAAGTTGTGGTTGGGTGACGTTACCTCCTGCCACGGGTACCTGCTGAATGGCATTAACAATAGAAATTACTGACCTGTATCTGTAGTAACACTTGACATTTAGCTTTCTGTTCACTTGCTGTGATGATAATAAGCACATCAGCTTGTTGATCAGCTGTTGTTGGGTTTTTTTGTTTTTTTGTTTTTTTGGTTTTTTTTAATAAATTCATAGCTTTGTTTTTCTCAACAGTTTCTATTCTCTGTATGCCTCAGTGTTCTGGTTTTTAGTGAAAAACAACCTAGCATGCAACCAACCAACCAACCACACCAAATTGCGTATTTCTCGGTTTGTCGTTTATTTTAAAAAGAACGTTAAAACCATTTTTATCTAGCAGGAGACCAGCGTCCTTGCTGTTGGGGCGATTTGAGAGGAGAATCCTGTTGGGAGTCTCTTCCCGTTCTGTATCCCAGTGTCACCAGTGCGGTCAGTAAATGTTGTAAGGAGTTGGCTGTGTCGATGTTGCAGGCTGCTTGTAGCTGTGACTGAAAGCTTGAGAAGGAGTGTGTTGTGGTAGCAAACACTCGGTGGTGTCAGGACGTGAACTCGCCGTTTGGGGTTCTACACTTCTTGCCACTGCTGGCAGTTACGTGCTCGGAGGAAAACAGCAGTTGCAAAAATGGTCAGAAAGGCAGAAACGGATGGAGATCATTTTATATGTTACTCATGCAAAGTGTGGGATTTGTTATCTAGGGAATGAATCGTCTGTCCCTACAAAAGTTTTGGGGTAGATGTTGGTAAAAATTTATATTCGTCCTCTTAATTTGACCTACCCATTACGTTTGTAAAGTTTTTAAAAGCGTCCCCAGAGAGAGATCTGTCCTCATGGCTTCTTTTTCCTTTACCAATAAAGAAGGATGTTTTGATAGTGTAAATTTTTCTTTCTGACGTTGTAGTTGGGTTATATTTTCCTTAGAAACCATTCACAGGACATCTGTCAGCTGTATGTTGCATCAAAACCACCCCCATTATTTTGCTCTTGCTGGCCAAAAGTGGGGAAGATGTTTGTTTCACAGTGGAGGAGAGAGTGGAAAGCTTCTAAAATGCAAGTCTTATCTTGACGCTATGGCCTCATGCCTTAAAAATACCCTGCTACACTCCACCTTTTCATGATAGAAATATTTCAATGACGCATATTTTAGAACACCATACTGCGTACGGCATTCAATATGAAGTATTATACTGTTACGGTTTAGAAAATGTAATCCTATTCTGAACTGAAGCATTTATGCAAACTCAGGGTTTTTTTCTGAAGTAAAAGGCTTTTATTCTGAAATCACAGAATTTCTTCTGTAGTCTGACTGTATGTAGCTGCTGGTGATCACATCATTTGGCACACATTGCATGAAAGGATTCATGAAAAGAAGTGAACAGGAGAATGTCTATGCCAAACCAAAGCACAGGCTCATTTTTAGGAATAGTTAATATTGGGCACTCCGGGGAAAACTTGTCAGCTGTATTGTTTTATGAATTATTATCTAGTATTTATGTCTGTGAACAGAACTTCTTCCAGTTTCATTTCGGTGTGTTGGTAATGAGAATTGAGCTATTTTAGAGAGGCACATGTATATTATTCTCTGAATCCTACTGAAAGCTGTGCTGTAGGCTTATGTTATGTGTGTCAATAATAATCTGCATGTTAAACTTCACAGTTATTTGGGTATCAATGATTGTTCACATGTTTCTCCTGAAAGAAAAGCAGAACCGATTTCTTTTTTCTGCATTCCTTATATGCTACCATTCCAATATACCAACAACACGTCAAGTGTGCTGGGATACAAGGAGAACGTGGCAGCAACATCTGCGACCCAGACCCACTACCTGCCAGTCCTCTGGAACCTTCCATACCGCTCTGTCCCGCGCTCCTCCATCTCTTCGCTCGCTGTGACGCTAAACAGTTCAACTCTACAGCAAGATGCCATAGAGTACTATAGTAATTAATAAAGTGTTAGCCGGTACTTACCAGTGAGGTAAGGGATGCTGGCCAGTTTTCTTGAATGAGGTTTAAAAGCATCTTTGACATCTTTGATTGCTTTGGTTATATGAGATCTAAAGGAATTGTTTTATAAAGAAAATTTCAGAGGCCTAACTTGGGGAACAAATCGTGAAAACTGTCATTTTACTAGTGTAGCTTCAAAGGTGAACCTGATAGCTGGAATTATGAGCATTGAACGCATGATGCCTAATTTACGACTACCTCTTCTGGGGAACAGAGATAAATACATTACAAAATACATTAAAAACTGGAGCTTTGAAGCTACTCCAGTGTTGCTGCTGGTTAACTCCCGGTGAAACTGTGCTTGCTGGAGGATGAGGAGAATTGTCTGGTTGGCCAAAAATGTGTTTCTTGTGATGAACTGCATGGGAGCACTCTCAACATTTACATTTACTTTAGACACCACGGAAGACACGTTCGTTGTTCTATGCCGGTTGCACGCGGTTTGTGTAGAAGTAGTGTGTAGGATTGGCCGACTATTATTCACATCACTCAACAGATCTGGTGTGCATGTTCTGCTATATATATATATATATATCCATCTGTATGTAGAGCTCTGAAATCTACTGCAGTATTTTTCAGTTAGAGGAGTGTTTTGTTCAGTGTGTTCTGTAGGAGAGAGTAATTTGGGGCTTATTTTAGTGTTCGGTTCAGCACAGAAAGCAAAATAAAATCTCTGACTTATTTATAAAAATCAATGCCAAACTTATTTTCTCCAAAAGGCATGTCCTCTAGTCCTCTGCGCTGGAGGTCAGCAGCCTGTCAAGAATGATCTAGTGAACTGCGTTTCCTTTCCCCTGTCAGAGCATCCACGCGCTGATGCGTTTCCCATCTCTGAGTCTGGAGTTCCAGGAGAGAAGGGAGAAAGAAATACTTGTGCTCTCGCAAGTTCTTTCTTAGTGACAAGCACTGTCTTGCTAGATCTTAGTCCCCTGCTGAGTTCCAGCTTGGTGATTACCTTGAGCCTTCTCAGAAATTTTGACTGGAGCACAATTGTAGGTCTTGCATACAATTTTAGAGTGTAGGAGTTGTGATTTGGCAGCTGCTTCATTTCTGACATATATGTAAATTTGTACTGTGTGACAATCAAAATCTGCCTTAGTTACCCTTCTGGCATGTGTGCCATAGGCTTCTGACCCTGCTGCACGTGGCACAGTACAGAAAGGGGAAGACAAAGATACACCAGCAGAGACAAATACACATATATATGTAATTTTTTTAAGGAAAACACAAATGCATATCAGAGTGAGGAAAATCTGCTCGTGTGATGGTAATGAAAGGGTAATACTGATACTTACATTGAGAGCTTTCGTAAAAGCATGTCGGATCCATTTTTTAAAAGAAGGTAAGTAGAAAACCGTGCATAAGGTAGGGTCACTTCACTGACACAGGCTTTTTTGACATTATTTCATGTTCAGCTTCACTGTTTCCTCTCAAGAGATTCGGATGAATATTTCCTATGATGAGATATAGAGGGTGTTTCAAAAAGATGGACCCAATTTGAAATCACTGTATCTCTGCAACCACAAACTATCAACTTCCATCTCGATGTTCTCCGTACAGCAGGTGGAGGGAACATAAAGCGTTGATAAAACGGTTACTAAAACCTGATAACTCATTAAACTGTTCATAAATTTTTGTGTAATTGTAACATATTGAGTCCATCTTTTTGCAACACCCTGTATTTTGAGCACCCATAAGCTGAGCAGTGGGAAGCCCCAGCTTACCCAGTTTACAGGTGAGGTGACTGGTAATTTCTTCAGCAGCAGTTACACTCACCTCGCCCCGCTCCTCTGCCCTTGCTCCACACTGTCCCTTCCAGAATAGATGTCAGGTGCTGTCGGTGTGTAAATCGTTAGAAATTTGCTGTCACTTGATGGCAGTAATAAAGCAACTTACCATGGAACACTTGTTGCATCTGACTTGGGACAAATGTTTTATTTATTACATCTTATGCTGCCTATTGCTAACCTTTTGCTTTTGTGTTTTAGATGATTTCATTCCTGTATGCATTCTCGCTGCTGAATTTGTGGGGTGAGGCTTTCATGCTTTTTGGTGTTACAGACCAGGCGCCTGGTTTGTAGTGCTGTTGCTGATTCGTCTTGAAATCACCGACGCTCACGTCCTTTTTCCTAAGTTTAGGAAGTAACGCCTCTCAGGGTTGTATGTATTTGTATAAGTGAAATAATGAAAGCAGCAGAAGAAGGCAGTCATTCACATTGTATAGTTCGAAAACTTTTGGATGGACCATTTTAAGGTGGGATTTATGATTTCCATCAAGAAATGAGCTGTATGTATAAAGCCCATCTAACAGCATATGTAAACGACTTTAAAATGCTGCTGCTGCTCTGGTTTAGAAAAGCAAAACGTGTTTTAAATACATTCTTATTATTTTTTTAAAGTGTGATCAGAAAACGAAACCTCGTTTCAGATAAAGTACATGTTGGTAGTATTATGTTGCTTAAAATCAATGAAAGTTTGCATCTAAAGGTGAATGCCCATTTTTGAGAGGAATGGTGACTTTGAGTCGAAGGTCTTAAAGAAAGACCGAATGCCTGTCCTTCCAAATGGCTTGTAAGAGAACCAAAAATAAGATTATTTGTTTATTTTCATAATTTCCTTTGGCAATATGAGCATGTGCCCAGAACAGTTAGAGTCAATAACTAATTAAAGGGTCAGGCTTCAGAAGAACTGGCCAAAAAATAGCAGTGACTGCTGACTGTGTGATGGTGTTTTCTGTCTGGGCCAACAACATTTCAAGGCACTCTACAGAAGAGTGAAAATCCTGAGAATTCTTCCAAAGTCTGAATAAATGTGATTTTGGGATTAAATATTGCCATATTATTAAAATAATTTATCTCAGCAGTACAATAATTTGAGATTGGCACTAATGACACAGAGGTACAATTCTCATGCAGTAGGGGCCAGTACATGAAAGTACATTGCTGCAGAAGACAACGCAAACGTATTGGGTTTTGGGCTGGATGAAATGTAATCAATTTAGAGCTAACAGATGTAGTTTATCTGTTCTGTTTGGACCAGTATTGTTGTTTCTGATTCCTACAAGACAAATCCTCTCATTGGAACAGGCTGCCCAGGGCAGCGGTGGAGTCACCATCCCTGGAGGGGTTGGACAGACGGAGATGAGGTTCTCAGGGACAGGGGGCAGTGCCAGGGCTGGGGTAACGGTTGGACTTGATCTTAAAGGTCTTTCCCAATGAAAATGATTATGTGATTCTATGGTTATAAAGAAAAAGCAAAAAAAAAAAAAAACCCAACAAACCAAAACCCAAACCAAACCCCAAAACAAAACACAAGCTAGAGTTTCAGGTTTCTGGAGACCTCTCAGTTAAGAAGTTTTCTAGGCCCAGATACAGAACTATAGTAGAAAAAAAAATCTTCAAAATTATTTAACAGATGTATTTCATTACTATAAGAACTTTCTGAGAATAGAATTTTTTTCATCATGGTAGGATTATGAGAAGGCCTGCAAATGGGTGTCTGTATCACTTCTTCTCCCAAAGGTGTAACAGTGGTCTCTTGCCCAAAATTAAAAGTTACGAAAGCTGAAAATAGCAAATAGCATCGTTGAAGTTTCACAGTCTGCTTAAGTACAGTCCGTTCATGCATTAAATTATCTTTAATTATCTGTTTCCCTTAGTGCATCTATCAGCAAACTGATCTCAAAGAACGGAATAGCAACTTCCATGTAAACCTAATGTAGAAGAGTATTTACTTTTTACCCCCTGAAATTACCAAAACTGTTCAAAAGAGAAAAGGTATTCACTTTGCTTCATACTTAATATTTCCTTAGCTTTTTTATTTCTATTGCTAGTCTGCTCACATAGTTCGTAAATGGGAAGTGGAGGAGGTTACAAATGAGCCAGCGTGCCTATGCAAACAGGATTAAATGCAGTTGACTTCGAAACTGGTGCCTTGATACCGTGTTTGTGGTTTTTGGTGGTGATTTGGGTTTTTTCGATTTGTGTGAAACATTTGGGTTGAAACAGTTTAGCTGTGGATTGAGAGAATTACTTACATAGGAAGGCTATTTTAGTTTGCATAGAAAATTAATCAAGCTCGTTATTTGCAGCAATACCAAAGGATATTAAGCTAGCACTAGGAAGAGGAGTATTTTTTGGCCCAATGGTATCGTGCAGGGTTCCACTGCTCAATGTTCTGAGACTAATTAATCAGTAAGGGTGTCTAATTAAAAAGATGACTGTACACCAGCTGCCACAGCAGGTTGCTTAATGGACTGAAACATTAGAGTATTTTTGTAGCAAATATTTGTGTTCAGAATGCTGCATCTGTTTGTCCTCACTGAAAATGGGGGAGTTTGTGCTTCTGCGTAGCGAGGAATAACTCGTGTGTTCTCTGCTCAGGGCTGTGGGGAGCAGCCGAATTCATCAGAGCTCTGTCTCACGTACTCTGGTCACAAACAACGGGAGAGGATCAAGAGTAGCATCTAACGCGTGCATTTCTTGCAGCAGTTTTTCCAAAACCTGTCTCTGCAGTGAAGCATTCTTGTCTTTCCAAACAGAGCACTGTCGTGGACTACAGCCAGATTGGGTCTGACAATCATCTTTTCTTTTGACACATGGCAAATAGCCTCCTGAAAATGATAAAAAATCCCTCCTTTTGCAAGAAGCCATCCTGAAATCTTTGAAGATGCTGCCTTGCCCAGTTAGTGATTACAGCTATTAGGAACACAGCAAGCCCGTCTTTTTGCACTGAACAAATTGGCCAGCAATAAAAGTTAAAAAGTTCTGGAAATGCTGTTCTACCATCATTTTGTTGTTCTAGTTTTTTCGCTGCATCATTATTTGTTCTCTCCACTAATTAGGAACAGTCTCCACTAACTTGTAGAGAGATTAGATATCAAGAATTATATAGCTATATGCTTATTAATTATAAAATATCCTATTATATAAGGATCAATTAGCATTATTAAAAAATTATGATTTTTTTTTTCAGTTGACTAAAATACCTGGTTTATTTCTTTTTGAATGAGATACTTAGATATTAAGCAAAGCAGTTCTAGAGGAACTAATCACTTCGAGATGTGCAACTTTTCCACTTTCATGTTTCTTTTAAATTCAGTATCTATAGGCAGTTTCTTAAGTTTTAGTTTTCTCCGCCTTTTCTGAAAGGGTAAGGATAGGATGACTAACTTAACTCTTCTCTTGAACTGAGATAGTTCATTTCATGGCAAGAGGTTCTTGATATTTTTATAACTTAATGTGTTTTGTAGAGGAAAAGCAGATCAGATGCTGGTTGGATGCTTCATTTTTGGTATAACTGTTAGTGCTGCCAGTTAACAGTCTTCTACCTGTTTGAATCATTTTAGTGGTGCTGCATATTGTGGAATAATAAAGTATATATGAACTGAAAATACTTACTAGAAATTAGGGGAAGAGTCTTGCCTCTGAAGAGCAGAAGTTGACAGAATTTTAATTCTTTAAATAGCTTCATTTAAATTCAGACTTCAGATGAAAGGTTTAGTTTATTATGAATGTACCGGGGTACTTAGTTTCATAGTAAATGTTAATATTACTCTTATAAAGTCAGGAATAAAGTGTCCCTAAGGTGAATTTAATTTGCCAAGTTTTGATTCATTTAGAGCTCATCTGGAGAAAAGCTTTCAATTTTGTGTGCACAAAAGGGAAAATCTTGTGCTCACTCTGTCTTCAAAGAAATTCTTCAATTCTGTGACAGCTCTTTTCAGGAAAAATAGGAGTAGCATCCCTTAGTAATTTTTATTTTTCTGTCATCTTAAATTTAGTTTTTATGTATTATATTTGAGGTAGAAAATAATGCCAATAATATTTTTTTTCAGGGCCTGCATAAAATTATAAAAAGATCTGCCACATTAAGAATTTTCCTGCAATTTCTTTTCCATACATAACCACTTATGATAGCACTAAAATCTCACTCCCAATACAGTTCCTGGCTCTGGGGTGCTGTATGAGCTACCGGCTCTCAAAGTCGCATAAACTGACACCGTTGTTCTGAAGGGTAGAGTGCAAATGAGATTTGCATTTGCCCCCTTGGAGACGGCGTTCTGTTCCGTCTGCGTGAATTTACAAACCCTTATCTGCAAAAACAGGGGAGCGTAGTTGCCCATCATTTCAAATCGACTGATAAAACGTCGGGTAAAATCAGTATTACGGCCTGAATGGGTTGAAATGATGGCTGCTGGAAGAACCGATATTAAAATTGGTAGTCTCATAGACACCAGATAGCTGTTTATTGATGCCAATAAGCGTTTCGTTGGGGAGGACGGAGCGGGCAGGTCTCTGTCTCGCTGTCTCTTTACAGCAGAGTGCGCAGGAAGAGCTGGTGGTTCTGGTATTATAAATGTTCGGCACCTCACGGCTTGTTTTAAAAATCTGTGATACTCCTTTGTAGATAAAACATTAACAGGTATCCTAGTTTAACTTGAACACTGGTGTGCTAATAGGTGTTTGGGTTTCTTGTAGTCGTGACGATGCTGCAAGAGCAGCGTGGTAAGATGATGTTTTAAACAGCGGTATTCCACAGCACCGAGGAACGCTGCATCGCTCTGAAGTTCTCTGCAGTGCGTGTTGTCTTTACGTAACGCATAGCCATTCGGTACGTATGCATCTATCTGTTGCAGCATAGGGCACTGCTTAGATGAAGCAAATACTTATGTATATGGATCATTGCTGCACTTCCTGAGAACGTGTTGGTTTGGTTTGTTTTTTTTTAACCAATCAACCTTCCATGGGTATTGCTCTTTTGTCTAAAACTCACTTCTTCCTGAGCACCCCCTGCTTTCAAACAAAGGTTGCAGAAGTGGCACTCGGGAGGCTGCGTCACCCGAGGGCTGGAGCTGGTGAAGGTGAGAGGAAGGGACAGGGCGTTGGAGTTTGTGTCTTCCCATAATGGAGCAGGTGCTATGAGAGGAACGAGGTGGGATTACCCGTACAACATCCGCGTTCTGGAAATCGGAAGGCTGCACGGGAAATCAGAGGACTTGGATTTTAAACGTCTTGTTTGTAAGGCTAACTGATCTCTGTCATTGCACATGTAAATAGACAGTAACGTTACTCTGCGACAGAATTCCTGGGCAGCCTCGGTCTGACTTTGAAACGGGACCATTTGCGTGTCCCTGGGGTGCTGAGCCGCCACGCTGACGTGTGCGAGCGGCTCGCGTGGCCAAACCCGGCGGCTCTACCTGAAAATGACTGTGTCTCTGGAAAATCTGAATTTCCGGCTGTAATTTGTATTTGGAATGGTTTGTGCCCGAGTTAAAGCCGAGAGCAACCTCCTTGTAGGTTCTGTTGTGTGATTTTTGAAAGGTTGTTTCAAACCATCAGGAACTTCTTCCTCTGCAAGCCCCATCTGCGGTCCTGCACTTACCCAGAAAAAGATGCAGAAATCAGTCTTTAAAATAGGCAGTATTTCCTGTGACTGTTTTATGGAAGTTAATACTAAAAAAAAAAATCTCAAATACATTTATTTAAGAGAGCAAACCACCTTTTCCTGATTATTAATTGCTGGTTTCAATATGTTAATGTTTGATGCTGTAAGATTGAAACAGAGAGCTCTAAATGCTTACAAAGACTAGGAATCAAAGGATCCAAAAGTATTCTTTGTATCTAGCTTTTTTATTTCTGCAAAGAGTCACAGTTGGTGTTTCAAAGTTTCTTAAAATACCTTTGTTAACGAAAGTACCCATGGTCAGCATTTTATTAAAGCATGTTTTTACCATAGCAGTGTGCAGCTGGCAATGGGCAATTCACAATAATTGAAATAGTCACAAAACCCAGAAAGACTTGAGCTGCATGTGTAGAAAAATTAAAGCATACATGAGTGATGAATACATCACTTAAATTCAACCTGGACTTGAATATAGGGGTGAATTCTGACACCTTTTGCTACCTTAGTTTATATAGAGACTTCTTTATGATAAAACCCAAAATGACAATATTATTTGTATGTTCTTTAGGATATTCTTCTAAGAGGCTGAGCTGGTATTAAGTACATTTTACAGTAATCACTTCAGAAGAGATGAGAGACCTGTAGATCTTCTTTACAGCCTGTATCCCTTAAACATTTTTTCCCTTTGTAGTGATGAGTATGCTCATACCGATTAAGAGTAATTTCCCCTATCAGCAAGCAAATTCGCAGCTGCTGAGGTAAACTAACCAAAAGGAGATCAACTGCTGTGTGCCAGTGCATATACTCTTTCTGATAATCTTTTGTGTAGGTTTCTGTGGACATACCCGCATATTTCGGCAGCTAAGAATTTTTTTTCTTGTCGTGCATTTTCATCAGTTGTTTTTTTAAAGTGACAGCTGAATGCTGATGATGTGGAGCTTCATGGTTTTTAATCAAATGCTGCATATGACACAGCCATCTTCATATGGCTGGCTTGCCTCAGAAGCAATCCAGTTCCAAAATATGACCTTTTTTGGACTAGGTAATACAATATATGGCCTGAATCTAAAATGAAATTGTTGTGTATGGGGGGTGCGGTGTCAGGCTGTGCCCTACCCAGGCCCTGCGTACACTCTTTCTAGCGATTGCAAGGCTGATACATCACAGTAATTTGTAGATTTTTCTTTAGAAAACCTCCTTCCCCCGTTTCTGTGCTGCAGCTGGGCTGGATTTGTTGTGTAGGTGGTGGCATTGGGGGGTGGGAGCACAGAGCTGGGGCAGGGCAGCGGGGCAGGCCCTTCGTTAGGTTAGTGGAACGCTGCTCTCTCATTGAAGTGTGCTGCTTGTTACCCGGGTGGCAGAGGAACTAGAGGTGCCTTTTGGAACGATGTCACCTTTCCTTCATGAGTTGGTCAATGTAGTTTCAGAAGGCACTTCTGGTGTTTGTTGGCACACCTTCCAGGATTTGCTTTGCCTCTCTAGGAAGACACTTGCTCTCAAGTTCTTCTTTTATGGAAAACTGAAAATATAGCAACACATGCTAGGGATAAATTGTGCCTGCAGACGTTAGAATAAATATTATTTGGGGATGTTTTTATATATATTTTTATATATATTCAGTGCAGAGTGGCTATACCTGATAGCACAAGTGTGACCCCAGATGCTGAAGGCAAGCGATGGATCTACATTGACGTTGGTTAAGTGGACTGATATTTGGACTGCTGCACACTTTCTTTCAACTCAAAGACTTACATTTCAGGCAACTGTGCACTTGATTAAGTTTAGAATATTATAAAATGAAGAAACTGATTTCGTAGAAAGCTCAGAACAGCATCTCTCATGTCTTTAGCAGCTGGTTGAGTCAGCAGCAGACCTTGAAAATAGGCAGCCTGGCTCCTTTAACCTAACCATTAGACAGAATACTTCTGAATTTTTATTTAAAGCCTTGATGTTTTTATGTCTACGGTTTGTCCTGACTCATGAAAATTTATTTGTAGTGACTGTTGTACATGGAGGTTCCTTTGCAGAAGCTGTTGACTTTGTCTCAGATTCACTAGTTAACACCTTTCCCTACATTATTTGCATCTCTAGAAACACCTGTGGCTTCATGTGATGCTTAAGAGGAAATGAGTTAACTGTGCATCCAGCCTCGAGGATTAATACTCAGGCTGAGGAAGCAAAACTGCAAAAATATACTGAAATTTGTCTGTGTGATCCTTGTTGCACTCCCTTGTGTGTTGTTTGAATTTCTGGTGGATGTCTTGATTTTTGTGCTGCAATAAGGAGTTAACCTGATTCTTTTCCTTTTAGTAAAAGTAAAGGAGGAACCTGCCTTAGATCTGTGGTGTTGGCCATGCTGCTCCTGCATGTTGAAAGCGCTCACGGCCTCCTCATATGAGCCTGAAAATAGTCCTGAGGAACACTGGTAGGAACCTTGATTAACTGCAGCAAACACAAAATACAGGGCACATACTGTGTTAAAATATTAGCTGACACTGAGATGCGAGCACATGCTACGTACATGGTTCCAGTGCAAATATTGCCAGTATAAGTTACTGTTTCTAGTCATAATTCTCTGAAGTATGTGTTAAATACTTTGCTCAATATTAATTAAGGGTGATCGAAGTATGGTCTGTGGAACATTTCACAGTGCACACAGTTCTATTAATTTTTTTAATTAAAGTAGCAATTTTGACAACCTGACAAGTGTTGGATAGGAGACAGCGAGTTCTCTACGATTTTCGTGGAAATGCTTGTGTAGCTGGGTGCCCTGTAATGATGATCAGGCATGTATCAGAAACTTCAATATGTTATGATCTTGTAATTGTAGTCGTCTTTATAATTCCATGCATATAAAGGGGCAGAACTCTGCTTCTTCAGACAGATTAATTTTGGTATTCCCTAACTTTTCAGTACTTAATTTAAAATCCTTAAGTAGCTTTTAGTTATATAGTGTCTTTTGATCATTGTGATGGGTCATATAAATACTGTCCCATTGCTGTTTATTTTGATAATGAGCAGATACATTTTGTGGAGCAGGTGAGGTTGCCGGGGTGTTAATTAAGCGGCATAGGGTGTGTGTTTCATCCCACTGCCAGCGAGAACTTTGAATGACTGATTTTTTGTTCACCTTGATTTCCTCCCTTGTACTCTGTTGAGTTCTCTGAAACTTGTACTAATTGTGATCTCCAAAGCAGAATCCCAAAAAAAACCCAACCACTACTTGCCTCTGAAGCTCTTTCTCAAAATTGAGTCATAGACGTTACATCTTAAGCCAGCAGAATGTTTGATTATTCTACTTTTGACTGCCTTTAAAATTCTAGTTGCCATAACAACTTTATTTCTTTATTTTTAGCACATCAGTTGCCATAACAATAAAATATAGCTTTTTGAATGTCACCATTTTTTCCTCACTTTTTTTGCTTTGTTTTATAAAGAACCTTCTTGTGGTGAGGGGGAGGAAGGACATGCAGCAAAGCTCTTCCCCTCTGAGCACTTTGGTTAGAACTTAAGCTGAAAATATATATATATATTTTTAATCTAGCCTTATTCCATTTCTATGGCAGTTTTTTGACTAGTGAGTATTTTCATAAGTTATACAGAAAAACTAATGCAAGTCACTGTAGAAAGCCTCTGTAGAAAATTGCTGTTGGGATTTCATTTTTGTGTGTTGTAGTTAATGTACTAGAAAACCATAACTGTTGGAGTAATTTCCAATATCTTTATTTCATTACACGGAATGGCTATAAATAAGGTATAGGCAACTGCTACTGCTCCAAGAAGCATTTTTCTTTGTGCAATTGAAAGCCGTCCCTCTTTGTTTGCTTTGGTTGTTTTCTCCTCCCTTGCTCTAAGATTGCTTTAAAGATTTCTGTTGAAGTTTTGCAGCAAGTAACTCCATTTTTGTCGTGTCATTCTTTATCTTCCACTAAAAACATGAGAACAAATCATGCTGGGACTGTTCCTGCAGCAGACATTCTGGAGATGCTGGGGAGAGCGGTGTTCAGGAGACACGCTGCGTAACTTTTCCAGCCAAATTCATTCTCTAGTGGCCATAGAAGAAGGATGGCACTGCCGCCCTGCGCACACACGGCAGGGAGGACCCAGCGCTTCCCTTACTTAGAGGCCAGCGTTGAGCTCAGTGGCTTGATGTGCTGAGTTTTGGGAAGTTATGTGGGATATATCTGTCAAATATACAAATGCAGAGATGGACATTCAGCTTCAAACCATGATTTTGAGCAGAGGGGAAAGGTTCGTGTGTGAATTTGATATTGTTGGAAGAAGTTGGACTTAATCTTTCGTATTCCCTGATAGCGTCTTTTCCAAAAGGACTTGTAGGTTCTCTGAAAAATGCTGTCTTTATATTGAACCTATTTTTAGTACTGATAAAGTGTATGTTTAATTTCTTTTTTTTTCTTAGAGGTGGCAAATAATGTCAGATTTGGTATTTCTTTTTGAATAAAAAAAATAATTTCTCAGCTCACATAACATTTTACATGTGCCAATTTCTAGCTGTAAATATAAATGTCCTCATTATCTAATACAGTCAAACTAATTTAAGACAAAATTTGCTAGCTGCTGAAAGTTGAATGTATTTAGATGTTATTAATCTTGAAACATAGCTATCAGATATGAGGTGATTTTATAAATTTTAATTAGTTAATTTTTAATTCTGGGAAAAAAATAAATCAGTAACTCTTGCCTTCAGCGGCGTTTTCCACACGTTGCTGGTTCCGGGCCTGTGACTTACCCAGGGATCTACTTCAACTGCTCCTGTGGGCAGAATTTTCCCTCTAGACTGCTCCCGGTAGGAAGCTATTCCTGGTCCTTTCTCATATATGGTTATTGATGCAAGTCTGTGCTGATATAGACTCCGTGCTGTAAGAGCATATAAGCGATACCTATTCAGCAGTTCCAGCTGGGAGGAAAATTTGGTCTAAACGAAGCTGAGCTTAAAATCCATAAAAAGAAATTGTGCCACGCTTCAGTTCATAAATAGATTTCGTGCCATATCCTTTCCATGTTCCTCTTTTCCATTTCTTCACAAAACTGGTAGAATAGTAATACTGAGTAACACTTTGTTTAAAGATAGTTTTCTAAAATTCACAATTTGATTATTTCCAGCTTTAATTGTTCTCAAGAAATAGGGGGATTGGATTTACTAGTCCAAGTTGGGGATCAGTGCCACCGGCTCCTCACTAACCCCAAGAGTGAGTCTTTAGTCCGTAACTTCTTTTTGTCTGCACCAACATTTGTAGCTACGACTTCTCCTAAATTATCCTAGTCGCTCAGTGTTTTTCTGAGCCACCTTTTGTCTCCTTGAGGAAGCACTATTTTTAAAAATCTATTAAAGGAAAAGTTTGGGGTGGAATGTGCCAATTATGTACGCAAATCAAAATGTAAATTGTCCATGTGAGCAGGCATGTGCTTCCAGGCAGCCCGTCTGGATTAAACTGGATGTTCTGGGAGAATGCGCGGCGACGATTTAACCTCAGGTGCATCCACGGAAAGTGGATTTGAATCTGTTCTTGACACACGGCCGTGCATTTGTCACGTAATCTGAGCTGCCGGTTAACAATTTTTAGAGAAGACAATCGGAGTGAAGTGGATAATTCTGAAGGGCTTTAGTCTATTTTTGAAAATATAAATCATGTGCATGTTGTAGCTTTCGCGACAGATTAAAAATAAGTTTCCAAAGGTTACGGCATGGAGGCTTTTGTCACAGTTTTGCTGTTGAGCCGTTCAGAAGTGTGGCGTGAGATGCAGAAGGCTTTGGAAGCACACGCAGCGTTGATCATACAGCAGCTGGTGGATGTGTGGCCTTGGCTTTGAGTTCTGTGGCATGCTTTGCGGGGAAGGAGAAGTGAATGCTCTTGGGAGAACGTAAAGAAATAATATTAGGTGCAACTGGTTTTGTTTGATTGTTTTTAAAAGGCAATGAAGCATAAAAGTCACATTTGCATGTACTTCAACTTTATTCTTTGGTGCCTCCAAACTACTGATTTTGAAAGACAGATGTATCTGGTTTTGATCCTTGTGTTCATATCTTAGTAGCTGCTTTTGCTCAGTGCTAAGCTGCTCAGCCAAGTGCTAAGGCCACAATAAATTATTCATCATTTGAACTGATTAAATAAAAATGTGTTGTATTTTAAAAGGTCATTCTATAGTTTAAGAGAACTCTTTTGGCTTGCAGTATCTGAAAAATCAAAATAGGTGATCACAGTGTTTGGGATTTTTTTTTTTTTAGTAGCCTTAAAATCTGTAATTCTAGCTCTGCTGAAATGGAATTACCACTAATTCTGACTGAGCTCCTGCTTCTGCAAGGCAATGGGAATCCTTTTGAACACACACTGTCTTGGTGCCCAGTTGTGATGTGCTTTTCGAATACCAGTATCCAGGGAAGGTAAGTCCTGGCTTGACGTAGACAAAAGCATTAGTAAAAACACAACTATGTCAAAACATGCCTCTAAAAAGTTTAAATGAATGCAGTATTAAAATAATCTTTGAAGTACTATTTTAAAATCTGAGAAATGATTCCCACGGGAAAAGAAAGGGTAATACTTTCTGCACTGTTCAGGCTATTCTGTACATTTCAGTATTTCTTCATTTACAGTTCTCTTAATTGCTGTCTTTTGGCCTGTGATTTAACAGGTGAAAATGTTAATTGTCTTTGGAAAGCAGTGTAATTAATAGCTAGTTCCTTTCCGTTCACTGGAATGTCCTTCCATGCACAGAGGCTGGTTTGTGTTAGGACACCTGCATGGACAGGACATGGGGTTTGGGACAGTACTTGAAATGCAGAGGGACGATTTTGAAGGGAACGCATGTTCTTTTAGCCT
Source organism: Caloenas nicobarica (assembly GCF_036013445.1). Lineage (NCBI taxonomy): Eukaryota > Metazoa > Chordata > Aves > Columbiformes > Columbidae > Caloenas > Caloenas nicobarica. Next base: position 3,754,271 of record NC_088264.1, read on the forward strand.
GTCCGTCTGTTTCCACAAACCACTGACCGAACATCAGGCACACAGTGAAAGCAGGAGCTAAAGAAAAAGCTGAGCTTTTCTTACCATATGTGGTCAATTAGTAAATAGCATCCGTATGTAGCTCAAGTGCTGTTAAAATAAATACTATGTTTAATTCCCGAAAAATGCTAGTTATCACCATTCATTAGACTTCGCAGCATTTCAGTTCTTGATAGATAGTTTATTGCAGGTGTTTTATTTCTATTGATTGGAGGCACACAAGTTTGGTGGTATATGTCACTCCGAATTGAGTTTGTAAAGTGAATTCCATTTGTCATAAGGGCATCAATATAACCCTCCTCCTGAAGAAGAATGTTCTTTAATGTAAAATTCAGAAAAGTAACCATCTAATCCATGAGATCACAGTAGTAATGTTTAAAGGGATTTTGTAGCAATTTATGCCAAATATTTGCTTAATGTTTATTAAATACAGGAATAATGTTACTAGCTGACCTGAACTCCCCTTCCACCAAATTATACCAACCCCTTCCTTCTTCCCCACCTTAAAGAACCTACTCCCGTCGCTGCCATCAAATTCCGTTTTGCCTCTAATGCAGAAAAGGCTTGTGTAGGTTTTGGGGATATTTTTTTCCCTGTAGCAGTGGGGTAAGTGCTCCACAAGAGCATCTGCATTTCAAACATGTAGCTGCGGAACTCATATTGCTTGATCTTTTTTGCAGTCACAGGGGTATGTGGGCCGTAGCATTGTAAAATGATTTATGGCATTTTTTATGATCATGGGGTGGGAGGGAGAAGGGAAGGAAACCGATCTGTGATAGCAAAACTGAGAAATGAGAATATCAGGCGGAGAAATATTTCATGGGTTTAAACTTTCTACAAGATACCGTAGTTTCCTTGAGAACTAACACTTCTGGGTTTTTACCACTGGCCTGACTGTGTTTAGTCTTGGTGACCATGAAGACGAACTGCAGCAAGAAAAATTGTACGTCACGTTGCGAGTGGTCGAATGTTGGAAGCGGGGCCCGCGCAAGCCGTTGGACCCGACTTTGGTGTTGGCCTTGCTTTGAGCTGGGTTTTGATAGCCAGATGTGCCTTCCAATGTGAAGTGTTTCAAGGAGTCTTACGTTATTAGATTAAGACATTTATTTTGAGAAAAAATAATGCTTTTATGCATCTATGTGTATACCTTTTCTATCTCATATTATGTGCCTTTACTCAGGTGAACATTCCTGTGCGTTCTGTGTAAGCTAGAGCTCTTCATGGCAGTTTTTTAAATAGATGGCTGTAGTGGGTGGATTTTGTAAAGAGCCTTTATATTCCAAATAACAAATTAAACTGATTTCTGCCCTAAATACAGGACCAATATGGCTTCAGAGAGCAACCTCAAACACTAGTCTGATGTAAAAAAAACCAAACCAACAAACAAACATGTACACACACACACCCCAACATTTTTTAGGCAACTACTGATTTTTCTTCCTTTACTTGATCTTTAAGCTGCGCTACAAGCTGCAAGCTTTATAGAACAGAATTTTTCTGGAGGCATTAAAACCAAAACCAGTGTGTCCGTATGATGTGGTGGACAGGGAAATGCCAGAGGCAGGTGAGATAAAAATAAAGCAAACTGAAGAAACACCTTTGTTCTGTAGGTTAAGGTGAAAGTGGATAAAAGAAAATAATACTTAAAAAAAAAAAAAGTTGGGTGGAAGAAAGAAAGGTAAGGAGGTGGTATGTGTGTCAACATTGTCATTCAGGTCTGCATCTAAGTAAATAACTATTATGTTCTTCATCCCACGCTCTCAGCTGCATCTCCCTGCTCTAATCAATGCCTTTTAAAAAGATTTTACAGAAATGATTGTTGTCCATTTAATCCAGCTGTCCATCCAATATTTTAACAAAGGCAGTCCTGAAAGACTTCAAACTAGAAATGAGTGGTGCGACCGAGATGCTGCTTTGTGCACGACAGGAATTGCTTCTATCAGTCCTGTTGCCGTACAAAAAAAAAAAAAAAAGATATAGAAAACAAATATTGCTATTCCTGTCCAAATAGAAGAAATGAGTAATAGATTGTGTCCTTGTTTGGAGCTTCCAAATCTACCGCTGCGTGGACTTTTTCTGTCTGAGAAGCTTTATGTCTCGTCCTCACAGGGTCCCACACGTCACCGCTGCTTTCACGGGCTCTTTTCATACACAAAGCTCGAGCTCCTGCGTCTCCTCTGTTTTCAGCAGGATCAGATGGTGAGAGTCTTCTGTTTTGGGTGGTAACTTCTGTTGTTTCTAGCTGATGTAACTCATAAAGAAGGTGTGGAATTGCTCCTTCTATTCAGCTTGAAGAAGAGTACTCAGTCCTTCTGACGGATGTAACCAGCTATGGAATTTATGCGCCATATAAAATACTGCCTTGGTGATAGCCATTAAATGCTTCCAGTAGTTCTGTCCTTCTCACTTCCGTTTCTTTATATGCAAATTAAAAAAAAAAAAAATCCTGAAGCACAGTTTAAAACTGTGCCAGAGTCCCTATGATGTCTCTAACCCGCAGACAGAAAACATTTTCCTTACAGCTTTTTAATGTGCGGCCTCCCATAGAACATTCTGGTATTGCCACATCTTGTAGAATTCTGTCTGCAGTGGCATAGTTTTGTCAGGACTAACGGATTTCTGCTTTAATTTACACTTGCCTCCAAATACACATACAACGCAGTACAAGTCAGTGCAGTCAGTCTGTTGAAGTTTGCGCTGCTGCTCCTTAGAAAATGCCACCGGGAGTAGCTGAGGTGGTAAAGCCGCTGGCAGCTTGCAGCATGACTTTATTTTTTTTCTTTTTGTAGTGAAGGAAGCCTGCTTGTATTTCCACGAAGAAATCACTTTTTTGTTTTTTGTTTTTTTTTTTTTTTAGTCACTTTGGCCGTTTAATTATAATTCATGACAGGGAAGCATTTTACCTGCACTGAAAACCAACCAGCAGACGTTGCCATCGATTTTTTTTTTTTTTTTTCCCTCTTACCTGCTTAGCAGTATCTGGATTTCTAGTACAAAACCTGACATATTTGGCTGACGCGGGTGCTTGTTCGGAACGCTGAGCACAGGGTTTGGGGCAGTTTTGCGCAGCAGCGGGTCTGACCTGTCCGCAAGGTGACTCGGTGGCCGCCACAAGGTTTGAAATCTTTAGGAGTCGCCAATATTCAAATCTGCCTGGAGTAGGATGACTGAGCGTGTCGTTTCTGTTGTCCACTTAATTTTAGGCTTTACCTTTGCTTATCTAACGTGCTACGATGTCTTTGAGGTTCCTAATATCCATTTTAAGGTGTTTTGGCCCTTTGTTTCTGTGGAACCGGGCCGGAGAAGCGCTGGTGCTGCCATGGCTGTGCACACCGGTGCTGTTCTCCTCCTCCTCCCCGCGGGAGGAGTGGGAAGAGGAGGAATAAAAATTGCTTCCTATTGTTCCGCCCGTGGTATGGATAGCTGCGGCTTAAAGCTGTACTCGGGGACTAAATTTAGTCATTAAATCTGTTGTTGCAGCCATTTACAGTTCGGAGGTGTTGGGAGTGATTTTAGGTTTTTTTCTTAAATCCTTCGATGGAGGAATTTGGCATTATCACACGCCGTTATCGCGAGCCGTTCTCACGCTGCTGCATTTTATGCTGCTTCCCATTTCTACAGACTTGTCACTCAGGCTTGGATCTTTGCTCCAGGCTATACTCAAAATACAAGATGTTAACCCAGGAGCAGCTTATTAAAATTTTGCCTGTGGTTTGCCTTGGAACTAGAAGAATTTACATCACTGTAGTTTCTACTGACTTAGTTTGTTAAAGCCTCCGATACCATTCTTGACACATGTATTTTGCTGAGCTAGAGCCCAGAATACTGTTTGGTACCTAAATTTGCTGTTTCTGTGTCTAAGGACGTGTGCAAGGTAACTTTGATGATTGTACTTCTGCTGCTGGTTTTATTTTTAGGAAGCACGAAGTAAACAAAAGTTCCGAGTCCTTAACCAGGGAATAACAGCATCTATTTGCATGAATGGAGAGATCAGTTAATCGGGTTAAAAAGTCTGTGCTTTGAAAAAGAATGTGTTACTCACAACTATTTGTATTAAAACTGATGTTTGCTATTGTGTGGAGCAACTAAACATTGGTACAGTATTGAAACTGGTTGCAGATGAGTTCTAAAATAAATCTGCCTGAAGTATGAAAATAATTTTTAGGGGACCATAATTTTGTCTTTTAAGCAGGACAAAATTTGTGTCAAACCGTGGCAAATCGACATTGTAAATGTTTAGCTTCGCAAAACAAGAGATGCACAGGAAATTAGCCATCTGAGAATAACTCCTAATGAACATTTTTAGTGAGGTGGTGATGGTTTCTACAATAACCTACACAACTGTAGGCAGTTGGGTGGACCGGATCGAAATGTGATTTTTTTTTTTTTTTTAGAGTGGGGGGAGTGTATATCCTCTGCACTTCAAACATTCTTCAAGTCTTTGGTGGGGTTTGGAGCTCGGCGGTTCCAACGAGAGGGTCCCAACGCTTGGAACCTCGACCCCCAGGGCGGCTTTCCCGCTCCCGCAGCCGCTCCGCTCGGCCCCGCTCGGCCCCGCTCGGTTTCGTTCGGCCCCGCTCGGTTTCGTTCGGCCCCGCTCGGCCCCGCTCGGCTCCGTTCCCCCGCCGCGCTGCGGGGGGCGCCGCCGGCCCGGCCGCCGTTACCAAGTGACAGCGGCGCGGCCATTGGGGGGGCCGGTCACCTTTGCAGCGCCCGGCTCGGCTGCATCTGCTGGGGAGAGGAGGAGGAGGAGGAGAAGGAGGAGGAGCGGACTCAGGTGCAAGCAGTAATTTCAAGGGGGAAGGAGAGAAACAGCGACAGAAGCTCCAGCCGCGCCACAGTAAGTAGGACTCCCCTGTCAAGCAGTTCATCGCGGCGGCTGGTAAGGATGCGTGTAGGTGAGAGAGATTGCTGCCTTGCTTTAACCAAGAATTAGAGAAAGTAGTGATTTGATACGTGTTTTGTTGCTTTATAGACAAAGGGCATGAATAGCCGGAAATATTCTGGGATGTTATAAAATCGAAAGGACTTTCTGTACAGCGTGGCGATGCACGGCAGGAAATTAACTCCGAAAAGAATGCTTTCTCTCAAACTGCTGCAACAGAATTGGAAATTTTTCTTTTCTAGTACCCGAAATTCCTCCTGAAGACACAGCAAGGACTATCAAAAACATCAGAAAGATTCCGGTACTTTTAAAGAGACTTAAAGCAAATGCCAGCGTAATATCTGAATGACCTTGGAGATGATTTTCTGTGGATTCATTAATTTTCACTGCCAGTCTTCTAGTCTCAGGAACTCTAGGATGAAAGATGATTTTAACAGTTTAGGGGCCTTTGAAAAAGCAAGGTTGTGTACAATTCATTACCTGCCTAATGATTCCTGAACTAATCAAGCATTTACTTAAAACTGAACACAGAAGATGCTTTCTTTTAACATTTGCTTCCTCCATAACTGTGAATAAAATGAACAAGGTAATGTCCTGCAATTCAAAGAACATTTTTTAAAAGCAACTGTTTATTATGCTGATCGTCTAATAAATATAGAAACCCTAAAACTACGTAGAAGATGAAGCTGAATAACAGAATAATGGAGTAGTAAACAATGGCAGCTTTTCTAGTCAAATCAGCGTTTCATTAGCTTCCCAGCAGAATGCAGATGGAAGTTTCTGTTCTCGTTGTATGAGGGTTTGTGAAATGATTCAGGTGTTGCTACCGAGGTGAGAAATGTCATGGATAGAGCTGTGGACTCCTGTGTACTGACCCCCTGGAGCAGATATGGCAGAGTTTCCAAAGATGATGATTTTAAATTACCACTGCTGAAATTAAATTCAAGAGGATTTATTTTGTCGGTGGGGACCTTGAATTATGCTTTTGGCATTAATAATTGTAATGGACTATAAGTGCTGGAAGGAATTGTGAATATTGACATAAGTCTCCAAATTATCTCCTTAAATTATTTTCATTTTCAAAGGAATAGACGTAATCTTCCTCATTGTATGCGAGATGTATGTTTGCTTTCTTGGGAGTCAGAGGACAGACCTGCCTTGTCCCCCACCCATCTCCCTCCAAATAAAATTCATTATTCATACCCAAACGGTGGTGAGTCTATTGGAATTAACCTTGACAAAAATGTTTTCCTTACCTTTCCGATGAATAGCATGGATCATACAGAATACCGACTCCTGAATGGAGCCAGAAAAGACAGCATTAGATGATGAACTTTTTCCTTTACTCTCCAGTCGGTCTGTGATTTAAATTGGGACATTAAAAAGATAATCTCCAGTAACTGCTGGTCAAGGAAACCTGAGCTGTACTGGGGTTCCTCCTTCTCTTCCTCCCCTTCACCCCATTGTATTCCAAAGTAAATGACTTTCTCAGGAAAATAAGCAGAGATTCCCCCCCTTCCTTCCCTGGGAAATGAATGTGTCTCTTTCTTTGCTCATTTTTTATTTCCATATTTCACAGTACCTGTTTGTTTTAGAAGTGCCTTGTGTTTGCTAAAGATTGGTCAAGAGCACTGGAGGAGCTGATCAGTGGCCTTTCTCTTTCTGGCTTTTTTTTTTTTTTTCTTCTCTTTTGTTTGTTTCTTTCTTTTCTTTCCTTAAAGCTAAGGTGTGCCAGAGGTGATGCCCTGATGCTGAGGAGGCATCAACAGCTATGGGACTGTAACCCTCCCAAATGTAAGCACTGGCAGTGTCTACCAAGAGAGACCGTGAGACGCTGAAGCAGAGCGTAGCTGCTGTTCAGCAGGTCGTCTGCTCACTACGGCTCAGATTGCAGTGTTCCCCAGTCACAAAACATGAACCAGTCCCGATGGATTGAATGGAGGACTCTGAATATGAGCAGTAGTGTTCTGAACGTGTCTGAACATCTCTCCTGCCCTCTTGGATTTGGTCACTACAATGCAGTTGACATCTGTATCCTTGAGACAGTTGTTATTGTCTTGCTAACATTTTTAATTATTGCGGGTAACTTAACTGTGATATTTGTTTTTCACTGTGCTCCACTTCTGCACCATTACACCACCAGCTATTTTATTCAGACCATGGCCTATGCCGATCTTTTTGTTGGAGTTAGCTGCCTGGTTCCTACTTTGTCGCTGCTCCACTACTCGACAGGTGTCCACGAGTCCTTGATGTGCCAAGTTTTTGGATATATCATCTCAGTGCTAAAAAGCGTATCTATGGCATGTCTGGCTTGCATCAGCGTGGATCGCTATCTCGCTATAACAAAGCCTCTCTCCTATAACCAGCTGGTCACACCTTGTCGCTTGAGACTCTGCATCATTTTGATCTGGATATACTCTTGTCTGATCTTCTTGCCTTCCTTTTTTGGTTGGGGAAAACCTGGTTACCATGGAGATATTTTTGAATGGTGTGCTACCTCCTGGCTAACTAATGCCTATTTCACTGGCTTTATCGTGTGCTTACTATACGCCCCTGCTGCCTTTGTCATATGTTTCACCTATTTCCACATCTTTAAAATTTGCCGGCAGCACACCAAAGAGATAAACGATCGGAGAGCTCGATTTCCTAGCCACGAAGTGGATGCTGCTGGGGAGACTGGGCACAGCCCCGATCGCCGCTATGCCATGGTCTTGTTTCGGATAACCAGTGTGTTCTACGTGCTGTGGCTCCCCTATATCATATACTTTCTGCTGGAGAGCTCTAGGGTGTTGGAAAACCCAGCGCTTTCCTTCTTAACGACGTGGCTTGCTATAAGCAATAGTTTCTGCAACTGTGTGATCTATAGCCTCTCCAACAGCGTTTTCAGGCTGGGACTGCGGAGACTGTCAGAGACAATATGTTCATCTTGTATGTGTTTAAAAGACAGGGACGTACGGGACCCTAAGCCAAGAAAACGGGCTAATTCCTGCTCCATTTAAAGAAAACTGGCGCATGCGATCAAACGTGGAGTTTTGATAGTATTTGCTGTACCTGGAAACTTGCCAGAAGAGAAATGTTTACTTGAATAGTTTGCTGTGATGTTAGAGTGAGTTTCAAAGTGGTTGCGGAGAAGGCGAAGGCTGCTGTGAGAGGGGTCGCTGAGCTGGGGTGAAGCTCTAGTGCAGTTGTGAGCAGAGCAATTCGACAGAGACAACCGAGAAAGTCAGAACTAAAAATCTTCCAAAGGGCATGAAATAACTACCACATCAGAGGAGGTTCCTCATAAAATAAGTTAGTTACTACCGTCTACTTTCTCCCTTGTAGAAAAGTTGTCTTAATATCTTTGTGTCAGAATATACTGTAGCCTTCTGAATTTAAATATATTTAAGAGGAAACAATCAACAGCACAGTAAGTGGCTATCCGTAAATTATATACTTGAGGACTATAGTAAATATTGCAGATAAATAATCAGCTCTATCTCTGCTCACGTCTTGTACAATTTTCAGTTGTACAAGCAATCCGCAGCGCATAAATCCTACACCGGGCATGACGCTTTTGGATAAAATGGCACATTTTGGTACAAATTCCACAGAAGCTCTCCCTCTCGTTCCCCTTTTTCTTTTCCATACTGTGCCTCCCTAGATCCCATCGCGTCCAAGTGGGTTAGTTTGAGGGCACCAAGGAGGTAACCGAGTTTCAAACCGTTTGTCCTGCAGGAAGCAATAGCCCCTCCTGGCTGGCTGGGTAACTGCAGCTGCCGTGGACAAGGACTTCTTCAATCTCATTCTCTTGATCCTGTTAAATCAGCACACGGTATCGATGTAGTGTCCTTTAGGGTGTACTAAAGCTTCTCCTTTATCGGCTACACAGATAATCCTAATGCAAATACGATAATCGCACAGAACAGTGCGCAGCACTGCTTAGAAAATTAAAACTAACCCTTATCTTTGGGAAATCTAACTAGCTTACTGTTGTAGCTGTCAATCCGTTGTGTGAACCTAGCTTGCACATGCTGTATTTTTTTTAGAGAAAATGTAAATTGTGGTCTGTGCCTAATGTTTTCCTAGCACATGGAATAGGTCAATGCTACGGGATTGAAAAATTACACTTGCTTTAAGAGAAATACTTCTGTGCAGTTGTTGAATAGCTGTTTGTTAGACAAGTGTTCTTGGAGGAGGCGAGCAAGACAGTTTAGTATTAAATACAGGCAAAAAGCTTCAGTATTTCCTTTTGTACTGAACTGATTTTCAGGTCCACCGATGAAATCTTTTTTATTTTGCAAGGGCGCACATTAGGTTTGTGTAATAAATTTCCAGGGGTTCAGATGCATGCTAGTCAATAACATATTTAAATTATTATTTTGAACCAAATGTAATTTTCTTAGATGGTTATTGGCTTTTTTTTAAAAGGCCCAATTATTGATTATTGGTGCCTTTTAACACTGCACTATTATTCCTTCTTTCACCAAAACACATATGTAAAGATTGTGCCTATTACTTTTTGTAATGGAAGCTAACCACGCGTGCACACTTGTGGTTTGACTCTAGCTCTCCCTTCATGATGTATTCTTTGTTCTGTTGAGGTGGTTCTGAACCCCTGTACATTTTTTTAAACCTGTAAGAAAGTTGAAACAATGGAATAAAGTAGTATTATGTATATCAAAACCAGCCTTGGCTTTAGTTCCCTGATGTCATGCTCCATTTTCTGTGGAAGTTCTTTTGGGTTGGGACTCAGGAGTGGACAATTTAAACTCCAAAACTCAAAGCTGCTTCCTTGCCATCTTAAACATTTATGTACCGGTTTCTAGCGTTGTACACTCTTAAAAGCAGATTGAAATATGACTTGAAACATTCCTCTAGCTGAGCTGAGCTGTTGCTAACGATTAGCCTTGACAGATACTGTGGAAAAATGAGTTGTGTTGTTGCATGTATCTTGTAATGCTCCATGTCTACAGGAATGTATCGGCTGCCGCCTTTCGAGAAGCTGCCGTTTATGTCGGAAGGTTCTCTTTGGCTGACTGCTGCTCTTTGAAGTTGTGTAACCCCGTCTCTTCTTACAAACACGACCTGGATTCAGTTAGTTTTGTCACCACTTCGCCATTGTTTCCTGCTTAGTCGGTCCTCAGCGTGCAAGACTTAGACAAGGAACAACAAAATATCTCATTTCTCACAACTCAAGGGGCTGGTTTCACACCGACAAAGTAGTTTTGTATCTGTGCTCCAGATCTGACCACTCACCGCTTCTGGTTTTTATTGGTGTTCCTGGTAACAAGTTTCTGTGGGACCTGAAATTCAAGAAAAGTTCCGGGAAGTGTCTGAAGTTGAACTAACCTCTTTATTAAACCCAGCCTGAAAGCAGTAGATTCATTGTTAGCGTGGTACTATAACTGCAAACACGTAGAATTAACAGAAGGTAACTCCTTTGGATCGGTAGTGCCTTAGTCGAACTCTTCTTGTAGAACCTCAACAAACAGAGTTGGTGTCCATCAACTCGAAGCTTTATTGCCTGCAACGATGGGTCAGAAAAGGGAGTTTCGCGCCCGAGGCTGCGGCACAAGGTTTACTCGCCAGCCCTAAAGGCAGAATTAGCAATACTTTTCTCTCCACCATCGCCTGGAGTTGGCAGGTGGGACTGAATATTTTGTCTTTCCTCAGGCCGTCCTTGGAGGGAGAGACTAGAGTAGAAATCCAATACCCTGCAAACAAACCGTAGTTTCCTAGGTTCTTTGTCCTTTTTTGGGGGGGTTTATTCTTAAATGTTCGCTTACCGTTATTGGTGCAAAGCTAATTTGCTGATCTGGACCTTGAGTTTCAGCTGCTGTAAAGTCACACCTCAACCTGCTCTCTGTAAATCCCAGTCTCCTGGAATCTGTCAAATTAAACACCCTCAGCAGAGTTGAACACTGCGTTTCTTCTCCCTGTTTGCAAGATGACGGTACTTGTCCTGGTGATCGGTCACACGAATTTTTAAATTTAGTACGTGCGTTTTGTTTTTTGAAAGCATTTTCTAAATTCATGATTTAAAATTTTATTTGAGGGAGGTTTGTTATTGTTTTACTAATGTTGTCTGAGGATTCCAGCTGGCGCCGAATTCTCTTCCAAAATTATAAGGCTGGATGTTTTAATGGATTAAAAAAAGTGCACTAGGAATTCCAGTCACCCAATCTGTCACTTTTGATTTTCATTCTGTCATTATATAAAGTCTCATGTTCTTGTACAAAAATCTCGATTAAAGAATGAGACTTTTACAGCTGGTGTCTGGAGCACGTATCCCACTTTCATGTGCCTGAAGATCTTTATGATTAATGAAATACTTAGTAAATTGGTGACCAGACAGTGAGCAAAGAAATCCGTATGAAAAAATTGTTGTTGATACTATAGGTAATAATAAAGTCTCTCCATATACAGATACATTGAGGGAGTCGCTAAAACTTTTTAGGTTCCTTAAAAAAAAACCCTAAAGTAGCCATGAGAGGTATGTAGAATATTAAATAAAAGGGGTAAAGTGAAGAGAGATACCTAATAGGTAAGCAAAACGTATACATATCTATATCTGTATCTAAAATTCCTTTGTGCAAGTAGGTTATGTTGTGCTGTTCCATTTCTCCGGAATGCTCGCGCCCGTAGTGTAGCGGCGGCTCTGTCCAGGTCGATTGCGTTGCTGGTTTTGGAACCTCATGTCTTCAGCCTATGGAAAAGTGAGAAAAAAAAAAAAATGTGTCATGGCAGCAAAAGTGCTGCCAGAAGAGTAATTTTTCTACACCAAATTCTGTGTGCTGCTTTATTTTCTGGAATGGCCAAGTGAATTCCTTCTTAAATTACCATTCTTTAAAGGGAAAGAGAACTGTAGTAATGAAAAGCACAGTGCTGTCTTTTAAAAGTTAACTTATTATCTTACAGTAACCATATTCTTTCCCCGTTGCTGCTTAAGGATCCATTTTGTAATTGTACTTGGTAAAGCACGAAGTATCGTGCTAGGTTTATTTTTGTGCAGAATCTTTGTGCTTCCTCTACTGAAAAGTTTGGAGTGTTTCGCTTTCTTGAGCCATCTTTCTTAGAGACAGGTTATAAAGCCCTTTTGAAAATAGCATTTACATCGTTTTTACGATTATTTTTAATAATCCATGTCTTTCCATTTTATTGTCACTGGCACCAAAAGGAGAAGTTTAAGCCTTTGACTTCATCCCCCCCCGCTACCTCTGTCTCTCTTCAGGCAGTTCTACGGCTGGAGTGGTGTGTCATTCTAGTAAAGAACTGAATTAGATTTTTTTTTTAATGAATATATTTTATGTCATTTGAATGGCAAAACCAAACATGACTTTGTTAACAAGATGCCAATTAATTTTTAGGCCTTTCCAGAAAGGGAAGCATCACTGAGGTGGTGTTTTCCTGCTAATTGCAGTGTTGCCCGGAACATTGCTTAAAGATAGTATTTTCCAAAGATTACGTGATTTTTGCTAAGCCAAATATGAAGTTCAAGTAAAATCTGTGGGTTTTTTCCTATTTAACATAGACGTGTTTAATTTTTTTAATATATACTACATTTATACATAGATCTCTGCAGTGATTAAACATTTCTAATTGTTAACAAAAGGCTGTGTCATTGTAGATTAGTGGGGTGAAAGCGATGTAGAAGGATAGTTAACGGTAGCTTCCTACTCACAAATTTTTCTAGTCAGTCTTAAATAAAATGACTCCTTTCCCCGTCTGATATTAGGAATATTCTTCTAACAAATAAGATCTGAGCTGTAAGTGCTGAAGGAACAGTATGGGAGTGGAGAAGCAGCTGGTAATGGCTCTGTGCCCCAGCACAGCCTGGAGGAAACGCTCGCAAAACCTCGCTTGTACAGCCGTCACTGCTTTGGACTTTTCCTTTGTCCACCACTGTGAAAGGTAGGGCGACTATAAGGAAACCCTGGTGCTTTCAGCTGTGCCGATGGGAGGGTAGGAAAAGCAATTTCAGGCAGTAAAAAAGCCTAGAGATCTTCGGAGTTTTATGGTGACTGCTGCCAAACTTAACCCTCTCGAGAAGAATGGGACAGCAACGCTGAAGGCTGCTCGTTTTCATCACCGGCTGCTCGGTTTGAGCAAAGAGCGGGTGGTTAGGATCGAAATGAAACTTTTGTAAGTGCAATGATTACCAGGGAAAAAGATGTTCGTCCCTGCCTCGAAGCCCGCAGTCGGAATTTTTACAAGCGGCAGTATTAGAAAAAGTGGCAAAACGTGAAGGTTTGGAGAAGGGGAAGCGCAGAGATGTCAGTGTTAATCATGCAAGGGCATTTCTGCATTTTGACAGCATTGCTTTTTGTTTAATTGTTTTCTTGAAATGAAATACATACCGCTTGTCATTTGAATAAGCACAAATTCTTTTAATCACGGAAGAAGTCAGTTTCATGAGAGATTTAAATGAAGAATAGGTTAAGTATAATAGTGTCCCTGGTAGAGAACCAAGTATGTTACTTATTAAACATGTACTACTATGAATTTCATACACTTTGGGCAGGAAAGTCTTCAAATAGCTGTACCAGGTGAAGATTTCTAGTGCTCGTATGATCTCTGCAGTGTTATTTATGCTTGTGCCTGTATTTAAAGGTTCCTCTTGTGTAGGATCTACATTTAAAATTGTAAATGGACAAATGATATTTTCCGTGATCAGGTAAATTTGTTGTGACCTAGAACAGCCGCTTGCTGCACGCACAGGTTTTGGTGTTTATTAGGTGATCATGGCATACAGGTTCTCATTAGCTGTTGTACCGCGGGGAAGCAAATGTAGGATCTGTGTACTGAGGCAGAAGAGCTTGACCGTTCCTCAGATGGACTGCTCCTCATCTGGTGCAAAATGACTCCATCAGATGAGCCCAGGTAAGGTGGTGGCTTTGTGAGGGCAAACATGACACCAGGTGACCTTAATTTAGTCATTTTGGTAGTTTACCTTAATGCTGCTGCCTTACCCTATCTCCATTTCACACCTGGGCTTAAATTACAATCATCACCTACAGCTGAGATCTCTCTCAGTCCCGCCTGCCGGAACCCGGGGTGGTTTGAAGCGTTACCCTTCCAGCAGCAGAACAAAACGCTCCTTCCATCGCCTCCTCATCCTCGGCCGTTGCAGGTCAGTCAAAACTCGGCGCAAACCCATTTTTGGCCGCGGGTAGGGCTGTATGGCCCGGAACGCTGGCGTGGCTGGATCCCGTGTGTGTCCTGTACGTGTGGCGTTATCAAGTGGAGTTACCGGTCTGGCTCAGCTGAAGGCAATAACGCCTTTAACTGCCTCAGCTTCGTTTAGAGCTCCGTTTAGCAGGGTTTTTAATGGTAAGGAAAGTCATGGTAACTTAAAAAAAAGAGTAACGAATTGTTATTAGGTCAAGAACAGATTAGTCTTTTTCATCTATGCTGAACAGGATCTTCAGAAGAGAATTTTATTATAATCAGATTTTGGGCACTACAGTTTTTATAAAGAGTTTTAATGCAACTGTGCATAAGAGTTGTAAACAGTCATGTAGTGGCAAGGTTTCAGTGGCAGCTTTTTCTTCACTTCAAGGGTTTTGGGGACCATTTTGTGGGTAGAGCTGGAGGAGCGCTCAGTGTGTACTAACATTAGCAAAGCCAAAGCAGCAAACAGAGGCTACACAGGAAAGACCTTTAGCTAAAACTATTTCCTCTGCAATATTGGTTACTTAATATTGTCCAGGCAATATTTCGTGTTGGCTTATGAAGATCACCTATAGAAATCTAATAAATATAAGCGTAACTACATGCCATAATAATTAAATTGCTTTGAAGATTTTTGATTTTTCAGCTTGGGACTTTCAGAGACCATATTTTCTGTGATCTCTTACCTTGGGAGCTCACAACCAATTAATTAATTTCTTTTGCTGGCTCTGCTCTACTTGATCTCTGGCTTTGAGCTTTTCTTAAAGTTCCATTTCAAATTTGAAATTCAATTTTGCTGTTACGTAGATGTGTTCTTCACTTGACTCCTGTAAAAACCTTTATGAGAATATTAGGAAGATGATGTCTTTGAAGGGAACTACATCTAGTCTTAAATCTATCGAGGCTGCATTTCATTGTATCTAAAATCCACTATTGCTGTACCTTGTTTACTAGATTTCAGGTGTCTTGGCAACAAGCCTCATTGACAGATGACAAGTTCTCCAACGGCTTCTGTTGGGCTGAAAGACAATTTTCCACTGATTTTATTTGTAAAGGTCGCTAACTAAAGAAACTCCGTTTTGGCGGTGAATCAGTATTTTGGATGCCATTTATGGAGATACTTTATCTGTTGTATGGAGTGCAGTTGGAAGTGTTGTCCGTGTTATCCCTGTGCGTTTGCAGCTCCTTTCTTCTGGTTTCTCCTGGCTTGGGAAGCTTTTTGGGGGAAAAGTGTGTCTGTGATGGTTAGTTGTTGATACAAATGTGCTTTGGTGATCATCTTATTTTATGAATTTCTCTGCATTAGGTCTGCCTGCATTTCAAAAATAAAAATCATAGCAAAGTGCTCTTGTAATAATGGTATTGATTTTGTTTAAAAATAAATTCATAACAAGATGAAAACTTTTTACTCTGGTAAAAAGGGATTTGGAATGTGATGTATGTGAGGAATACTGTTGATAATTTATTTTGGGAAAGATTTGAAGAGGCAGATGAAATTCAAGAGATTAAATACAAATATTGATTCCGAAGAAAAGCAGCCCTTCGCTTCCATCCAATAATAAAATGAATTATATCTGTTTCTTGTCGGGAAGAGGATTTTGGATTACTCTAAGTCACCTTATGGAAATGGTACTTTAATGAGCCATGACTTACCAAACACTATTGAGATATTAATAATTATAAAAATAATAAAGGAAACTATTGGGAAGCATCGCTGCCGTTGCCATGGTGTGCCTGGGTGTCGAATACCGGGGGTAGCAGAGCTGGAAGGGGCTCTGGGGAGGGACAAGGGACCTGCTCTTCTTTCCAGGACAATCTCTGTCCGGGATCTTCCCCTCCCGAAAAGGCAGGACTCAGGTGCAGGGGGCACGCGGGGTCTGCAGGGTTGTGAATGTCATAGGGGAGAACGGGATATAATTGCTCGGTGCTTCTCTTCCAGTGTAGAAAATAAAATAAAATCAAGGTAGCAGTATGAAACCAAACTGTATGCGGTGACTGTGGAATACGTGGACAAAAGACACTCCGGATGTCAAAAGCTGACATAGGTTAAAAATTCAGATACATTCAAAGAATAATGTATTAAATGTATTAAATTCTTCTGCCTGCCGCAGACAGTAGCGATGGCACAGGAACCCTGGGCCGGCCTCACGCTCCTGCTCCGGTGTGTCCTTACATCTGTATTACTTGTCATATACCAACTCTGGGTATTTATTTTCATATTTGGTGAGTCAGGAAAAGAATGCGCAGTTAACTTCAGCTGTATTTTCTGAATAAGGTAGTGAGTGACAAGTGAAGGTGGCTGTGAGAGTACAAGTGTCAGTATGATCGACTGTCCCCATCTTTTCTCACCTTTTGGAAGAGCGTCAACAAAGCAGTTGTGAAGGGGACTATATTGCTAATTCTGATGTCACGTATTAGAGGCTGATTTTTTTGTTGTTGTTCAATAAGAGCCAAGCTCTTCTTATAAGGCAAAACAAAGGCTTCTTAGCCCCGCCTAAATCCCATGATTTTTTAAAATAAAAAGCGATGCTGCAGAAGTAAGGATGCCTACACTAGACATGGGTGTGTTGTGTACCCCTCCCAGAGTCCAACAAGTCCTCTGCTTCATCACGCTCCTAGAAAACGGGTGGTACCAGACCACTAGGAAAAACACTACGGAGGCTGCAGGATTGTGTTTGAAGAGGGACTAAATCCTTGCGAAAATTTCCCTGGCCGCCTCCTGTGACTGTGACATAAAGTTAGCATTTCCCAACTACTCCTTGGTATTTTTCAAGCATTTCTGCAATGACCGAAGTTAACAGTGAAGATTAACAACAAAGCCCCACCGTGAGTAAGGCAAATAAATATCTTAATGAGCCGTGATGAGGGTCGATTGTGGCCGTGCTGTTCCACTCCGTATCAGCAACATGATATGTATTTTCTGAAATAACGTGTTGGCCATTGAGAAATAAAACCAGAATTCTAACTAGATCTCCGTAGAGCTGGGGCTGATATATTTAGAGTTGGCAACAGCGCGTAGTTTGTTCTGCCTGTCTGTATCTCCACAGCTATATATTCTCGTTATTTTTTTAATAGGGGGAAGCTGTTCCATCCTACTCCTTTCATTTTGCAATGAGATCAGTTAACACTGGTTTGCTCTTAACATTTTCTCATTTTCTTTTAAAACCAGTATCAATAGTTATGTCCTGTGAATAAAATCCAATTTATAAGGTGCATTCTGGTCCCTCCTATGCAAAGTGCTTGTGCCTTGTCTTTGCGGCTAAATCATGATCTGGATTCTCTGTGCTCAAAGTTGTTTTCCTGTGTTGCAGTCCCATGTACCACTGCATTTTAGGCCAGCTTGAGTCTTCTTCCTTGTGTTCGTGGATTCAAGATGTGGAAAATCTTGGAAAACATTGGGCAAAAGTGTAGCTGAAGATGTCACTATTGAAATTATTTTCATGACTATGTCTCGTTCGTTTTCTTGTAGATTAATTTAAGTGAACTTGCCGAAACCGGCGAGACCATGGGTATTTTTGTTTTTCTTCCTTCTGAAGTAATAATTGTTTGAGAAACAATGTGCTTGTGCAGAAAAAGTTGAAATTTCAGGTGGATATTTAGCTTATACCTTTTTTTCCTCCCCGCTATTCTTGGAAATATTCTTGTTACTGGTGATTTAAAATAATGAAAACTGAAGGTAGCGTGCATTGCAAACATGCCCGCTAACAATGTTCGCATTCATACAGACAGACAAATTTCAGTCTAGAAGTCAGCTTATCTTTACAATGTTTTCATCAAAAAGCATTTTTGCAGCTTTTAAATGTGGTAGCTTGCCAGTATTGTTAACAATAAACATTTTGGTCCACCCCTTTGTCCCTGCTGCAAACAGAATCCCCGTGGACTTCAGGGAAACCTTGGGATTTTAAGGAAGTTTGGCTGAGTTTTGTCTGTTTGGTGTGGCAGCTGCAGCGTGACAAAGAGGACAGAAATCTCACGTGAAGCAACTGCGCGTCTGTATTTGTGTGCTGAACTGATGATGATACGTTAATGTACGTTCAGAAACCCACCTTCCTCATCTCTCTTAGGGCTGAAAAGCATAGACCGTGAAAGCAAAAAGGGAGAGAATGCTCAGCTCCGGTTTGCTACGTTGCCCTTCGTGCTTTCGGCCTACTTTCTGAATAAGCAAATTGACCGGCAGGATTTAAAAACAGTATTTTTCCATGTATGTGAAAATGCCGTTTGTAAGAATATGATGCTATATGATTTCACATTATTAAAAAACTTCAAACGCAGATTGTTATGATAAACATATGACAGTTTAAAACGTATAACTCTAGGTTATTATTTTAGAACTTCTGTATCTGAACTCCAAAGAGCTTGGCTAAATTTTGTTATAGTTCCTTTGTTGAGCCCTTCCCCCAGAACTGTGGTGCATTGAATTGCTCTTATTTTTAAAATTTAACAGCATATTGGCCATTTTTCTTTGAAGTGAAATATGACCATATGAACATAAAAGGCATTAAGACATTCTATGACTAGATTAAAGATTGGCTGAAGTTTAAATCTTATTTTTTGGTTGCTGTCATCTTTTACTGTCCGGTTTGCCAGATGGACTATTTGAACATGCAAAATCAGATTTGAAATCTCGAAGGATTCATTCCTGAAGGGAATGTGGGGGTTTGGTTTTGTTTGTTTGCTTTTAACGAAAACCATATTTTTCTATAGCTCTAAGACTGTAATCTTAAATAAAAGGTTATATACCTATTTACTGTTGTGTAGAACTTTTGGTAGATATTTAAGTCAATTCTTAACTCCTGCCACAAGAAGCCTTTTTCATCCTGTGAGAACTTTCTGCGTAACAGAATGTTGTTGGTCACACTTCAATTTATTATTCCTGCCACCTTTATTGTCCACAACAAAATAGTCTCATGCATGTTAATCAAGTTCAGGTTGTGTCTTATGCTGTTATCACCGGACAAAATGATTTATCTCAGTTCAGCCCCTCCAGTTCTTTCTGGTCCTTTGCAACAGCATCTCTAGCTGTGTTGGAGTTGACCTGCTTTCTTATTAATCATTTTCTTTCAAAATTAGGGCAATATTAGCATACATTGTGTTATATTTAGGTTTCATTGTTCTTGGAGTTTCATGAACTCACAGTTAGACTTAGAACATAAATTTAATGTTTTGTGTGGATGGATTTGAGTCCTGTCTTGGTAACCACTAAAACCTCATAGAAGTGGTTCAGAAGATTGGAAGCAAAATCTTGGCTCTGAACCCTAACAAAAAGACAGAGATACTTTTATTTTTAATAATTTTAGTGTTAACGCTTAGAAAAGTGTAACTCTAATATTTGGTTTAGACTCGTTTTTTTACTTCTCTTAATAGATTAGCAGCTTTGATAACCAGCTTCATTGTAAGCTCACTTTCAACAGTGACTAGAAAAGATTGTATTTTTTCTTCTTATTTTGGTCTGTTGTTTTTGAAGACTTGGATCTTGATCAAATATATAGTTATAGGCTGCAAAATGGGCAACTTTCACGCTTATTTCGTTGTTAGGTAATTCACAGGAGGTATTGGAATACATGAATACATTCTGAGGTCTTTTCGACTTGACATTCTGCAGTGCTGAAGATTTCAAATCTAAAAGTTACTTCGGAACTCACACAATTAATGCCTGAAGCAATGACTTTTTTAGGCAGCGTATGGCGATGAGTTACATTCCCTTGGAGAACGCCTGAGTGTTTGAGCACATACGCTAAATTTCATACCACAGGGGCAGAAGCTCCACGCGTTACGATCCAGACGTGTCTTGGTGTGCGATATGCCGTTGTAAATAGGCCTTAACGTGTCAGAGGATCGGCCCGGAGGCGCCGTAATTCTGCAATTCTTTTGTTTGTTTGAACAAAATCTTCCGTGCGGGGCTGTGGTTGGGTTTATATAAGATGTGAGCTGCTCCCGAGCCCGGGATGAAGGAGAACGTCCTCCGTCCCCGGCCGGCACACGCGGAGCCGCCATCTGGGTGCGCGGGACCGACTCCAGAGCAGCCCTGGAACTCGGCCGCTGAACGGTACAGAAACCTTGAAGCAAACGGAACAAAACATCACCCGACAAAGCCCTTCGTCAACAGCGGTGCCGTCAGTGAGTTTCCTCTGGTCGCTGTGGGGACTTCTGGAAAGGCAAAAGTTTTCGATGTTTGAAGAATGTGTTTTTTTCTGAAACCTTTTGCCTTATTTTCGAGGGTGTTTCTCCTTGCAGTGTTGTCAAATGTTGGCTTCTGGTTTTTTACACTTCCGATTAGTTCATTTATTTCCCTCAGTAGGACTGAATGTGGAAAAAAAGAGAAGCAGCTTAGTCAGCCGTCCTTGCTTTTACTTGTTTTGATTTCTATCATTTTGTTTCTTTTTTTTTTCTATGAAAAGTCATTTTCTTAGGCTTATGAAGTGGAAGATTACTTAGAAAAGCAAGAACCTTTTTCCTCTCTCGTCTCTCCTTTTTTTCCCCCCTCTCCTTTTTTCCCCCTCTCCTTTTTTCCCCCCTCTCCTTTTTCCTTTTTCCCTTCTCCCCTTTCCTTTTTCCTTTCCTTTTGTTTCTTTTTATGGTTAAACATCATTATTTTTTTATTTCAAAAAGTGCTTGAGGGTTCAAATCTATCTGCTTGGGTGCATTCTCAGTCTCTAAATGACCTAAACTTCAAGTAATATTGTTTCAATCCTGACACCAGGTATAAATTACCTCTCCTGTAATATATTCTGTTTAAAACAAACAGAAGTTATTAAGGTATGACCAAGAGCTGATCAGATGGTTTCTAACTAATTTTGCGCTTTTTGATTGCCCTTGTTTATCTTGGTCTGAGGTTTCCTTTTCTGGCTGATCAATATCCTCGCTCCTCTCTGTCTCTGACAATTCAGATCTTTACTCGAGATCTTTCTTTAAGTTTAAAAGACCGTACCTGCTCTGAGAAGTTGTTAGCGGGACCGACACGAATCGGTCGGTGTTTCTTTGTCATCTGCTCTGTCTTCCAGACCTCAGCATTATACGGTAGATACCCACAGGGTAAGATCTTCAGACTTAAAGGTCATTCTATTAGAGAGGCAATAAATAATGAGAGAGAGCTAGGACTGTTTGAGGCAAGAACTATATCATGTGGCTTTTAGAGCTTTGCATATAGTGATCTTTTTTGAAAATGTAGCAGAAAGAGAAAGAACAGCCCTTTGAAACCTGGGGATTTAAAGTTCCTAAATGCTCATGTGAGGCTCCCAAGTAGACCTGAGCAACCCAAAATCTCACAGTCAAGTAACTCAACAACTGTGGATTTAATAGTAACAAGTAAATAATCTCCACAGTCTATAAACTTACTGAAACTTGAGATGTGATCATTTTCTTCTAACGTTAGGGATTACAGCTCATCTTTACTTCCGATCGTTGAGTTGTCTTCCTGGAATTGAAGGTTATGCTACTGATGTAAATACTATTATGAGTTAAACATAATGGATCCATCAGCATAATGGCTTGCTTCCTTTCCTCCTATTTTTCATTGATTTCTGTTTTTTCAATACCACCTATTTTGCCGATCTTCTCTTTTTCCAATTCTCCTTTTTCCATATATTTGCCATCAAGTGCTTCCAGCCCGTTCTAACGCGGGCGCTCCGCATCGTGCACGGGAGCAGCGCGACTGGAGGAGCACGAGCTGTTGGAAGAGGAGCCTGAAGCCAGTTGGGCGGTCGGGATTCTTTCCAAAGCCACGTTTAGGTGGTCCCTCCCGGCCGGAGAGGGCGGCACCTCACGCGGTACGTGTTGGGATACCACTGCGTCCTTGCCTTTCATAGCTGGCGCTTGTTTACAGTTTGGTTGAGATCAGAAGGGAGTAGAAAAGTTAAGTAACCTTTCTGAACGTAGATTAATGATATTGGTGTGAAATAGCATGTCTCATACTACTTTTTTTAGTTTCGATTGGGAACTGGAATTCTCCGGGGTGTGAACAATTAATGTTTAGTAGAGGGCAATTGCAGACCAAGTAAGTTTTTGTTGATCAAAAAACATTCCAAAGATTCAGAGTTGTACTCCAAAAGAGAGCTTTCAGCTGGGTAAAAGAATTGGATGAGAGGTCGGACAGTGTGTGGAAAAATGGAATCAAATGAAACAATGGCAGACTTGAGTGTGTGTTTCCCATTGCTTTCACAGCGGGCAGCATCTATTGCGTGCGTTCGGCAGAGCTTCGTCTTGCTGGGCTGTCTTGTACTGAAATTTATTTTGGAAGCGGGCTGCTCTCTTAAACTCAGCGGTCACCCTTTTGTCCGGTGTCCAGGACGGGTGATAGGGCAGGTGACTTATGCTACTCCTCATCTAATATATATGAAGTTGGTTTAAAATACTGCTGGGTGGTAGCAGGCGGGGAGGGATAAATCGCATTTCTGCCCTGTTGGAACCAACAGTGTTTGTTTTTTCTACCTCTTTCCATCATCCAGTAGAGAATTTTTTTGACGTCTTGTTAATACCAAGAAGTAGACAACATCCATCCCTTCACTGTGTCTGTTCCAGTTCCACAGTTTGTGTAACAAAATAATGATGTTAGAAATAAGAGTTTCCTTAGAAGTAGGCACTGTTAAATTTGTATGAACTATCTTGATTTGAGCATTAATAACTCTAAAACAGGATTAGAAAAGTAATCGCTGAAGCGGTTGTTTGGGGACACCTCGTTTGTTTGCTCCCTGGTAATTCTTGATGTGAAGCAAAATTGCAGAGGAGAGACGAGCAGCATCCATTGTCTGAGGAATAAACGAAGGTCTTTAGTGGGCCAGTGATGAGATTTTGTCAAGATGAATAACGCATTCTAGAAGAATCTAGCTGTAGAACTGCAGTTCTTATAATTGTCCCCACCAGCTACACATTTTCCAAACTTTTATGTGAACTCTGAAGTTATCCACCTCCTTCCATGGAGCAGTAGGTGAAGCAGGGCTCTGCCAGAATTGGTATTGCTGTATTATTATTGTTGTTGTTATTATTATTATTTTCCTAGCCCGTATGGAGCTGAAGCTGAGAGCTTAGTGAAGGCTTTTTCAGGAAAGCTGTAATTGTGTTTCTGAGGGTTGGTAGGCGGGACAGCTTCCAGAGTTTGGGAATTTTCTGGGTTAAAGTGTGAAGAGCAGCTCTGCTGCTGCTGAGGCTGTGCTTTCTAGACGTCAAAACCAAATATACCTTATAATGAAAACAGTAAGAAAAAGTGTCAAATTTGCATAAAAGTAATCTGAAGAATCAGGGGAGTGGTGTAGTATTTTAGAAAGCTTCGCCCTGGAGATTCAGTACACTTCAGAACGTGCCTCTAATTTCTGAGTAAAGCAGAAAAAGCATTTGGCAATTACTTCTGTGGCAGCCGGTACTCTAAAACCTGACAGAGCCTGGATCCTGTCTCCACTGTCTGTACCGAGTGTCATTCTGTTGCTATTGTGTACGGTGAAAAATTAACAACTTTTTAATACCAACCTTTTCACGCTTCCCGTGCTTTCCAAGTACAGTTAGTTTTTCATGCTTGTGGTATTCCTAGGTGGATAGGAAGATAGGAATAATATTCAAGCTATATGGACAGAGCGTTCAAATTCTAGTAAGAATCTAGGTGATTAGCGCAGAAAACCCCATGCATAGGAAATAATGGCTGTCCATAGTACTTGGCTTTCTAAAGCCTGAATAAAATAGCACGATAATTCTAATCCTTATGTGGATGTGACTGTGTGGAGCCTTAAATCGCTAGTTTATAGGATTGTTGTAGCATTACTGACGGGAAGGTTATGAGAGCGATAAGTTGTGCTGATGGTGTATTTATGGACAATGAGGTGGGGGATGAATTATGAAGAGAGTGCAAATAAATGTCCTGTTTAGGAGCAGTGGTGTTTGTACTGTAAGTCATAATGCTTTATTCAAAATAGGCACCTGAGAAAAGATATTACTGTGAATAAAAATCTCTAAGTCCTGTAGTGATGTTCCTCAGGCTCTTGGTTTTGCAGATTATACCGGTTACAGTTGGTTATCAGGTGCCTCTTACTGTCCTCTGTGTAGAAGCAAAAGTCTCAGCCCCCCTGCCCTTCCCGAAAGAACAACTAAGTGCTTGACGTTATCAAAGAAAGAGCAGAATGGATTTGTTGTAATAATGATTAAACCACAGCTGACCCCAAAAGTAAAGGAAAAGTGCAAATCTTTGGACAGGCCAGCAAATGCAATTGTGGTCGTCTTTGTGGAAGAAACTGAGTTGGTGTCTATGTGCGTAACTGATGCGAATCTGAGAAAATAACATCCTTTTTCTAAAAGTGAACAACGTAGAAGAAATTTATATGAGAACAACTTGTTCAGTTACCTAAATATCAAACAAAAATGTCTTGCATAATAATGAAGACGAATGTTTTGGCAAAAACTTGGGAGAGATTTTGTGAAGCGCGTTGATCTCAGCCCTCAGGACACCTCCTCCCGCCCCCCAGCCAAAAAGCCCCAAATGTGCTCAGCGAAGAAATGTGAAGGTGGCTTTTGCTAAGTAACTAGCTAGTCATTCACAGATACAACAAATGAATGCCTTTGCCATCGCTGTGGGCCGGTATAGATTTGTAGAGGCGAGGAAGAACGCAATTTAGTGAAAATACTAGTTTTGAAGTCATTTATTTTCTATTTCTGACCTACTGGTCAGAAACAAGTTTGTCTACAAATAACGAAGCGGGTGACAAAAGTGTCGAGCACCCTCCTGCTGCCCCTCGCTGTGGATACTGGAGCGAGACAGACACGGAGGGAGAGCTGGAACCCACCCAGGGGTTGGGGAAGATTCATTTCCATAAGAAATGAGGCTAAAAATACATTTTAATGCATTGCTAATAGTGATGTATTGGTGAGAGCAAGTTTAATGAAAAGCTGTCTTATGCGGTTAGAGGATAACATTGTTCCTGTAATTGGGTGCTGAAAGCAGTCTTGTTATTTGTTGCAACAAATCCTGGAGAAATGACAAGATAAAGAAGAGGTCGCAGAATGGTGATGAAGCTTTTAAATCCAGAAACAATACGCATGAACACTTTTAATGACAAGATGATACGTGAATGTTATCGTCGCTAACGTTTAGTCAGCGGTATTAAAGTTATTGAAACAGAACATGTTTTCAGTAGGTAGGCAAAGTTTTGTAAAGCCTGCTCAACCAATTCAACAACATAATACTTGAGAAAACAAAGAGATTGGATAATAAATACATTAAAAGTGGAGTGTATGATAGACTGTGTTTGTATGAAGCAGTATGTGAAGATTTTCTTGCCTTCTGGATGTGACTGCCTTAACTTTGGATGCAATGGTTTACACTGTACAGAACAGAAATTTAGATTACAACTGTGAATGAAGTGAAAAATATAAAAAAGCATGAGGCTGAAGGCAGAAGAGAAGGCACAGGCACAACCGATACATCCTTGCGTTGCCAAAGCCTGTTTTTGGCGTTACACTAAGGGGAAATACCCGATAGAGCGTAGGTCTGGTGGTCGTGAGGTGGTAGGGTTGACCTTGCCTCCCCGTCACGCGTGTCACGTACTTGTCCATTTTTACAAAGGCTGCCGGGCTGTGCTGGGCGCTCCGATCCGGTGCTTTGCTGGCCACGGGAGAGCGGCTTCGGTAGTGGGTTTGATGGCTCTGGATGGCTTCTGCTTGGCCAAGAAAATAGCAAGAGAAGTTTGCAGCGTAGGTGGCACTGGGGACAGGAGCAGGTTACTGCTAAGAAGCCAAAGGGAAGGAGAGATTGTGTGCTTGGTGAGACCCAAGAGGTTCCTCTATTGAAGTGTGCTGAATAGTTTTCGTATTGGAATGTTAAACTTTAACCATAGAGTTAATTTTCTTAAGGGAGGATGGGAACATAAAATTCCTCTATTTCAATTCCTCTTAATTAATTTTATCACTTTACATGCGTGATCGTTTAAAGTAACTTTTTTCTCAGAAGTTGGTTCACAGTTTACACCACGTCAGTAGACTCTGAATTGTCTGTTGTCTGCGTTTCCTCTTATAAACAATCTGCTTGCCGGTGGACTGCGTGGCAGCAACGTTTCTCTGCCTCTCATTGTCAACAGCGTACGTACTAGTAGGGAAAAACAAATTAGAGAAAGTTGCTTCTTCTGTATGCCACTGTCTAAAAAATTAACATCCATTCTAGCTAACGGTGGCCCTACTTAATGTATGTACTTACTGCAAAGAAATGTAGCCACAGTTAAGTGGAAATGACACCTGTCTGCTTTAAGAAAGGTTCTAGGATAAAGTGTTCCAAATCCAGTGACAATGTGTAATGTTCTGTGTGCTAAATGGGTGTGTAGCATAGTCATTTGTTTTAATTATAGTCAGACATTTTCTTCTTAGAACCGAAATGCTAATATAGTTTGCTTTTTAATTTTTTATGCTATACAGATTCCTTTAGTGTCTAACACATTATATATATATATATATACAATTTAAATTAAATGTTACAACTGTTGCACATATCTTAATAGTTATTATCGTTATATTTATATTTGTGTTAAAACCTTTTCTTATTATGTTCATGAAGTTGCCTACTAATCCTGTTCTATAATATACGGATATTTTTACAATTCTGATTTCCCATCGTGCCGAGAAGCTAGGAAAATATTTTGTGATGGATGCATGGAAAACCAGTATATTTTTCTTAGCAAAGTAATTGTATTTTGTGATAAAATCAAGACCTGGAAGTAAAAACCAAGAGCAGTGACGACTTAGAGCACTAGTCAATGTGAGCGTGCTGAGAGTACTGACAGTGTAACAGGGATGTGTGTGTCAGAGCTTCAGTTTGAGTTGCGCCGCTCGCGTGGAGCCAGGTAAACTGAGGCAGAAGCCCCTTACCCGGCTGTTCCCAACACTTCTTGTCCCTGCCAACCTCCGACCTTCCCTCCGGCCCTGCAGCGCCCTCCTCAGCGCCCGTGAATTTACGTGATTCACAGGGGAGCGATGTTTCGGCATGTAATTTTCACGTGGAACAATGAGGAAAGGAAACTTTTGGATTAATCGCTTAATAAGCGGGAATGAGTTCTTTGTACTGAACTAGGGCCGGCGTGGTGGAGGTGTGAATGAGGGGCTGCTTTTACAGCAAATTCTGCTGGGTTTTTTCCTGAAGTCTTGTATGCTCCACGTTGTATGTGTGTTAGCAAAGTGAATAAGACGGGATGCAGATAGTGTTTACTAATGTCAGAGTTCTTTCATTACTGATGTGGAGGATTCGCAAACAAAAGCAGGAGGTTTCAGGGAGCCTGCTCGATATAAAATAAATAGACTTTGTATCTCAAACAAGTGGCGTTTGGGTGATGTACGCCCTAAAATGGAACGTTTATCATTAGTTGCGTGGAAACAGGCAAATGATGTTGTTATTACTTCTGATAGGAAATGATAAAATGGGCTTCCTTTGGTTACTGTTTAAGGTAAGGGATATATTGAACCTTTATGGAAGTATATGCAAAACCCAATCTTTAACCAATGATGAATATGATTGAGTAGTGCTTTCTGTTCTGAAAACTTTCACATATTCTTTTCAGTTTTCTAAACGAGGCCAAATGTTGTTGGTCGTTAATCTGCTCAGTTACCGTACCCAACATGGGCCATAGCGTTGCTGTTCAAACGTAGATACCTGTGTTCTGTTTTCTGTGAAGACAAATTGAGTTATATTTGTATGAGTCATAGACCTAACTCCCCTGGTTGGGTGTATATATCATGGTTCCCGGATGGTACAGGTACTACTAATAAATGTAATTAATTTCCTTTGTGCAGCCCAACCTCTTCTTGCCTTACTCCTATTCCTTTATTTGGAGTTTAGGTTTTCCTAGACGTTCATTTGCTGAGAAGCAGCATTGGTAGAAATTTTTGAAACATAAAGTTTCTATACCTCCAAGCAATCACGTCAGATCAAACAAACGAACAAAAGGCAGGAGCGGAAGGTTTCAGCTAAGAGTCAAGATAAGAAAACTAACCATGGGTTTGTTTCTTTGCTCTTCTAAAAATCCTTTTTCCTTCACTGTTGTGAACAATTAATTCAGCCACTTTCCTGCCCCTCCTCTAGTGTGGGAGTGGGAAACGTTTCTCACATCCACAAGCCTTTGGGCAGTGCTATTTGCTGCTTTTGCTGTTGGATATTTAGATAGAAATGTGTTTTTATGGGCAGGACTTCAAAGCTTTCTCACTGCTGAAAAGTATTGGGGAGGGGGGGAAGAAATTTTTTTCCATACCCATTTCAATAGGTACAAACTGACTCTGAACCTGTTGTTTTGCTACATCTACACACCAAACCGATTCTGGATGTGATTATATTATTAAGAAACAGAGGAGCTGGAACTCACAAGGTTTCAGCATTTAAGAACACTTTTATTTAGAAGGCCTTGATAAAATTTGTGTTTTGGGAGCTAAGAATGAATAGTTATTTGGTTTTCTTAAACGCATCTGCATAGAATAAACAGGATTAAACATTTAGTGAAGGAGAACCCTGCTCCCGGCAACAGGGATGCTGTCTCCTTCAGGAGAAATAATCAGTCACTATTTTTGTCTTTTTAATTGCAACAGTTCTTAAATAACTGCTGAAAAATAGCAGAAGAACTTTGCGTACAGCTTTCAGTAAACCCTTTCATTTCACTAAATCCATTCTTAACTAAAAAGCGGGGTAGAAATATAAACAGATTATCTAGTGTCTGCACTCCATTTGTGTCTGTTGGTCTCTGTTAATGTCAGAGAGACGTATGTTGTGGCGGCAGCAGCTCGGACATGGATTGCTTTCCAGTGCTTTCTCCCGATTCCCGTCTCCTGGGCCTGAGCAGCGATGTAATTACTTCTGGTTCTCCTTGAAGAAAAAGAACCTTGAAGAACAGGGACCTGCAAGCTCCTTATTTTACAGCCTGGATTTCTGTCTGCATGATGGTATTTTTGTGCGTTTCAACTTGATTTAAGATGCATTTTTTTTGCAATTCGTATTTCACTTCTTTCTCTTAAAAATAAAATGTTATTTGTATGATTGATACATATAATTTCTTTAAGACTTTCTGTGTTGGATTTGGAGATTCTGATTTATATTTATCTAAATTTAGGGTTGATATACAGCATATTGTACAGGCCATTGTCTTTTAATTCTAGGGAGTGCTGAACAGTTTTCAGTTCTTACAAAATCAGGTTCTTATTCTTGAAATGCGACCAATTATCTAATAGAATTCTTTGTGGGTGTGGGTTTGCATGGAACACAGCACAGCAAGCGGTGACGTGTAATCTCCCTTTTGAAGAATACGTATTGTATTTCTCCAATACCTGCTGACAATAGCTGCCAAAATTAGGTAGAAAAATGAGAGTAGGGAGATACTCAAAGCAAGAAAATGTAAATGAGTATCAAAATCTTAATACGGTGGACACGATCATGCTGCATGTTCTGTTTCCCCATTTTTAAGATCGTCTCTATTCTTGGGTTAGGTCATTCTAGCACTCAGATTTTATCTGGTTTTTAAGGCTTTCTTTCTAAAGCAAAATAGAAAGTCTGATGTGTTCTGGTGCTACCCTGAAAGGCGTGTTCCAGGGAATAGTTTTCCAAATGTAAGCCTTTTGCGGCAGGGGAGCGCAGCCCGAAGCTGCCCTGGGTGCCGGCGCTTCACGCTTCGCTGCGGGCAACACGCGGCTTCTGCCCCGCTCTGGTGCCGAGTTTCAGCCTGGCTTTTTCTGCCGTTTTCTCCTCTCCCCCGCGCTCCCGGTGCGGTTTTCCGTGGGGTCTCAGAGCTCCTGGCTAGTGCTTTCCCTTCAGTTCGCTCTTGTCCTTCACAACCGCAAGTCAGGTTCTGTTTGCCGGGATGAAATTCAAAGTACAGCCATTTATATATGGTGGTAGAAACCAAAGACGGCATAAAAACGAGGAAAAGCCTTGAAAATGTAATTGCACCTAGTAGTGAACTACTAAAAGCTGCTCGGTACTACGTGTCGTGAGGCTTTAATTACAGAAGCGAGAAGGTTCTACTTGCGATTTTCCAGATGATTGAAGGCATTCAGAGCTTTTCACGGCTGTGCCACTTCTCAGCTCTCCTCCCACCTCGAGCTGTTCATTCTCCTTTGGTCGCCTCAGTGTGCGAGTCAGGGAGAGATGAAAAGAAATAATTATCAAAGCAGAAGAACACAAAATGAACAAATTAGGTATTTTTAAAAATACTGTCAGAATTTGAGCTATACTTAGTGCTCCTTCAGCTTTCCGGAACAATGGAGAGTTACATTATATTTTGAGTTAACACTGGTGTGCAAGTTACACAATACTAAGAATATTCTTAAAAAGCATTTATTGATCCAGCTCAAAACGTATAGAAGAGCAAAGCCTTTGAAATCAAACCGCGTGAATTTTTAACGTTTTTGGGATCTTCGCTCCTTCTTCCTATTCTTCACCTTTGAAACTTGTGTTAATAGACTCGCCACCAAGATTTTGATTTATTGCAAATAGTTTTCCATGGTAATGTGTTGATGTTTTTTCTCCTCTGTTAGAGGGGTGCTCCCTACTTTGTCGATCATCCGACCCCTCTTGTGATGACAATTTGCTTTCTTTGAATGTTTGAGAAAGAGCTTGTCGAGAGCTCCCTCTGAATGCTCGCTGGGGAGGATATGGAAGGATTGGATTAAATGTTGTCCTTGGTTGAACAAGGATTTAAATAGATGTTTCTCGTGTCTCAAGGTCCCATCTTGGAGGTAAACAGCAGATGTGAGATGGGTGAGCTCTGCCCCTCTTGGGACCGTCTGCCATTGCGCATTAAAAAAAACAATTAAGATTTGTTTGGCCAGAAAAAGCCTGAGCGTGACTCTGCAGATTTGTCAGAACCTTTCCTAGAAAAGGAAAATTTCAAAATATGTTTTTGACTCCAGCTCCAGTTCAGAGTGTTGCCTGTGTTAGTCCATGACAGTTTGCTTTTTTTTTCCCTGCACGCGTTGTTACTCTGCTTTAATTTTTGAAGCATTTGATGTGATTGATGCGTCAGGTTTTGCTTTGCTGCATCCCTTACAGTTGTCAGTGGGCAACCTCTCCCTTCTTTCCAGCAGACTGTTCTCCTGCCTTTTCTCAGTTTCTAGACGTACAGTTTGCATATCTGTCCTGCTTTTTTTGCTTTTGTGGCTTTTTTTCTTCTGAACGCAATGGAACAGTTGGGTGATGAAGATGGTTTTGGTGCTGGACACCTTGTATCTAGAGCCTCTCCAAAGGCTTGTCTTCTAACTCAGAATTTAGATGTAACTACGGTAAAGAAGCCGGCTTAAGAAACTGATGATAAGTAAAAGTGCAAGCTTTTAATATTAATAATTGTGATCCGATAATAGTAGTTAACAATTTCTCGTTTCTTCTTGGCAATTACTACAGGTTTTAGTGACGGATATTAACCCTACGATGCAAGAGACCGAAAGCGATTTTAAATAAAAAAGAAACTGGCATTTTGTTTTTCATTGTCCCAATAGTTGCATGAAAAACGATGCCACGTAAGTAATAATAAATGACGTCGTGGCGATTCGTATCTAAATGAGATTGTATTTTCACCAGATGAAAGCACATCCTGTAATGACCGCTTGCCTCTGCTGCCGAAGTGTTTTGTAGTGCTAGATTGTTTCAGTTTATCTCTTCTGTTTCCCTTTTATAGAGCTTGCTTGTGTTCAAGTGACAACTTTAATGCAGAATTGCATCTGGAAGTTGCCATTTTCAGATTGATCGGTGCGTAAATAGCCTGTTGTACTTTTCACACAAATGTATTAGCTTTTATTTAGGGTAGAGCTGTCTATGTAGGGAAGAATAAGATCTGTGTTTCGTTAACATAATTACGGAATCGGTGCAGGGGTTTAAAATAGCTGGTCTCAGATGGTATCTGATAAAGGTAATTAAAGCATGAAGAGTAATGATAAAAACCTTGTGTTCTGCTGCTCTCCTGTAGTGCTTCAGGCTAAACGTTTTACAACCCAAACACTGGTTTCTGGCCCGGAAACCTCAGTGGGATGGAAACTTCTTTTCTGCTGCCGAAGTGGAAAAAAATGTCGCTAGTCTCCTCTAAATATATACATTAATAAAGGAATAAACTATTTCTAACGGTATGGGTTTGTGAACTTGATATGGTTTAACTGTTCGTAGCAACTTTGCTTTTTTTTGGAAGAAATATCATCCAGGCAGCGTGACGGGGTAATAAAAGCTCAAGGGGGCTGGTCCTTCCCTGGTGAGGCACAGTGACCGGACAGGAGGGACATGGGCCTGTCCGAGGGAGCCCAGCACAGGGCCACCGAGATAATTAACGGCTTGGAACACCCATCATCCAAGGAGAGCTTGAGAGCTGGGATTATTCAGCGAGAAGCAGCTCGGGGGAACCTACCCAGGGCTCCAAATACCTGCTGGCAGAGGCTGTTGAAGAAGATGGAGGCAGAAGGTGTTATCCAGTGACAGGACAAACTGAATTACAGGATATTCTGTTTCATTCTAGGAAAAAGCTTTTTGCCGTGAGAGTTGTGAGACCCTGGAACAGGCTGCCCCGGAGGCTCCATCCCCGGAGAGACTCAAACGCTGATGGAACATGGTCTTGAGCAGCCTGCTGTGAGCAGGGCTTGGGCCACACCATCTCCAGCCTCAGAGCTCCGGGATTCTGTTTTACTCAAACAACTCCACAATTGCAGGAATTTGCCTGTATATTTCTGTACTGAGATTTTTTTTTTTTTTTTTTTTTTTTAAGCTACGTTGATTATACCTCAAGTTTTTCATGGATTAGTATTTCTCTGTGCTTAGAAGAAACCTTGTCTGGTTTTGCTTATTCAGGCAGGTGAATTTATCTTTTCAGGGATGAGATGAAAATTTCACAGAGGATGTGTTTTATCCAATTTGGCAGTCTGAACATATAATTGAAACGAAATCGCTGATAGTCACTTATGAGAAACTAAAATTCTGGTACCTGCCTAGAAAGCGGGACTGAATGTGCCTGTTTCCCCAGCTCTGCTGCTGAGGCCAATTCCCAGGTGAAGGAAAAAAGGATATTTAAAGTGTCAAGAGCGTGCAAGTTAACAGTACGTGGGTTAAAGCACGTTAGAGATTACCCTGTCAGAAGGATTACCTTGTAAAATGGAAATGTGAATATTTGCTCTCTCTTCCTACTGACTTACTCCATAGATACTAAAGTGACTACTACCTGCTATAGGTATCTCGCTCTACTCACAGACTAAGCTCCTTAGTGTGGAGGCAGGCTTTTTGTGTAGGCTCACACGATGGAAATATGAAAGTTTTGGAAGATACTGGATGCTGTCAGGGCAAAAAATAATTGGTCGCCAGGTGCCGTCCTTCTGAACCGGACAGCTGAGCTGGGACAAATTCTCACCACGCTGATCTTGAGCCGGGGTTAGGAGCCCGATTCCCAAATGGGATCTTCATCTACCAACTCCTTCGTCCCTTCTCCGAGTCTTTTCGTTAGAACTAGAGAGATTCCACAAAGCTGAAAGGCGGAATCGAGCTTATCATGCGTTATCACAGAATGGTGCAGTTAGCATGATTTTTTAGGAAAGTCTTAGGAACAGTTTTACTTAATTTGATGGTGGAACACTTCCCAACTAGGTTTGAGCGATGTACAGGTGATAAAATTACTCAACTCTTACAAGGTTCTGATATAGTAAACAAAACAAGGTTATTTACTTTCTAAATGAAAAGGCTTTTAGGCAGTTATGGTTTATGTCAAACCATTTTTTGCATAAAAAACCATTTCCTGTATTAAAGGAAATACCAGGGTACCAATGCAAACAAACAATTCTTATATAATGTTGGGATTTTATAAGTACAGAACATAGAGAAGAATAGAAAAATGGAGGTGTTTGCCTCTATCTTCCCTATAACCTCCCTCTCGATAGACTGGAATTAGTCTTCCCCTGGTCTGCTGTATGGAACATATACATGAAGGAGGATGGAAATGAGAGCTCTGTTTTGAAAGCATCAAGAATATTGGGGAACCAAACATGTGCGTTATAGCAAATGTGCTCAAAACTACGCCGTTTAAACAAAAAATAAGCCAAACGCGTTTGCTCAATCTATCGATAACAACTTTACGAGCAGAGGGTTATAACTATAAGAGAAACATAGCTGAATTTTATATAGCTTCTGAATGGTGATGTCAAAATCTTTATGGAGAGAGTGTTTTTATTTTAGAACAGTGAAGCCATAGCACTGCTAAATCGGTAGCAGTTCTGCCCACTGCGAAAGCAGAATCAAGCCTCGAAGTCTTTAATCAGGGAGGGGGGGAAAAAAAAAAAATCAAATACCGTGTCTTTTTCCCCAATTAACAACATTGTTTGGCAGTGCCAGACAACCATTTTGCAGTCAACTCCCGTTTTGTAGTGAATATTTTGCGGTGAACAAGGCGTTTGTGAGCCGTGGTGGTCGCGCCTGTGCACTGCTGCCGGGGGCGGAGGGGAGAGGGCAAACTCTCAACCCGCCCCACGTTTTCCGTGCTGACTCATTCAGAAAGATTTGGCTCCCCAAAGGGATTCTTTTTTGGCTCTTGCAGTTGATACCGGCGCTTTATTTTTATCTATTCCGAATTCCTATGAAACTAGAAGCAAGAACGGTGTCATCGCGAGGAGCCGTCTCTGAATGCTACAGTAAGAGAAGCACCCGCAGGCTGCACCCAGCGCTATTAATTATCCTTTTTCAGGTTCTCTTAGCGCTCATCCCACTTTATAGTAACGGATACCAAACCGGGTACCGTTTGTGTTCCTCGCCTCGTTCTCTCCGGCTCGGCCTGTGGTTTTGTGCGGCTGCCGGCGGCGCAGGAATAGCCTGGCAGATGGCAGCGGCCGCTATTTATAGCGGCGGCCAAGCTGCCCCAGGTGAGCGCTGCTCAAACAGTCTATCAGGATTGTTTTCAGCTATTAGAGCACCGAGAAAACAACATCAGGCGGGGGGGGAGGGAAAAAAAAAAAAAAATCGCATTCCTCAGAAGCCACCCTGGAAACGCAAAAGTCTCGCTTAATATCGATTCCTGCGTTTTCTAAACAGCGGGAGCTATTTTTGCCTCTTG
The DNA here is from genome assembly GCF_036013445.1 of Caloenas nicobarica. Lineage (NCBI taxonomy): Eukaryota > Metazoa > Chordata > Aves > Columbiformes > Columbidae > Caloenas > Caloenas nicobarica. The sequence continues at coordinate 3,789,356 of NC_088264.1, forward strand.
ATTTCTGCCCTGGCTCCGCCAGTCGCCCCGCAAACCTTTGTAGCACCGGTCGTGGCTGAGCTGGAAGAATTTATTGTTCTGTGGAAGTTGTGCTGCCATGGCAACCAAAGCACACGGAATTTTAATTGCAAGGCGCAAGATATGTTTATGAAAATAATTAATAAAAATGCTAACGGGGATCTTTGTATTGTATTGGCGGTTCCTTTTGTACTGTGTTTCTCACTCTTGCTTTTTTGCACAAAAGGAAGTCGGTGGGGCAACGTTTTTAAAAACTACTAATTTTACCGATTTGATAATGAAATTCGTGGGGTTTTTTTGTGTTTCTTTTTAAGTCAGATCAGATGAAACATTGGTTTTTCATCAGATACGTATGCTTGATGTGAGGTTTGATGGCGTTTGTATCGAAAGCTCTAAACCACGTTTCGTACCGCAGCAGTGGAACTTGTGCAATCAGATGCTTGTGATCCTGCAAATGCAGGCTTTGGGCTGACGGGAGTCCGTGAAAAGGAAGAATAAGGAGAGATTATCTTAAGTTTTGTGTTATCCAAGGAAACTTGTCTCACCTCCCGGTTACTCTTGCCTGTTTGGTGCTGTGCAAGTGTTTGCTGGGTGCTCAGTCCAGCGCAGCGCGTGGCAGAGTCTCCCTCTGCCCCTGTTTGGCTTCTAATTCTGTCGTCTTCTGAGTAGCTAATGTTGTTTGTTATGAAGTATTTTAATTTTTTACTTTAAAAAGAATGAAAGACGACCCCGCAGAATACAGGCTTTCTGGTCGTGAGTCGCCCGCAGCACTCGCACAGTGGTCTAGACGCGGTAGATCTGTTTGGCTGTTCCACGTGTTTGCCTCGTTTCTCTCTGACCCTCCAGCACGAAGATTTTAATGCTGTAGCTGCCAGTAAAGTGAAATGTCATCTACCTCATTACCGCGATTTTTGCTGGGTATGTGCAATATGTGAATTTAAATGCCGATGAGTGGCTTTTTTTCTTTTTTTACGTGTTACCTTGTAAGGTTCCTTTTAAAAATAACAAAACTGAAAAAGACTTCTTGTTTTAAAGAAAAATAGTATGCGATACCAATTAAACTTTATATTGGGACAGCAAAGCCACCTACAATTCAATTATATCTATATATTTCATCATTTGCTAATAACTTCCTCAGGTGTTCGCAAAATACTACCTCTGTTATGATACATTGTGCATTTAATGTGCTGGCTTAATGATTCCAGTGCTGTGTGATAGCTTTCAAATGGATGGGAAAACAAAAATACATTCTGCTCATTAAAGGGTTGTGTCTCGAGTTCAACTTCATTAGTTTTGATTAGGGCTGAGTCGGTGCCATCTGTGCTGTCAGCATTGCACATCTTTCACAGAAAAGAGGAGAGGTTTGAAATCCGGCTCTCTCCCGGTGTATTGCCCTCCTATTTTGTGTGGTTTTGTACCAGATTAACTTGGCTGGATTGCATTTCTTTGTAGCTGAGCTTTTTCTTTTCGGCGTCGGTTACCTGGCACTGGAATCTTCGGGCCAAGTTTTGATCTTATGTGCCTGACTGGTTACCGTGTAAAATTTGTTCATAGCTTCGAGTGTGTGTGTTTCAATGCATTTTCAAAATTAAGAAATACCACAGTATATTATCACCAGGTTTGGAAATACGTTAGAAATACCGTTGTCTGAGATAATACGGATGGGTGGGAATGTTCCCTCAGCCCACACCAGCCGAGTTCGTGAGCTTTTGCTTCCTTATCTCCCTTCAGAGGGTTCCCGATACTGTTGATTTCTCTCTTGCGAGGTTCCTCCTATCACGCTGTCAATTATTGATGAGGTCTGCTCTCGGAGCATTTGTTCATAATGAATAATTTCAAAGAGATATAAAAGACCCCTCTGCAAATTTAATGTATTGCCCTTTTGTAGTGCGTTATATTGCTTTCTTGGAATGATGCGCTGGGAAAAACAATCCAAAGCAAAAGCTATTCTGTTTGAAGTTTTATGCATTATGTATATTTCTGCTATGAAGCTCCAATACGTGCCATATCTAGGATGACTAAGAATGATAGGTGCTTGTGTGATTTGCAAATGGAATGACAAATACTTCTTCTGAGTTAGTATTTCATATATTAATATTTTGGGTTTGTGTGTTAAAGGGCATACAAGCAAGAGAGGGTAGATGAGAAAGAATCACAAGAAATTCTGTGCTTAGAAGTAAAAAAGCCTGGTTTAACAAATAGTCTGAAAAGGAAATACTTTTGATAATTTTGATAATGTGCCCTTTTTTTCTTTTTAAATTATGATTGACTTACTGTCACTGCAAAGAGTAATATTTTCTCACCAATGTAATTACAATCTAAAATGTGGCCTGATTAATTCTATGATGGACCTGGGAGTCAGGGACAATCGGTGCTATCAGATTGCAGTCCTTTTTCTTATTAAAAAGTTTTGATTCGTGGCGGTATCGTGACGAGTTGTTTTTTTCCTCTTTGTAGCTCAACCTAAAACGTGTTTGATGTAGGAAGGGGATAATCCGTAGGTCAGCTGGGAAATGCGCTCGGTTGGCATCTCTCCTGGACATGGTGAACCCGAAATTTTTGTGTCTCTTATCAGAGGGAAGGTGGAGACACCACCTGCCCTCCTTGCGGTTTGAGTCGTTTTGGAGGATGGAACCGGGGTATTAAACATGTGGTGTGCCCTCCCCTCTCTTTCTGCCCAGCACGTTGATTTGTGTTGAGCTCATTACCTCCCCTTCCCTTTTTTTTTTTTTTTTTGGAAGTTTTCATATCACTTAAATGTTCCTTTTTTTGATTTGCAACTGACACTGCTGCTCAAAGCGGGCAGAACTTTTAGGTCATTTTTCTACTGCCTGCTTTGAAACAGCAAATGTAGTTGCAGGAAAACTGTAGAGAGAATTTTAAAATCCGTCTTCAGGCTGAACTTCTATATTTTCTCTTTTTTCCCATGGCACAAAGCAAGGCTGAACTAAAAATAGCGGGCTGGGAACTTTAATGTCGTTAACTGCTGATTGAGCCACTGTCACACTGCGTGTTTGTAAGACCAATGTCCAGAGAGATTTAATGGGGTTAAAAAGTTATATAATTGAAAAGGCTTTTTTTTTTTCTAACTAGCGTTATCTATTAAACATATAGCTCCCTACCTTACTCTGAGACATATATTGCAATTTGTTTATTGAAATCTTCATTATTAATAGGATACCGTACTTTCCTGATAGCTTTGCAAGAAATTACGTGCCAGGTCAAATCTTTTGCAACCTTTGGAGGTAAAATATTTTCCGATTAAGAGAAAATTGAGGAGACGGGAGCTGTCACGGAGAAGGGGACTGAGCAGAATGGAAGAGCGAGAGACTCCAGGTGTTCCCTGGACACACAGTTTTATTTTGCCTATAAATAGCAATGTGTGTTTACGCTTCCTGATTCGTTGCAGAAAAAGCTGCAGGTACTTAATGGAAAACTCTGGACCATGTTCTGTTTAGAATCAGATCTGGTTTTATATATTTTCAGTCTTTCCCATCTTTTATAGTCTATCTTGACAGACATTTATATAGTGGGACGTTAATCTTTTGCCTCTGCTTAATCTCTCCGTGAGAGCCTGTAACCCACTTTTCTGTAACAGCAAATTTAGTTTTCTGTCTTGATCGTGAGAAGGTCAAAGTGCTGGTAAGACTCAATATTGCTAATGCCCTGGTCTACGTTTGTTCAGCCTGTTAAGATAATTAGTCTGTTTTTTTGTAAGAATAAAGTCATTTAGATGGATTGCTAGATCACGTACACCTGCCTTTTGGATCGTAGTTACAAAGTAATTTGGGGACTTTTGCAATCCCCAAATCCACGCTGAGGATGTTCACCGTAATGCTGCCCTGTGCTGGTTAGCATGTCCCGGGAGAAATCTGCTAATTTTATATTTTTTTTTCTAAACGGGAGTGTTCCACTGAGCTGGTGCGGGCTGGGTGCCCTCCAGTAGTTTCTGTGATTTGGAAGCCTCTGTGCTGTAGTCAAGATATTAGACAGGAACGGTACGATCCGAGGGGTACGTGGAGGTGCGAGTGTTGCGTCTTTGAAGTTTTAGAATAGAATGGGATAGAGTAATTCTGGTGGAAGTAATCTACAACAGTCGTCTAGTCCAAGTGCCCGAATCCTTCAGGGCTGACCCAAAATTGAGGCATATTATGAAGGGCTTTGTCCAAATGCCCTTTTGACCATCAAAAGCATTAGATACCTGTGTGAGGCAGCAAAATGAGATGCCATCCTCAATGGGTTGTGCAGCTTTATCATCCTTCCGCTCCGAAGATCAGATTTTATTCGGTAATACAGTGGGATGGCTGCGTACAGTTCTTCTGATGACTTACTACGGTGGTTTGGATTTTTCCTGATTTTTTCACTGTTTCTTATACATTAACTACATCATTTTAAGGAAAGGGTACAAGCTGTCCATTTGGTACCTCTTTTTGTGGCATTAACTTGGTTACGTTTGTCACCAATAAGGATAACTCTTGTAAAATAATTTTGTCCTTTCTTTGCTGTTGTGAAAAGAATGTATTTGATAAGCATGTGATGTCTTCAGGATTTATTTAATCCTCCGACCATGCTATATGCTTCTCGAAAGTGATGATATACACATTCTTATAAATCTATATATAACATTTAGTTTTAAACCAGTACTAAATACCAGTTAACACACACACACACACACACACAAAAAGAGCATAATAAATTGCTTTTTACCTCCTAGGTTGAACTTTGCCTGTTGAACACTCTAAAACTTGGACGGATCTCATTTTTATGAGCTAAATGATCTGAAGTAATATAGGCTGTTAGTCTGTAAAGCCATAGGTACCTAAAGGCTACTAAGTGTTCCGGAAGGAACACCCTCTGAAAATAGAAAAAAAAATAAATGTTATATGACTCATAAATATTGCCTACATAGAAATATGGATGTTTTGTATAAATGGACGGAAATGGATGTATGAATGTGTGATGTTATAGAAATGTAGATTCAGAAGCGGTATAAGCTATCTTTACTCGCAGTATACTCTGATACACATTTATACGCTTCGAAGTAGGCTTTTTGATTATTATTTCCTTCAATTTGCAACTTAACAATCATACATGGTGATAAAAGTGGCAAATACGCTCTTGAAACACGGCAGGTTAAGCATAAGAGGGCTAAGGTCAAAGAGATAAGGAGTTGCGTGTTATAACTGAACGAGATCTGAAGTGTCCGTCGAGAAAGCCGCTGGTGGAGCACAGTGCAGGATGCAGTACCGCCTGTCGGAAAGTGTAATGAAAACAAGGCTGGGCGTTTGTTTCCTGTATTCTTTTCAGTAAGTCCTGTAAATATCCCAGTTAGAGAGAATATTGCAGGGCATGCCGTGTTTTCTTCGATTGTGCTTTCTAGCTGCAATAATTAAGTACAAGAAGTGAGCAGTAGTATCCCAAGAAGCTCATATCTGTGTAAATATGTCCAAAGCAACTCTAAGAAGTTTAAATTTTAATCTACGTCAGCTGTATGTCATAGGAGTTCAGGAATTCTTGAAACAGTAGAGTTGTTCTAATAGTTTAGCATACGTTTATAATACGCAAAAGGGAGAAACCCCCTTTTCACCCGTCTAATAGCTATAACTAGATTTTGTGAAGTTCCATAGCGTGCATGGTATAAATCTAATTTGGAGTTTCTTTCAAACAGATTTTCATCGATTGAGGTGAAGATACTTGATTTATAGCTTCCTTTTATGAGTCAATGAGGGCTAAATAGAATCTATCTGGTACTTCTCTGTTGTCTCCCATCCTTTATCTTGCTTTATTTCTCCTTGGTCCCCTCCATTTCACCACCTCTTCTTGCCTTCGCTTCCGTTTAATTCTGTTTCCCTCTTCCGATTTTTCTCTCTCCTGTATTCCAGTCCATTGTCCACTGACTCTTTTGCACAGTGAGAGTCTGATACAACTTTTTTTTCCCCCATTTTGCTGTTGCCCAGCCTGTCGTAATCACATTTGTAAAGTACTCGAGGTGTTTAACCACAAGTCGGAGCTGCCTCTTCACCTCAGGCAGTTTTGAGAAGGCCTCACAAGTCCCTTTGGTGTCTGCCCAGTTTTCCATCGTACCTGATTACAGGATGCCCATTTTGTTACTCCTTCTGCCAATATCTTTTGAGATGTTCTTGCAGGTCGAAAGGGTAGAGTGACAGGGAAGTTAGGAAGTCAGTTCAATTTTCTGCGGGTTTGTCGTTTCTTTTTTTGGTGGGTGGGTTTTGGGTTTTGGCAGACTTCACAGTAGAACTCGGCGCGTGAGAATTACCTGTGCATACGACATCATTTTAAAAATGGGGAAGCGATTTTCGTTGTGTTAAATGTAATGATCTGGTAACATGATATACCCTCCCAGTTATAAAATTGTGCTTAATTGACGGCGACCCTTGGAAAGCATTGCAGGAAAATACACTTGGCTTCAGTCCGGCTGTGGAGTTTTATTTGGGGAGGTGTGTTAAAACGCCACCAGTTTAGCTTTACTTACATGTTACGTGGCTGCTGGCTTTTAATGGAGACCTTAACATAACTGAGTAACAAACAGAGCCACGTTAGGGCTGCAAATATGTGGAAGGTGCTTCTTGTAGCATTAAAAACAAGTGCTGTCTCATGGTATTTTTTCAGTAATATGCTTTATATCAGGGGATTTATCATCTCTTTGTGGTTTGTTTTCATTTTATCATTATAACTTTGTTTTATTCTTCTGTGCCTGAGGGTTTATACTGAACTGAGTTAATTGCATCTTATGATGATGAAAGTAGCTGTTTTCATGTGTCTCGTGGTTATTCCTTGTTTCTTATGGGATGGGAAATCATCGATTTTTTTCCTATTTGTATTGCTCATTGGCATAAATGTCAGAGGCGCCAAGAAAAGCAGTGTTGGTTCACTTGGAATTCGCATATTTATACAGATTCACTTTTGTTTTGTCATGGAGAGCGTACGCGTAGATGTGGACAGAAATTTTGTTTGTGTGTTTCTTGGGAAAATGAAGAAAAAGGTCATTGTGGCTATCTGTAGACTTCGACCTCTATCAGAATAATTGAAATAACTAAATTTAATCATTAAATAAGAGGTGGACATAGGCTTCCTGGGTTTCTTCCAAGGAGAGAAAACAGCTAACATATCCCTGAAATCTGCTTATTCCTATTCACTGCCCGTATGAAGTGCTTGAGAAACGTTCAGATACACCAAACGGCAGTATATAGAAAAGATAGCACATAGAAAACTGATAACTTAACTGATAACTAGCTTAGGATTATTTGTGTGCACTGTGCTGTCTTTGCACTGTCTGGTCTTTATTGCTATGACCCATACGTGACCAGAGAAATACTTTCTAACGTGGGTACTGTATCGATCTGAATCTTTGGAGGCACCGAATCCGAAGCGAATTTCGGTTCTCAAGCAATAGGAGTAGACTAGATCGATATACAAAGGCAAAACCCGAGCTTCTGAGGGTGATTGCCGCGCAGCCGCGCCGGCCCCGGTTCCGCGCAGAGCTGGATAGCGTGGCCCTTCCTGTGCCGCACGCGGCCGTTGTGTCGCTGCCCCTCAGCTGGAGAGAGGGGGACCCAACTCAGACAGCTCTGTAGCCCGAAGGCTCAGCGAGGTCTTCTCAATGTATAGAAATACCCGAGGGCAGGCTGTAAAGAAGACGGGGCCAAACTCTCCTCAGTGCTGCCCAGCGGCAACGGGCACACAGGAGGCTCCGTCTGAACAAAAAACCCCACTTTTTTACTGTGAGGGTGCCCGAGCACTGGCATGGGTTGCCCGGGGAGGTTGTGGAGCGTTCAGCCTTAGAGACGTTCAGAAGCTGGTCCTGGGCAACCAGCTTTAGGAAGGGCCTGCGTGAGGTTGGGCCACATCACGTCCAGAGGTCCCTTCCCACCTCCAGCCTGTGTGATTCTCTTCCTTCCAGTATTTTTCCCTCATTAGTTCGTCTAAAGTTGTACTGAAGACTTCTGCTGACGAGCTCAGATAGTGACAGCTCGTTGTCAGCCTCGGCAGCTCTGCTTAAACCTCCTTTTAGCAGCGGTACTGTTAGGAGGCGAAAGCCCCTTTGTGCTGCATTCCCTCTCCTTGCCACTGAGCAAAGACTTAAGGAAAGGGTTCAAGGAGATCTGTAGTCTCCCCACATCAGCGGCCCTAAATTGCTTGTGCCTTCGATTCATCCCGCAGCAAATTCCGGAGCTGCATCTGCAGTACGAGCCGCCTGAGGTGGCGGTGCGGCTGGGCAGAGACCTTGGTGACAGCAGCTTCAGCAATGTCCCGTGCGCTGAAAGATCAGCAGGGAGGAAATGTCCGTCAAGTGGTGTCCGCATTGTTGATGAATAGAAATTTTTTTGCATAAATTTTCTTTAAAAACAGCAATGAAATGGAATAAAACGTTATGGGCAATGATATCCTAGTCTCATATAACTTCTAGTACAGTATTGTGCCACCTCCATAATTACTTCTGTGTCAGGTATAAAAATGCTTGGCACACATTAACTGCATATTTGTGGATATTATCGCTCTAGATTTACAAACAAAGGACCTGATGCTCAGAAATAATGTGTGCTATTCAGTATATCCACAATTGAGTTAGGTTCTGGAATGAAAACCCCGTGCTTGTATTTCTGTCCTTTCCCGTGTCCGTCTGGCTCATGTTCGCCTTCTGCAGCGCCCTGGTAGTGGGGCTGGAGTAAAAACTGCTCAGATCTTGTCGAAAAGTGATTTTCATCTTAGATGCTCCCAAAAAGCCAGAGTCTTTGGTCGTGTGGTCTGATGCCAATGATGACTGATAAAAAGAACGTCAAAACCACCTCTCTAAAGAATAGAGAAGATTACTCTATAACGGGCTTGTCGATCTTAATAGTTCAGGCAGGTGGGTGGTTCAAAAAAATACGTACTTGGAAGTAACAGGGTGCCCTCACAGTAAAGAAAATGTGGTGTCATAGCCAGTATTAGAATGAAAGCAGCCAGGATATCAAATGCTTGCTGGGTTGATGTAGCTGTTGTCAGGGAGAGGATCTGGGAGGTCACAGAGCTGGTGTTTTACTTATTGTGAACCTTTCAGCTGCCCATCGCTCTTACTGAAATGCTTCTGGCTGGATTATTGGAAGAACTCCATTGTTTAAAGAAATGAGGGACAGACGTTTCCTTTTTAAAGAAATAGTCTGTGCGCTTCAACAGCCACAAGCTTAAGAAGCTGTATCTAATCAATGTATTGGCAAATCTTTATCTGCATAGCGCTTCAAGGCATTTCCTTCTTGTTAAAAATCGACATCACTGAAACAGATAAACTGCCTCAGTATTACAGCATTTTCTGGTTTTATTAACGTTTTGCCCGCAGCGAGCAATACAGATGCTAAAGGTTAAGGTGTGCTAGGAGGGCCCTACATAGCTATTAATTTTATTATAATTATTTTTTAGACCTGCAGTCACTCGGCTTATAAAAGAAAAGTCAAGCAACTCTGGAAAAAAACTCTGTAAAACCTTAAATGGACCAGTTACATTGATCGAGTCGTATTTTGATTGCCAAAAGTAGGTTTTGTTTCCGAATTCGTAGAACTGTGTTGGAAGACACACAGACAGGACAGACATCTACTTGGTCAGGGATGCTTCTGGAAACTAAACTTTCAAGACCTGGGTTTTTAGAAAAGTTTGCTTTTTAAACTTTTTTTTTTAAGCAGTAACTGTATTTTGTTTTAATGCTTCTTGTAGTGAAGATTTTGAGACGCTTTGAAGTAAGTTTTGTAGCACCATCAGTTAAGGTAGATAAATAGGAATCGGGAATTCAAAATGCCACCTTTTCCGTTTTCTGTGCACAGTTTCAGAGGAGTTTTCCGCAGCCAGCCGAGACTGGCGCGGTTGAATATCGTTTGCTCGAAGCGGGCCTGACCTTTCCCATTGCTTCTGGAAGTCACGCAATGAGATAGTGGTAGCGTCAAAAATACTTGAATTTCAAATCGCAGATTAATCACAAGAACCTTTTTTTCCAACCTTTACAAACACCGTTTTGTCTCGAACACAGGAGACATAACCAAAAACCTTATCTAAAAATTAGCAAACTAGAAGGACCTCGGAGAAAATTAACTTGCTACATGGATAAAGCTGTGGGTTCCCTTTTCACTTGTCTGTTTGTGAGCCGGTACCTATACGCATTTCAGAGAAAAAAGGTGAAACGATGACAAGTAAACCAGATAACGTGACTTCTACTTGGTCTAATATATCTTCATGTCCTCTGGAGAGGCCAGCCTTCCTAAATAATAGCTATTAAAACCAGAGCAAATCTAAAACAACATCCAGTGCTTGAAAAATTCTCTCTAACCTTTAACAAAGGAATGCTGGATATCGTATCGGCTAGAGGTCGTGTGACCTAAATAAAGCCCCAAACATAATAAAATGGAAATTGAAATATTGTGGTATCTACAAAGAGATGTGTGTGGCCCTCCATGCCAACTCTATATCATATGGAAAAAAATAAAACAAAACCCAAACCAACCAACCAACCAAAGAAAAAAACCCCCAAACCAAAAAAAAAAAACCCCAAACCACCAAGCCCATCTGCTGGTGTCCCGAGCACCTTCTCTCTTGTGGGAGATCAGGCAGCTTTCAAGGTAAGTGTTGTAAGAGGAGCTCTGAATTCACAGCCTGCCAGGCCGACGGCGAAAATTTGAGGCTGGTGCGTTCACATCTCTCTTGCCCAGTAGTACGAACAGCGTTTTTCTTCTGACAGCATCTCTCAGAAAGGATACGGCAGGAGAATAAATTATGTAGCAGTTGCATACAAGGGAGGGAGGGTGTACAGAGTAGGAGAGCGAGAAGAAAACAAAACACGACGATAGTAAAGGTCATGGATATTTTTTGGTTTTTTCCGCAACGAGTGTATGCAGAATTGATCGGTTTGTGTCTGATCTAGTTTTGCTGTGATTTTTTCACAGAAAAACGTCCTCTGCTCTGTTGCTGATTGATGGCTCAACCCTGTTAAGATCGGAGCTGTTTCTGCCTTTACCTCTGTGACTGCTACAATATCACGTTCTTCTTTACAGAACAATATTTCCATAGGTATCTTTATTGTTCTGGTACTACCTTTTTCTTCTGTGCAGTCTTCAAGGATCTTGGAGCTGTTGTTCTCTGTGGTCCGTGTCTCTACCTTGTCCAGCGTCTTGTAGCCGAGAACTGTCTGCACCGGCTTCTGGGAGGGTTGAAAACCTCACGCTGGGCAGCTGGTCAGGGCGTCCGCTCCCGAGGACTTCGGAGATTGACTTAAATATTGAAAGAAATGCAGTGACAGCCTCTCAGAACGAGCATCGTTCCCCATTTCCTTGGCATTCATATAGATGAGCCTATAAATAATAGAAGAGATCATGCTGAGCTAATGACCAGTCCAATCCCGGTGGTACCATATCTAAAAGGATTAGCATCCCTGCCCACAAGCTTTTTAACACTTAGAGAACTGGGTATTTAGGAGTGATTGGTAATTTTGTGTTCCTAGCCTAAAAAGGGGCATGTGGTAGATGCTTTTCTGAGGATCCGCTCTTGGGAATTCCTCCAAATTTAAGGCATGGGTGGCTGCCTGCTACCTTCTCAAACACAGCTGGAGAAGAATGGGAGATAATTTGATCAAAGATGATATCTGCTTCCTTGGGCAGAGCTATATTAGTAATCCAAAATATTATGCCGATGAGAGAAGAGAGACTCTGACGGTAAATTTAGATCCAGGCTGGCCCTGCCAGAAGCCCAGGGCTGCTCAGATTCGAACTATTGATTTGGCCTTGTGAGAACACGGCTGGTTTTTATTTCTGCTTGTGGGAAGCGGTTTTGCCCAAGCAGCAATAAATACGGCTGGTAGTGAGCCAGAACTTGCCGAGTTCAGTTGACCGGTGTGTCTACTGAACTAACCTAAATATTGTGTTTGCTTTGTATATCTTGATATGTAACTGTTAACGAAAAAAAGTCTCCAAAGAATATTCCCCTGCTTTTTTCTTAGCTTCTGTTTCTCCGTTAATTAGTACTCTTTGAGTATTATATGCTCTCAGCTGAATAAAAGCTGATGAGGATTGAAAGAATATCTATTTTTAGAGAAGAGCTGAACTACAAGGTATGTATTACCAAAATGGCACCGAAGAACTGAGCACAAACCAAACCAACACATTTTGTTCAATATTTTTAAGAGGAAGAGGTATTGATTTTGATTCCCTCCCGCCCCCCCCCCCCCCAGATATTGATAGATGGCAAGCTGGGATTTTCCTGGGTCACGTCTTCTACTTGGAGGGTTCTAACACTTGGGGGAAATGTTGAGCAGGGTCGGTGATGTTGGGTGTCCATGTGCTGGCACAAGGTGACGTTGGGTTTCACCGAAAGCCCGAGTTCCCGAGGACGACAGAAATAACGAGGGACAGCACTACATGCCAGTTAATTTCAACCCCCTGCTGACCTCAGCTGTTTTGTGTATTTTGTATGTGCTGCCTATTTGCGGTGGCGTTTTAGAGATTTTTAAAGTTATTATTCATATTGCCATGTGTTAGGGAATAGAAACTTCCTTAACATATGTGGGGAACCAAATAGAACCACCAAGACCGTTAAGGGAAAAAAAACCCAAAAACCACAACAAACAAAATGCAAAAAGTGTGTTCCTTCAGCTAAATGCTTAGGGTACTGAAACAGCGTCCTAAAGTCTAATTATGTGCACTCTGTAAGTCACCATTGAGTTTTGGAGCTTTTTGGGATTAAGAGGCGTGGATTCCTGGCGGGTGTCTCCAGCTCCTGCCGTCAGCAGTGGCTGTGTTTCCGCATCTCTGACTGCACAGGAGTGACGAACACCTTCTTGCTTTCCGTGCGATGTATAGCGAAGTTTCAGTATCTAATCCCGAAGGAGCACGACACACCAAATTTCCAGGGCTTGGTAATTTTAGATGTTGAAAGCCCCCTTTTTTTTTTTTCCCCCCCTTTCTTTGTGTGGTACTCTGGATTCTGGCTGGTTTTAGGTGGTGAAGAGGTGAAGCACAGGCAGGACAGTTGGATGCAAAACCAGCTGTTCGAACCTCACCAGAAATGCAGGTTTCTTAAACGGGTCCAGTCAGGTGCATTTATACGAAGTTTCCAGCACATGCAAATCCTATTGTTTTCGCATGTAGATATGTCTGACAAAACCAGACTCGAAGGAGTTTCAATAAGATTAGAGAGAAGCCTCCGGAAGGTAAAAGTACAGTATGAAAATGGCCTAAACATATGCATGATGATATATGCTTGACCATACGCAGTTCTGCGGTTTTAGGTCTTCCCAGGAACTCTGCCTTGCTGTGTACAGAAGGAATAGTACTAATCTATGAGCAGCTTTCTTGTTTTCATTTCCACCCCCATCCTCATTATTTTTCATTGTGTAACCCTGTGCCTTACTATTCGGATCAGGATTTGAGGATGAAGTTATTATTTTCCTCTTTGGCATTTCTGTAGGACTCATCACTACAGTATTTCAGTGCTTCAGATGTTAATTGATTTTCATAACACCCTACCGAGATGGAGAATTATTATTAACCAGGGAAATGGAGCACAAGGAGATTGAGGTCAGGAGTACTGCTCAGTTTGAATGCCAGGTTTGAGACACCTGTGACCTGGTTTATTTATCTTTTTTTAAGTATTCACCTACAATTCTTGAATTCCTTTAATTGCAACTGTAAGTAATTCTGCATTTCTCCATATTGAGTCACCAGCTGTAATGCAGGCAGCTGTATAGTAAGGAAAACTCAGGCGACCACTTGCGGAATTTTTTGCGTAACTGATGTGCCCAGTTTCACGTAAGAGCTTTTGGGCAGAAGTGGGGAAGGGATCTGAGTCTTAGCACAACATTGAGATGTTGCGACCCAAGAGAAAAAATAATTCCGGATGTACATGCGTAAAGATTGCGCCACATTTCTTAATTTTGGGTGCCCGTGTACCCTTAATTTTCTTTTAACGTTTATTTAACGTAAACGATTTTCTGTTCTCGTCTGTGTATCTGTGCCAGTTTGCCTTCTGGCATCAAATGTCCGCAATCAGCAGCACGTTAGTGGGAAGTGGCAGCGATGTCGAGGAGTCGGCGTCTGTCCTGGTTTTGTTAAAACCAAGTTTCTCTTTTAGTGAATTTCCCTGTCAGCTAAAGCCTTCTAAATAACTGCAGTTTTCCTGAAAGTTAGGTGCGTGTTTTGGTAGACATAGCAATGGAACGCGAGGTCGTTGATAATGACGCATCCCGTGAGATGTGCAGGCAGGAGGTGAACTGACAATTGACCGACTAAAGTATTCCATCCCATTCGCCTCACACTTCAGATAAAAGTGGGGGATCACGAGGATCTCGTCCCTTTTCCTTATGGCCGACACTGGGAGAGGCCCTTGCGAGTTGTCCCTGCGAACCGAGGCCCAGTGACAGACCGAATCCAGCTCCGGTTGGCCGCAGAGTCCAGTCCGGGACTTCGGGTGCCGGCCCCACATCTGCCGGAACAGCTGCCGGGGCTTTCGAGATTGGTTTTGTATATTTTGTATTATCTTCTCTATTTTTATTAGTAGCATTAGTAAAACATTTTTAATTTTTTCCAACTCCCTTCTCTCTGTCCTTCTTTCCGTCCCAATCGCCTGTCCTTAGTGGGAAGGGGGGACAGGGAGGGGCTGAAGGGAAAAAGGAGGGAGAGGAGGTTACCAATACATCTGCCGCGGTTTTATTGTCGCCCCGCAATCAAACCGCGGCAGCGTCCCCGGGCGGCTGCTTCACAGCTGCGGGGGTTTCGCTGTGTTCAAAGTGAGACGACTCAAAGTAGAGCTTGTTCAGTAGGATGTCAGCTGTCACACCGCCGACACGTGGAGATAATTCTTTTCCTCAGTAGAATATTGTTTCTCTGAGTTGGCAGCACAGGAACGATTGTTAGAAGTGAGAAAGATGATTGAATCTCGGAATGCTTTGATAGCCATCTCTCCTGCGCTTTTTTTTCCCCAAGAAATTAACTAATCATGACTTTCAGAAGAACAAAAATCCTCTGAAAACCTGAATTAGGATAACTTTAAAGTCATCTGCTGCGGTACTCCTGAGAACAGCACTGTTAGCAAATTCTGTCTGGAAAAAGGTGGAAACTTAACCAAAATATTTTTAATATGTTTTAAGTAGTTCTGCAGTTGTCTTCATTCTAATTTCTTGTTTCTCTCATAACACGAGCTTATAATATTTCAGATGGATGTCGTCTTTTGAGAAGGTGTTAATTCTCCTGCCTTTCAACTTACATTTTGGTTTGGGTCCATTTAATTGTTTTCCTTTAGTTTTTTAGAAGCAGCTGTTGTTAAGAATGTTGGATGAAGACTCTGCTTCAGGCTCCTTTTGACTTAGTAAAGCTGAATTTGCGTTTGGGCCTTTACACAAATGGTTTTTGGTTCTACCGCAGGTATCCACCTTGTCAACTTCTATGTGCTCAATCGCATGTTGACCTCTCGGTTCAAGGAAAGACAGAAATAGAGGGAAGTCAAACACCATTTCCCTGCTTGACAGAAAAGTGATGGATGTGGTTTCCTTCCCATACCTTTCAAATCTTTTCACTTTTGTGCTGAAGAATTGATGTAACAGATTTTTATAATGGACTCGGTAACTATGCTGTACTGGTAGATCTTAAATGCTGCTTAAGACGTTGCCTCACAATGTAACTCAATTTCAATTATTACAATTATTTAGCCTCTCTTATGTTTGAAAGCTGTGTGAATGAAAATTCTTCTTAAAGAAGTCTGATTAGAGGACTGTTTATTATTAATTTTTTTATTACTATTCTGCGTTTAGCTGCATGTGATTTAGACTGTGTGGTTAGTTTTGATCGCTAATAGCTCACGATGCTTAGATGTCCTCAAAATCATGATGAAAAGCAAAAAGCATGTTTATTTTCTCCAGCAGTAACAGTTAACATAATAAAAACATCGCCTCTTTTTGTAAGCTTTGCTTTTCTTAGCACATAACAACATAACAAAATACTGATCGTGTTATCGTCTTGTACTAAAGATGTTATTGTCAAGCACAGGGAGAGCAACAGTTGCGATCGCTGAAAATCAGGACAATGTAAGTGGATAAATTAATGAGGGCAAAGATTCAGAGAAGCCGTGAGCTTTAGGGAGAGATTTGAGAGACAAGGAAGGGGAAGAATTGTAGGTGCAAGAACTGGAAAATTGTGCTAAGTGCAGGGAGGGGAGGGATGCAGAGGAAAGACGAAGCCGTAGTTTAATATGGAGGGTCGGGAGAATCTAAGGAAATGAAAAACCAGATGAGAATAGAAGAAAATCAGATTAAAAAAAAACCAAACCACACCACACTCTTGTTTGTTTTGTTTTCTTATCTGTGACACTCAACTGAGTGCTGTTAGAAAACATCGAAAGTGCCGTTTACACTCGTCGTGACTATAGCTGGTGTTTTTAGCTGCCGTAGCGGTGAAGGCAGGAACACAACGATGGGTTTTTGTCTCGGAGGCGGCTCAGGGTGACGTGTTGGTGTGTCCTGGCTGTGGCTGAGCCCAAGGAACGGCCCCGGCCCAGCCCCGGCAGCTGCTGCGAGCGGAGGAGACCACCTAAATCCCCGAGAGTTCCCGGTTGTTGACTCCAGTAGGTGTAAAGAAGCTTTTTTTTCTGGAGAGTCCTGGATTACAAACCGCAATCCGAGCATTTCGATGCTTTTCTGTAACAGAGATCTTCTGTTTTCAAGGTAGAAGTATTTATAAAGGATTTATTTTTCTAAGTGGCAGGTGAGAATTCTCTTGGTTTTTCCTTTGGGGTTACAAGGTAATAGAGAAAAGCAGCGTTTGTTTACTACCCTAAAGATACCATCTCAGGCTGAGGGTAACCGGGACCTGAAAAGAATGGATTAACCGTTGTAACTCCAGCTCTGACACTTTGATCCCACCTCATCACACGCACAGTGGTATTTTTCGGGTCCGACTGCCGCAATTTCCATCTTTTTGTAGAAATGCGGTATGGTGAGCCTTTCCTACTTTATCTACAGAGCGAGGTATGTCTAGGGAGCAACAAAACGCGGGCATTTGGTGTCATTTTCGCTGTCTGGGGGAATGCAGATCATCCCCACGGAGACGATGCAGAACTCACAGCAGACTTGGATCCTTCTGCAGCAGCAGCTGCTTCCCAGGGGACTTTATCTTTGGGCTTCTGAAGTGGCGGCTGACACCAGGGTTTAGGCACCTGGACCCTAGTTGCTCGTTAACGTAAAAATAGAATTGAACTGGAGATGGTAGAGGGGGAAAGACGAGGGGTTTATCTGAAAGGAAAGCATTTTCCGGTACTTCTGGTTTTTTTTCTTTTAAAGACCACTTAATGGTAAACTTTGAGCATTTCAAAGTAATGGTTCTAATTTGCAATGAACACTGGTTTTATAGTAGATTAACGTACATTTTAAATTAATGCCTCTGAGCTTCCAAGAGAGAGACAGTCTAATTTTCTTTTTTTTTTTTTTTTTACTCTCGGATGATAAATACAGTAAGCATGTGTTCTGTGGTAAAAACGCACCTACAATTAAATAACTACTCATTTCCTATGAGTTTTAAACTCGAGCTGTAAGCCCGGAGGGCAGAAAACATGCCACGTTGCTCTTGTTAGACTGTCAAATTATTACTGCGTATGAGACTACAGGATTTTCGGTTTCTTCTCAAAGCATTTTTGGAGGATGAGTCAGTGAAGCAGTTATCTAATGTATCCACGTTGACTGCACATAGAATTTTGTATTCTGTTCTCTTTAATTACACTGTTATTGGGCTAATACTTTGGGATTTTTCTCTCGTTTTTTACAGGATTCCGCTCAAGAGAGTGTCATTACACGAGATATTCATCGTACGTTTCCAGCACATGATTATTTCAAAGATACAGAAGGAGACGGTCAGGAATCTCTATACAAAATCTGTAAGGTACAGTCAGGACTCTGAATTTTAACGTGTGTTCCATATTTTGCTCTGTCTGTACTTTGCCCTGCTAACCCTGTTCTGATCCAAGTCACTAATCAGTAAGAGTTTAAAGCTTTACTTAGATTGCAGGTGGAGAGCGCATTGTTTCTGCAGGACTGGATATCCCGAAGTACTTTTTATAAGCTGGCATTTTGTGTCTCCTGAGATGCAGATGAGAAGGGCAAGGCACAAACGAGATCTACGAATGGGCAGTCTGATAGCAGAGGTCCAGCTCAGCAGAAATGTGGGGTAGCAGGGCTTTTTTTGCTCTGCTGGTGCAGAGGTTGGTGGAGGAAGAGAAACCCTCAGAGCAAACTCTGCAGTGAGCTTAAGCAACAATATCTCTGGATAATTACCCAGAGAACAAGGTAGCCGACCTTTCCACAAGCAACGTGTGTGTGTAGCTTTTCACTCATAGCTCTCAGATCACCTCTGATCAACGAAAAAAAATGTAATTTTATCCAGTTTGCACAGGGGAAGGCTGAGGTACTAAATGAACAGATTTGTCGAGCTTATACAGACAGACTTTTGTCGCTCAGGAGAGATCCAGAAGGTAGAATATTGCAGCTAGATGTGTAGTTCTCTGGCTGGCAGTTGTACATTTTATTGTGTTTCTGGCAGTCAGTTTTCATTTTACTTTTTTTTTTTCTATGTGTAGAATAAATGATTGTCTCACCCCAAACCATTTCCACTTCCCTTTTCCTTGTTACTCAATTTCCACCTCCAGTTGATTAATAGGCAGGAATGATGGAGGTGTCATAACAAGCAGAAAAGAGTGTCCTGCCTTTGGGGTATAATAATACATATCCCTCTTCTCCAGATAAATTCTGTGGTGGTGCAGACTCCAACTGAAACAACAATTTGGATGACTGTTAAATATAGCTGCTTAGGTTACATATATTGAAATTCGTTATCATGAATGATTCACACACACACACAAAAAGTAAAAAAATAAAGGGGCAGAGAGAACTTTGAACCAATTATATTGATCTCTCACTAATATTGGGGGACTCTAGAGGGCTGCAAGAAAACCGTTCCTGCCAATCTTTGAAAAGAATAACTAGGACAATGCAGATAATGATGGGCTTGTCAGTTTGATATCAGTTAAGTGAAAAATGATGGAACAGCATTCAGCTTATCAAGAATTAAATGTGAGAAGTATAATATATATAATGAGTGCCTATGAGTTTACTGAAAATAGATCTTGACAAGCTAATAAAATAAAAATGAAAATGAAAATACAAGTTTCATTGGCGAAGGTGATTTTATCAAAATTCTGTAGATCGTGTAGTCAGCCATGCAGAAAATGTATAAATGCCGGACAAGTTAGAAAATGAGCAAGGTACACATTAAATAATTAAAAGCTAGTTATCTGGCAGGTTACTTAACAGCAGCGCTGAATAAATGTATTTCAAACAAGGCGGCGTGAAGATCACTTGTTAATTTGCTGTACTCTGGTTAGTCACCTAAAAGAAAACAGAAAAATCATTTCTGAGAAAGATATCTTGACACAGTGAAAAAGGGAATGTTAAATAATGAGGCGTTAAAGGGTGTATAGATAGATAGATGAATCTCGTGTAGGAATAGAATGACTTGAGTAACTCAGTGTTTTACAGCTGCTGCAGCTGCTTTTGCTTGCTGGGCCAGAATGAAAGCTGGATAGCGCTGTGCTGGAAAGAGCCTGTGCAAGTTCCATGGGGATGGGAAAAGGATTTGGGAAAATAGTTCGAGGTTCTTAGGGACACGGTTAGTGGTGAACTTGGCAGTGTTGGTTTAACGGTTGGACTTGATCTTAAAGGTCTTTCCCAATCAAAATGATTCTATGGTTCTATGATTTGATCGAAAAAACTCTCAAGAGTGCGTATCTCAGTGTATTTTGTTGAATAAAGAAAAGACTAAGGAATTAATCTGTCCGAAGTAGAAGTGACTTAAAGGAATTATCTGTCCAGCAGGCAGCGGCAGAGGGGCAGAGATCTCAGACTTTCCCGGGCTTTCTGTGCTAAGAGTGAAGAATTCTACTCATCTTCCAAAGCCTTCCCCGCTCTTGGGGCCTCTGCTGCTCCTGCAGAGAAAGTTGCTGCAGATGTTGGTCCTCTCGTTCCTCGGGTTTCTTGAAACGTGTAGATCAGAGGCCATCAGTGTGTACGTGGAGCTGAGGACCGCTTTTCCCTTGAAGCATTTTGTATTTTTTCTACCTGTCGTTGAATGCCGTCTGCCACTTTGCCGCTTTCTCTTGCCGTGAACACGTTCTGCATAGCGTCTTTGCAGTCAGCTTTTAATCTACTGCTCCGAACAGCTTTGTCTCATCAGCAGACTGTTACTGTGCTATTTTCATGTGTTCTGCATGATTTGTGAGTATTTTCAACAGCATCAGCCCTGGCACAGCTTTCTGTAAGGTTCTGTGAGTGACCTCGCATTCATTCTGTGGGTGAAAACTCTTTATTCCTACCATTTGTTTTCTACCCTTTAATCAATTGAGTGCATAAGAGGACCTTTTCCGGTGGCAGCTTAGTTTCCTAAAAACCCTTTGTGAAGGGATCTCATTGATGGTTTACTAGAAATCCGAGTGCTCCCTGGTTCAAAGAAGGATTTGGGAAGCATTTCCTCCTGGTACAACAGCCATATCCAGTCTTCAACGTTGAGTTATTCATCAGTTTACTGATTTTATTCTCGACGGTTTCTACCTACTTGCCAATTTGGAGATCAGACGCGACTGCTGTGTAGATCTCCAGGCAGCAACTTTTCCCTCATCCTTGTGCCGATTTCTTAAATGGCTTTGGCTCCGTTCTGCATAAGACCAGGTCTGACTGGACCTTGAGTTTGTGATTGATTTGGTGAGTTTTAGAGAAATATTGTGAAAAGCTAATTAATTTTCTTCTAAACTTACCATTCCATTGGAAAAAAAAAAAAAATCTGTGTTGAAAGTAATATTATGGCTGCTTCATATTACTGGAATAACTTTCAGCAGAGGTGCTGTGCACTCATGCCCTTCTTCTAATATGAAAGCAAGATATTTGAAGAATGGAATTATTGAATAAGGCTAGAAAAGGTCTGTCCTCAAGTGGGAGGGTAAAAAGCTGAAGAGCATTTTCTTCATTCCCCACTGAAATGAGAGATGATCTGAGCTGTCAGTTAAAAAGGAAAACCATTAAAAGCTCACTGCCTCATTTTAACAGGTCTGTCAGGTTTAGTTCCGTCTCTTAATCTCTTCTTCAGAACAGTGGGAAATCAGGAAAGATGGAAACTTTTCCAGTTGCAGAACATTTATGTGACAAAGTATCTAAAAATAAACTTTAAGGCTGACAATGGTGATAAGGAATGAAAAGAGTTCCAGATTCTAGATTGGAGATTTCACTGGAGGACATCGCGTAAGCTGGATTTGCACAGAGCAAACGTCTTTGGGAAAGTAGCTCAGTTTTCTTGCATGCGTTCTGTTTAAATACCACGCGAATTCTAGCTCTGCTTCAAGAGCTCGTTCTCTGCGTTACAGTGCACAACACAGTGGTGCTCTGGCCCTGCTTCCACATGTGCAGATGCAGTTCAACAGCTCGATGCTCCGGGGAACCAAAGCACTTGGCACAAATAGTCCCTCTACTGTTCGGAGCGTGTGCGGTGCGGAATTTAACATGAAATGTGTTTTCTCTAATTTTCTGATTAAAGTAACTCCTGTTCAACAACCAGCCGCTGTGGCTTTAGTAGGAGAAAGGGAGGACGTTTTGGGGAACTCCATCAGGATGGTGCGCTGAGTGGTTCCTGGGCTAACTGGAAGAACAGACACAACGCTTCCCTCTACTTCTGAACATGGTTGAATTACTTTTCAGAGATTCGAAGCTGGTGTCAGTGTTTTCTGGTAAACAAAGGCGTCGTGGAAGGAGATGAATCATTTGTATCATGACTTATTTTGTTACTAAATATTTCTCTCGGTTGATGAAATCTGTGGTTTTTCCCTAATGCCAGTCAGAGTTGCTTGCAGGTTTTATGCACAGGATTAGTGTGCTAGCTGGTTTACCGAGAGACGAGACATTCCGTTTTAGTTGTTGTTCCAGTGCCTGTCTGTCTGTTGGTGCCTGCATTAGTAGAGGCAAAGAAAGAGAAACTGTTTTTCCAGCAAAGCTAATGCTGAATGGGCTCCAAGATGGGTGGTTTTGCTTTTTTGGCTGTATAATTGAAATGTGAAAACGTCTTTGAGTTGCCCTTCTGTGACCAGGAGCTTCTAAACCGCGATAAGCCGTGAATGATGGATTACTCCTTGGCTCATCCTTCAGCGTGGCGGGACTGCTGCCCAGTGCTGTCCTGTAAGCTGATCGACTTCCACCCTCTTTTCACATTTTTGTTTCCGTTTCATTGCAGCATCTCTGTTCAGATGATCACCTCTTCTCAGCATACACGTATTCTTCCACATTTTCCAGTCCTTGGTATCTCCTCAAATTTACAAATGGCAAATTTCTATGTAATATTTGTCCACTTTGCTTTAATTATTTGTCAGAGAGCAGATCTCTTTCTTTCCTATCGGAATCTGTTTGCCAATTTTAGAATAAACATAGGAGCATGAGCAGAATCAGTTAAGAATTATTTTTCATCTATTTTTAGTTGTTTATTTTCCTTGCTCCTGGGTTGAAGAGCAATTTTAGTAAAACTCGTTGGCTTGTTTCACATGAAGGATTTTTAACGTTCTCTCGCCTTCTGCCGCTCACGTGTTAACGAGGTTCCTTCTCCGAGCATCTGTGCTCGGCAGGGAGGCAGCAGAACTGTTCCTGCGATGGGGTTTCTGCCGAGACCGCGCGAGTGAAAAGGTCGGGGTTGCGAATCTCAAAGGCTGGAAAGGCTTTGGTGTGTTCGGAGGCCTGCTTGGGTAGATGGGAAGATTTCTTCCTTCTCTGGGCCCGTGGAGCTCTGGAGGAGGCACATTGTGTAACAGCCACGTGCCTCTCCTGACACTCGATAAATGAGTAACCGATTGCTAAAAATACAGTTTTGAGTTAACACAGAAATTCCTTGTACAATGTGATCCATCCTAAATGCTGCAGTCACAGGAATATCATAACTTTCAGCCTGTAAGTCTCATAATAAATTTAGGTGTGGAGTTTGAAATCATACTATCACTAAACTTATTCAGTGACCAATTAGGTCATAAAATACCTTGTTGCGTGAGAAGTCCAGATCAAAGTGTGGATGTTTTCCTGAGTCAGTCTGTTTTTCAGACACCGTGTAAGTTTTTTAACTCTACTGAAACGGGCTCCAGCACACAGCTATGTCTGTATCAAGCACTGAGCGGATTCCCTAGATCGTTTCTATCATTTTGGCAGCCACACGAAGGGAAGTAGTGAGAGCAAACCAGGCTTGTCATTGTCCCCCAAAATTGCATTCAGTTCCTGTTACGTTTTCCTTTTTCTTGGGACACAGGAGCTGGATATCTTGCGTGGCCGTTCACGAGCACCGTGCCGGCGTGCCTGTCCCTTTTTCGGAGGAGTGAACGTTCCCTGCGCCAGAAAAGGTTGTTCCTGACCGGAGAGGCGCGGTCGCCGCCGATGGGAGCCGGGGCGCGCTGAGCCCTGCTCCTGCCCTTCCCTCCGCGTCGCCGCGCGGGGCATGAACGCTTCGCAAACGGGAAACCTGTGTATGAGGCAAAAAACGCTTTTCGTCAGCTCTCTTTGGTTTCGAAAGTAATTGTAGTGTTTGGTTTCTAATGTCTCCGAGTTACTATGGCAAAGGCACGTTGGCGATGTGACTGCAAGCTGGCATTCGCTAGTTAGTGGTTTGCGTTTTCTCGTTTTGAGTACATTTAAACCTTCGGCAAGTGTAAGCAGTCGTTTTCTTGCTTGTGGGGCTGGAAAATGACGACAAACGTTTCATTCTGGAATTTGACACATACTCCTTACTCTTCCTTTTTTAAAACTGCCGGGACTCATACCCAGTAGTTGCAGAAATCCCAAATCCAAGGTTTTCAGTTCAAATCAGCAGCCTTTCCGTTCATCTTTTAAATGCTCCTTGCTTGGAACTTTTCCGTCTACAGAACATCCTGATCTGGGGAGATTTTCCTCCATGAATTACTTTAGAGAAGAATTTCTGTCCATCTCTGGATTCTTCATTCCCTTTCCCAACACGCAGGTGATTCTCTGTCATTGACTTTATTTGAGAGACTCCATTGCTTCCCAAGCATTCACTTTCTAATGATGTTGTACTAATAACTGCGTAGAAGTTCTTCTCTTCAGAAGGCAGATAACTGTCAAAAAGACATTTTAATTCTGTGAGCGAGATCTTCATTTGGTTAAAATGAAGGAAAGTAAGCTTCAGGTCAGGATCTTCATTAAGTCCCATTCATGAGACAGGGAATATTTAAAATCTCCGTTAACTGGGGTATTGTGGTTGGAGGTTCGCCAAGAGCTTAAGAAAATAATAACTTAAAAGACTGTGACGTTATCGCAGGGTGTCACGGGAAGGATCCCATTCTCCTGAAATTCCGACATTACAATGTCTGCAATGGCAACAAGGGGTTGGGATTTTGCTTGTTTTTTGTATTTCGTGTGGAAAGAGAAAGTTAATGCTCCTCAGTCCCTTAAAAGGATAAATCTTAAGTAATTAATCTTAGATTTTTTGTTAATGTGATATTACTGTGCTATCTGTAGGCAGCATCCTTATTTTTAAGGCTGTTCTGGTTAATTACATCGTATTTCAGCAATATCAAGTCCCATAGGTTACTTTAAAAAAGTATAATTGGAACTGTAGTATGCATAAACCTTCAAACACCTCTTTGCTTTGGGCAAATACAATGAAATCGTGTAGATTTTAGAGCCTTCATTAAAAAATAAATCTTTAGTTGCCAGGATGATGATGCGTTGACTTAGCAGCAGAATCCTTCTGAGTTTGATCCAACTCTCCTGCAGAACTGCAGTTAGAAGCTGAGTATCTGGTAAGAGCTGCTTGTGAAGATCAGATTCTGGAGAAGGATCTAGTGGAAATTCATTTCAAAAAGCAAGCAGTTCAAGCAGTTAATATTTTTTTTTCATAGCTGTTGGTTGCTTCGAAGATTCGCCCCCTTTTACTGGGGCCCTCAGACACTTTTATATACCCTATATCTGTGTCCGCTGATTAATTTGAAATATTTTTAGACCAAATTATCCAGTACTTACTGATTTGTAGTTCTATGGATCACTTCTTTTTACAAACGTTTCAAGTTTGGCATCTATTCTTCTGATTTAATCAGCCGATTAACGGTTTGCCAGTTTACGTGGTTTATCTTTCCCGCAAGATTTTGGGTAAATACTGTCTATTCTTCATAAATGTTCAATATTTGTGTTCCTTTTAACTTCTTATCTCTTCTGATATTCCGTTGGAGACAGATCCTTTAACACATCCCCTGTTAGAAATGCTTCCAGCAGGATGACAACCCCTCGGTTTCTTCTGCGATAAAACAGACACGAAGTTGGTGGGGATTTTGTGCTGTAGTTTAGACACAACTTTTCTACCTCGATCATCTATTTCCTAAGTAGAGGCGCCGCCTTCCTCCCCTAGATGTGTTTGAAGATGGATTTATTACTCGTTTAAATGTGTTTAGGAAGTTGATTACGAGAACATTTCTTGGTTTTCCTTCATATTTTTATATTTAACATGCAGAGTGAGGATTTTTTTGCACCCTCCTCCATTTTTCCTCTCTTGCCATAATTTCAACTTCTTCCACAGTCTCAAAACGAGTATCTTTTTACTTCTGATCACTTTCTTTATTTTTTTAACCTATTTCTGTTTTGGAGGCAGTTTGTTTGCTCCGATATGTTGATTTCTCAATAGTTATTTTAAAACTCATTTGAATTAATTTATTGTTATTTTCAGCAAATTATTAGCTATTGTGCTAATAATGCGTCTCACAACAGAGAGAACCCCTGGCATTAGATAATTTGCTCTTAATCTCTCAGCCAGGAGGTTTTAAAAGGAAAATAAAAGTGGTTTTATACAATAAGAAGAAATCATAAATCAGATTTATTATTTGTAATTCTGCATATCTGGTTCTAAGTGGAGCTGGCCTTTCAAAAGCAGAAATGATACCTCTCCTAGGAATGCTGCAGGAATAAAGTATTAGGAATCCATAAACTCACGATGACGATGATTAACCAGTGGATGGTTCCAATTAGTCATCTGCAATATTAATTTAAGTGTTGAAAGTCATTTCTGTTAATTCAGTGCTTAGAAGCTAAAGAGTCATTTAAAATTAACTTTTTCCAAGAGAGCATCCTTGGTTTTTTCCCAATTCAGTTTTGTATCTGCTATTGTACACTTCTGGAGTTATTTTTAAAAATTTTCCTGTTGTGGCTAGAGCTGGTTTCAGCTGGTAAGCAGATTGTAATGGTTCATTAATTTTTTAAAAATAATTTATGTGACTAGTCTTCTTGCATTTGCTTGACTGCTGAAACTGAGTGATGGATTGGGATTGTTTTCACTCAGATTCTAGCGAATTCTATATAACGTACTTTAAAACCATGTAACCAATATAGACAAACGGCAAAGAGCTGCAAGTCACGGTTCAGTTTTTCACAAAGCTGCGGATATATTAGGAAATGTATGGATGAGATGTTTAGAAACAGTGACCTTTAAAGGAATACTCAGGTTGTATTCTTTACAGAAATCTGCTCTTCTGGAATCACGACAGAATTCCTTATAATCATTTATTTCTTAGTTTTTGCCCATCAGAATGAAAATGGTTTAAAGACCTTATGTTTTGGCCTCCAGTTGAACATTTCTGGCAGAAATTATTTGCAATTGTGCGAATACCGTTGGCTGGAAAGGAGTGGCGTCTGTGTTGGAGACACAATTCCTCTGACCTTTGGGAGAGGCAGGTTGGTCTCTCCGCACCTCGTAGGGCAGAGCCGGGTGGCGTTGGTTCCCCATCGCGCCCCGCGTTGGTTATTCGCCATCCCTCTGCTCAGTGAATTCGCAATCCCGATTTCATTCGAAACGTAAGCGCCATGTTCCAGTTCGAAACGTTCTCGTCCGTAAGCAGCCTCGGGGGCGGCGTTGGGACAAAGCGGATTTTCTGATTCAAGTGGCTCGTTCCTCCCCGGGGAACCTTGTCCTCCCGGTTCCCCTGCCGTGACCCTCATCCCTGGCTTCGCTCTCGGGATGCGTCTCTCTCCGATGTCAGTCCTGCTCCTGCTTATCCTTCCGCCAGTTTCCTCAAATTCTTAACATCCTCTGACATCTCTTTTAAAACAGTATCTGTCTTCTTGTCTCGGAAAAGCGAGGGGGAAGGAAAGGTTGGTTATTTTAGATTTGTTTTTGTAAGAGTAAGAAAAAGAGGAGCACGTCAGTCATAGCATAGGAAAAATGAGTCGTGTTCATTCTTCAGCACAAAAAGGACATGGAAAAAACTCTGTCTTTAGAAATTTTCAGGCTAGAGCAGTTCTCAGCGGTTTTCGAACAGCAAACCTCAACTCCTGTACTTTTGTGATGTCAGAACTTGTTTTTCCAATTACAAACAAGCCCTTTCCCCACAACACAAACCAACCTGGTTTTTAGATCATATTTGTTCTATGGTTAAAGTTATATCATTACCAATCTCAGCAGAATTATCCTTGATTGAGGTGAAGGGAAATCACATCCAACTCTTTTGAAAAATATTTGTAAAAATAAAAATTTACAAGCAGGGCATCTGTGGAAGATGGAGGGTGCCCTGGTGTGTTTTCCTGGGTGCCAGAATGGTTACAGCTTCACTCCCTCTGTGATTTTAGCCTTCCTAGAGTTACCTATTCTCAGTAGCTCTTTGATTATACAACATTTTGAAAACGCCTGTGTGCATTTTAAATATATGTTGACTTTTATTTTCTCTAGGCATACTCCGTCTATGACGAAGACATTGGCTATTGCCAGGGACAGTCTTTCCTTGCAGCTGTGCTTCTACTTCATGTGAGTTAATTGCAAAATGAAAGCTTTGATATTTGAAACCAAAGCAGCTTTAAAATCAGTAGTACTGTAACATGCTATTTGACAGATATTTACTGTCGTTTATTTGTCTGTATTCATTTTCCTCTTGTTGCTTTTTGGCAAGTAGTGACTAATGGTATCTATCTTTATGAATGTAGATTTCCTTTAGGAGAAATCCATTAAATTGTCAAGTACTTCTGTGTCAAAACCTGAAACTGATTTGTTACATATTAATATTTTCTTTTAATTTACTTGTCATGTAGGTGAATTCCCTTTGTGTTTATGGGGAATTTAGCTTTGGGAGCTGTTCTCAGAGTAGCTAACCAGAGAGAGCGGTCTCATTAATTTTCAGTGAGACTTGTTCTCCTAAGGACATTTTATAAAATCTTTTGAGTGAAAGCTGAATTTTAACCTTGCTATTTTAGCCTGTAACCAAAAGCTGTTCGAACTTTGATCTGTCGCTTCCTATATGTACACGTGCGTGTATGTATAGAGGTAGATAGATACACCTTTTTTTTTTTTTTTTTAATATTTGTGTGATGTTTTAACTTCGACGTATCGGCGGAAAAGCAGCACATTCAAGTAGTATGGATATTGTAAAGAATATCTGAATAAACCACCCAAAACCTCAACAACAACTCTTACTCAGGCTCTTGCCCGCTTTTGCTGTCAGGCTCTAATTCATAAATTATTGAACGTGGTTGAAATACATTTCAGATTGTGGGTTTGCGTTGGCTGTTGGTGGTAGGTGTGTTACACATGCACTTCCTAAGACATCTAGAACTCAAATTCAGATTAATTTAAGCTGTAATTCCTAGTGAGATCTATGACTCCTTGAAGACCTAAGGAGCAGGATACACAGTGACAGTGTTACCAAGAAGCTTTGGGTTCTTTAAGGATAAACCTGAAATTAGTCACATTATTGCAATCCCACGTATACTGCAAATTAGCTTATCTCACAGTTGTTTTGCAATTAACTTTTTACCCAAGGAAGGATTTTTGGGTAAAAGAATAATCCATTTTCAATACCGGAGTTGTTTAGAAATGAGTGGGTGTCACGCTTGTAACATTTGACTAATGCTTCAGCTCCTCTCGCGGAGTCGTGCGCTGTCATTGCTGTCGAGAATCACCTCCGTTCTTTGTGTTCCTGGAGGCAGAAGAAATTGCCCTGTACGCGGGGAATACTAAATGGCAATTGTGCTCATTTTCACGTGCCCTTTGTAACATTTTGCTTTCACAATAGGATATTAGACTGAAATAATCAGAGAAGAGGGGGGCAGGGAAGCGGTCTCAATGAGCTCATCTACGTTGGGAGCTTCCCAGGACATCCTCAAACTCTCGTTTTTCCCAAATTCACCAACCAATCCCTATCCTGTGAACGCTTTTGAGACACCCTCTAACTCTTGTGTCTTTGCATGGGTTTCTGGACCCCTGCATTTCCCTCGTTTCTGGGTCAGGGTATCCTTTCTCTGCACTGTAGATACGTTTCAGGGATGGCTGGGTAGCCTGAACCTCCATCCTGGCTTTTTGTGATTT
This sequence comes from Caloenas nicobarica, assembly GCF_036013445.1. Taxonomy (NCBI): domain Eukaryota; kingdom Metazoa; phylum Chordata; class Aves; order Columbiformes; family Columbidae; genus Caloenas; species Caloenas nicobarica. The sequence goes on from NC_088264.1 coordinate 3,818,758, forward strand.
TGCTACTTGGATAAAATTCCCATCAAAGGCGAGCAGGTAACTCACAGGCGGACACTGTTGCCAACTCTCATCATTTTACTGTAAGTCTCACAGTATTTGATTATTTTTATTCTTGTTGCCTGCCTCTCTGAGTCATTGCTGTGTGAAAAACTAAAACCTCATTTTAAAACATGGCACATTTCTGGCTTTTGTGACTCCAAAGAAAATATAATAAGAGGCAAATACCTAAATGCCAAAAATCGGAATGGAAGCACCAAAAATTTGCTTTGTTTAAAATAAGAAAGGAAGACGTGATTTACGATTTTGAATCCTTGGGGCTGGTAATGCTGGAGAACCTCCCTCCGCTGCGAGCGAGGGCTCGGTGGCCTCTGCCTGTAAATGCCTTTGGCCCAGCACTCGCCTCCGTTCCCCCTCCCTGGCTCGGAGGAGGAGTGGTTGTCACTGCACGTGTGTCTGATCAAACACGCAGGATGGTGTGCTTGTGCATGAGCATCCGTCATCTTGTTAGAAATAATTGTTGCCTTACCCAAAAAAAAAAAAAAAAAAGGAAATTTGCATTCATCTACTATAGAGCAAATTCAAGAAATTCAAGGCTTTTGGTCAGGGTAAAACTACTTCTTCCCTTTACTTTGTCTGCAGCTTTTATCTGCTGTCAGCGAGGATCATTCCATGTGATAAAAGATGCCCAAGAGCTTCTCCTGGGCAAATGTAGCCTGGACAGGTCGCTAGCTGCTGATCTGGCAGTTCTTTGGGCACGTTGGTTACTCTCATATATGCTTTCTGAAAATTAAAATGAAAGTGTCTGCCCACAGCCCTGGAGACAGACCATAATCGTAGCCTGAACCGTAAAAGATGAAACCCTGGAGGTAAATATCAAGAGGCTAAAATTCTCTTTGAAGAAAATCCCGAGCTTTTTTCTGTAGCTGATACTTGATACGGGGTTGGCAAGAGGCTGAATGAGCAAATATACGAAAAGGTCAAGAATTGTCATTCTTGATACTCAATAATTGTTTTTATTTGTTCCAATCTGGCGCTTGCAAAAGAAAGGTTGTTTTTAACTGTGGCTGAAAACCTGGTTTGGGGCGTGCGGTGACCGCGCGTGCGCCTGTCTCGTTATTGCGGTACCCGAAGGTGCCGGGGAGGAGGGGGAGTTGGAATCATAGAATCATTAAGAGTTGTCTGATCGGTGGAGGTTTCATGACAAATTCGATGTTCAGTGGGCTCAGGCCAAGAAGTGTAACTTGAGAGCGGCTCAGGCAGCTTGTCTGTAGTGCCGCCTTCTACAGCTTGGCTGGGTGAGAAGTTTCGGTCGAAATGGAATAGAGGTTATTGGAGATAGGGCTTCTGAAAAAGTCGTGATGTGAATAGGTGGGATCAGCCCCCCGAGCTTCGGTTGGTTCTGAAGGCAAAATTTGTTATTTCCTTATTCATCTTGGGAAGCCTGGCTTCAGAGAGCTTCGTGTGCCAAGGTTTGGATAAAAGTAGATGAGCCTTATACTCACTGAAGGTTTGTTATACCTTAGGTCTCCTCTAAAGGTCTTTTAACCAAGTCCTCCTCAGTAGAAATCACTGTTGTGAGTTGCGGTCCTTTCCTTTTTCCTTTCCTTTTTCCTTTCCTTTTTCCTTTCCTTTTTCCTTTCCTTTTTCCTTTCCTTTTTCCTTTCCTTTTTCCTTTGCTTTTTCCTTTGCTTTTTCCTTTGCTTTTTCCTTTGCTTTTCCCTTTGCTTTTCCCTTTGCTTTTCCCTTTGCTTTTCCCTTTGCTTTTCCCTTTCCATTTTTGTTCTGCAGCTGAGAGCTGTGTACTGGTCATTCTCACACCTATTCAGCAGACAGAATATGATGACAATTTTGCTGCTGTAGGGCTGTATGCTCACATTAACCTGCGATACGATCCCACATTTTCTCAAAGCAGGTCTCACAGAGCCAAATCAAGGTACTCATCAAGCAGAATAGTCCCCTTGAGATTTTAGTTGCCTGATTCGACATTCGGAGTGTTTTGCTGAAAATGTTAATATATCCCCGGTTCTGAATTTGTCATGCATGAGGTGTTTGAGTGTGCGTATTTGTGTAAGGAATTTCCAGCCTCAACGCCGTTTTTAAAATGACGGTTTTGTATTTTTCCAAACAGATGCCGGAGGAGCAGGCGTTCTGTGTGTTTGTGAAAATAATGTATGACTATGGCTTGAGGGACCTCTACAGAAATAACTTTGAAGATCTCCATTGCAAATTTTTCCAGCTGGAGAAGTTAATGCAGGTGGGGCCAGGGTAACAAATTCTTCTACTTTTATAAATGGAAATACTGACATGAAGAAGAGATTAATGCTTTGCAAGCTACTGCACAACAAAGGCCACCTCTAAAAAGAGAGGGGGTAGAACCGAAGCAGGGGAGCTTAATATCTGGATCCAAGCGTTGCGAGTCAGATTTATTTCTAATTTATTTTGCCTTTTGTATGCCAGTCTGCTGCTAATCTTTGGATCCAAGCGGAGTAGGCACCTGTCTGGTTTTTTTTCCCCTCTCTGTGTTTGCTTATTGTCTCTCTTCTCTGTTTCGTGATGTTGCTTAGAGAGAATGTCTCTGTTCTATTAAGGCCAGAAAATCTTTTGGGCTGCCACCACCAGTGTCCTACTTTCTGTGAATTATGTCGATGGTTAAGAGGTCCGGTATATCAGGACATCCTGATACTTATGAAATACTAATCCGCTGTAGGTCATTTTGTAGATTTTACTGTGTTTTCAATACGTTGTTCTTTTTTCAGATGGAATTATTTCATAGAGCAATTTAACATAAATAAGCAGCTGCAAGTTTTACACATTGTTGTTCTGACTAATAAGCAGTTACTAACAGTCCATGAAGGTTTGACCTGCGCTTCTGTGAGCACAGTGAAAGCGGCTGCTGAATTCGGCTCCCACAGATGACCATATGTACCTCTGTGAGATACATTAAAACCAAACAAACCAGACCACTGTTAATTTAATGATCTTTTTTTCTCGGATGTCAAATGGTGCCTATTTCCTACTTGGTGGAGTAGAATTACATAGTAATTAATTTGATACTTGACTTTGGCATATGGTCTTCTCAATGTTAACATAGGTTAACAAAGATATTTACTGTATTAACTGAATATTAATATATTGGCGTTGTACAGTAGGATTATTGGTGTATATTTTGTGCTGCTTATACGTGTTCCTTGTTAGAGAAGTTGTCTGCTGGAGCTGCGTGCTTTGCTGCTTTCAGGCTCCGCAAGGTGAACTCCTTGTTCTTGTATCTCATGGTTTTTTAGCAGCAGCTTTTACAGCAAGACAGTGAAAGAATAGCTTAAAAATACAGACCATGCATGACATAGATTTCACAACCGCTCTGCCTTTCGACTGTTGACGATTTCGTAGTTTCTCAGTATAATCTTGGTACATTATTTGATACTGTGATAGAATCCGCAGTACAGATATCTTACTAAAAACTATAACCATGGACACTAAAATTTATGAAGAAACATATTTCCATCACTTGAAAGAAGCCAGGATTTCACTTTGTTGTGTTTTTCAGTGTTTAGCAACCTGGTACTTCGTGGCAGCATAGATGACGACCTCGGATTAAGGAGTAATACTGAAGCAGTTATTTTTCCCTTTTCTCCAGGAGCAGTTACCCGACTTGTACAGCCATTTCTCAGACCTCAATCTGGAAGCTCATATGTACGCATCCCAGTGGTTCCTCACTCTTTTTACTGCCAAGTTTCCACTCTGCATGGTCTTCCACATCATTGACTTGCTACTCTGCGAGGTAAAAATACTCGAATCAGAAAGCCTTTTCTCCACCCCACGAATGTTTCCTCTCTTTTTATTTCATTTTTTGTCGGAGTCATTTACTGTTTAATTTCAAAATGCGTGTAACTGAGTTGTGTAGAAACCATGGTTATATTGGAGAGAAGATGTTCAGTGGGATGCTGGTTTCATTTTAAAATTAGAACCGTGGATTGCCTCGTTCTTTGCTAAAGGTTCTAATTAAGAATATCTGATGCACGTATCTGTTCTTCATTTAATTTGTTAAAAAATTTATTCAAAGTTAGGAATTCTGATTTCGTGAGGATACCTAGTAGTAAAAGTCTAGCAGGCTTTTAGAGACAAAGCTCTCTAGATTGTCTGATTCAGAGTGCCCAACCACAGCACAGGTATTGCAGGTTGCTTTATGGCCTGATATTAAACAAATCGTGAGAACTACCAAACAGCACAGTTGAATGAAGCTCTTTTGATTTTTTTTACCCTATTTCAATAAGGAATGCATTACTCCAGATACAAAATGGCATGTTTCTGTATTGTAAACCTATCTGCACTTCCTTCAGAAAAACGGAACAGATTGATAGTCTGGAGTGTTTATTTTGGTAAAATATTAGTACTTGCTTTTGTCACCAGGAAGTCAGGGCATCTGTGGAATTAAACCTGGTTTTGAACCTGCCACTGATTTCCTCTCTGATTGAAATGGGTCACAAACATTTTAAAAAAAAAAAAGAAAATTAAATTTTAATTTCTAGGGACTTAATGAGCATGAAACACTCTTGACGCTAGTTCATTGTGTTAATTTTTACTGTGAAGTATTTTACTTGCGAATTTTCAGGCTTGCTGCACGTGCCTTGATAGCATTTATCATTCAATATTGTCCATTACTCATAATGCAATATTTTTTTTCTGAAGAGTATTGCTGCTTCTGCATATTCGTGCTCAATTATCCAAAAGAGGTAGGTTAATACTGCCAGATATCCAAGTGAGTGCGAAAGGTAGTAATGGTGATTTCACATTTTCATATAAACACCTGAGCTCTCTTTCTTTCACGATGTCTTGATTATTTGAAGTAAGCAAACAGAAAAAGCAGAAAGATTGTTAGTTTTTCTGCTCTTTGTCATCTTTGCAGAGATGGTCGTGCAGCAGATGAACACAATCCCTTGATCGCTTTTGAGTCGTTAGTTAATTTTCAGAATGAGCTTCTGGTGTGGGTTTGATCATTCTTTGTCGGTTCAGTTTATTACATCATTCTGATCTTGATGTACAGCTGCTCTCAGAAATAACCATTTTAAGAGATCGTTTGTCAAGAAGTACAGAACCTCATTTCATACTGGTGATTACTGTGATAGCGGCATAGTTACATCCTGTCCAAAGCTCCCGCGCCTTTTATTATATTAAGCTCGATGATAAAATATGCTGAAGAAGTCTTTTAGTCATGCTGAATATAGATTTAATATTTAGAATGAAAAAAAATAGGAACCACTCTTGAAGCATTTGCGTTCATCTCACATCTGGCAGTGTTTATCTCAGCCTGTCTGGAGGAGTTACCCTGCGAAAGAAGGTGAAAGAATCCCAGAAGAAAGTGAGAGAGTCTGCTAGAGAAAGGGAAACTCGTTAGTGTTTGTAATCACATAAAGCTAAAGGAACCTCTTTTACAACAGCTAGAAATAAACCGAGAATGGTAAGGAAATGGATTTCAAGTGAGAAGATACATACAGACATCTTGAGAAAGAGCGGGGCAGCGCGTAGACGACACACGGAGGCACCCGCGGCGACCGTCGCAAAACCGCTCCGAAGATTCACGAGTCAACCCGCCCGAAGCGACAGGCGCGCCTGAGAACTGGTGGGAGGAGCGTAGATTAAAAATATATTAAAATAAAAAGCTAGTTGGCCCTCAGTGTAGAACAAAAATAAAATCTGAAGGCATATGGCCATAGACAGAATAAGAAAGAAACCATTCCTAAATGGAGGACTGAAATCGTACGGCAGAGCTGGCTGTCCAGGCAGCCTCCAGGAGTAGCGGAGCGGTCGAAAAATAATGTTGGCCTGCATTAACTTGTTGTTTTCTTTATCTCTGAACAAACAGCATGCCTGTAATGCCAGCAACTGGAAGGAGAAAAAACATCTGCAGCTGCTACCAGTGGAATGTATTCTTCCGAAAAAAAAAATCCTCCAAATCAAAAAGCTTTTGATGTGAACTGCCCTGTATTTTTAAAACAAGCTTCCAGCCTTCTCATTAATTTGTCATAGATACGGATGAATTTTAAATAGCCTTCAGCTTCCTTCCTGACCACGCTTTCACCACATCCCTGTCCTGCCTGTCGGTGACAAAATGTTTGCATCCTATGCAAGTCTTTTATGAACAAAAAATATTGGGAGAAGAAAAACAACTGGAGCCATTGCTGAATGGGTGCTGCCAACTAGTCATTCCGAGGGAGCCTCTCTGGTCCCCACGAAAATATTTGAATTGTGGGTGAACCATTGGCGTCAACCGAGAGTTTTTGCACGGGATTTGTCTTTTTAGTTCTTGGCTGTGGCCAGAAGAGTGAAATCGGTCCTTATAGATATTCTTCAACTCTCGATGCAGAGAGGACAAATTCCTGTTGGAAATGCTGGGGTTTTGCAGGTAGCCAGGGAGGTACGTTGCCTCACCTGTGAAAAAATAGTTAAATTTATGATGGGAATTAAGTTTTATTGAGAAATTTAAAAAATCCCATCAAAGCTTGTGTCATTACAGCTGAGATCTTTTTATCAGTCTCATTAAATATCACTCGAAAGAAGGAAGTATTTCATTTAAATTTATACAAATGTGGGACTTGCTGTGGTTCTCTATGTGATTGAGTTCTTTTATCCCGTTGTCTTCCGCTGACCTTCTGGTTTTTTTGAGCCTTCTTCAGGCTGTTGAGGATGTGGTTCAATGCCCAAATTACCCAAATTTCCAGTGGCCTTAGAATATCGTCTCAATAACCGCAGGAGAGAATCTGTTACCCGACCTCACCTAGAAATGGGATGGTTTGGAATTCTTTGTGTTTCCTATGACAGAAGCTTTAAGAAAATTTTGGACTTGCAGGCAGGTGCTCCACAGTGCTGTGGTACATATTATGAGGCTTAATACTCTGTAATAAAAACGCAAACCTCTTGATCCAGTTGAAAATTTTCATGTGATTACAGCAAACGGCGTGTTTTTGAGCCTGGCTACGTAGATAAATTTTAACGTCAGCATCAGCTGAAGATCTTTCTACAATGTTCCTTTGAGCTGCCCGTTTCGACTGCTTTATTTGTCTCCTCTCCTGTTGCTATTTCTGTTTGCATTGAAGAACAACTTTGTTGATGAAATTCAGAGTTGTATTTGGACCTGTCAGTCTTATCCATCAATATGACACTATGTTATTGAGCACTTGGTGAGCCTGCTCTGTTGTGCTGTCTCCTTTTGTTCCATTTAGAATTATTTATTTAAAGTCATGCTCAGAAATAGCGACTTGTCTAGGTGAAGCGTGCGTTGCTTAGATAGAGCTGTCCCCAGTGCAACGGCTGCACCTGCGTGTTGGCATTTAAATTCATTTTGCATTTTAAAATTTACAATTTAAAATGAAAATCTGTGTTTTGAAAGCACTAATAAGTGACCTTCAGTAGGCATTTAGAAGAGGGGGAAAAAAAAAACCCAACCAAACCCACAAACCAGTTGGCAGACAATTTATAAGCATTTCTTAAATTTCTGTTGTTTTTTCTGCTTAAAAAACCAAAATATTTTAACCGGTTGTGATATATACAATACTGCCTAAACTGAAGGAGATTCAAAGCTCAAGCTGTCATTCCATTACTAACCTAGAATTTGGGGATGCTATTGGAAACCTCCATTTTAAGTCAGTCTGGCTCTTTTCATGTGCAGTTCTTGGGGATATAAAATACTCAAGAATTCTGCTTCTCTCCTTTTAAGGAGTATATAAAAAACCCTACTACATGCTGCCTTTTCTGCACTGGTACAGATACTTTTATATTTTAGTGTCAGTAATTTGTCTCATTACAAACATCAATAGTTTGCTAAGATGCTGTTCTGTGATCAACACCGAGTAGAAGGGGATGCAACTGATTATCCATTTTGAATATGAAATAATTTAATGTTTTCTAATATAGCTAATAACAGAGAAGCGAAACTGCCTTTCACAGCACCACACAACAGCATAGGGGAAGAAGTGGGAACTGAAAGCTACCCTGTTTCCCCGAAAATAAGACAGGGTCTTTTATTAATTTTTGCTCCAAAACTTATGACTTTTTTTACATGTATAGCTGCATGGACACTATTTAAATTTACTTTTTTTATTAACTGTAACTAGGGCTTAGTTTTGGAGTAGGGCTTATATTTCAAGCATCTTCAAAAATCCTGAAAAATCATGCTAGGGCTTATTTTCGGGATAGGTCTTATTTTCAGGGCATCAGGGTAGATACCATCATTCCGTGGCCTTTATTGATCAACTGTTGCATTCAGAACTTTGTATAAAATAACTTCTGTAATTGGTTTTGAGAAACTATCTGTGATAGCGAAGACCGATGGGTGTTTTTAAACATCTTTTACAATGTGAGTGACTGGTGCTGGTAAGCGAGCACCTAGTGATTAGTAAAAATGTGGCACCACGTTTTGTAGATGTGCTCCCTGGGAGCGCTTCTTCCTAATGAAATAGTGAAAACCTCGGAAGAATTATAACTGTTGGCGCTGAAGATTTGATTTCTGTCTTCTGCGTGTCTTGCTGAAGGATGGATGTGCCAGGAAACACTGCGCCGTATGGTATCGCTCAGCCGATAAGACCGGTCGTCTCTGCGTGTTCGTACTAACGGAGTAGTAGATACCGTAATAGCCTGCTATTTTTTATCCGTCACTGTCAGATACTTCTGTGATGCCTCCAACAGAGTTGAGAAAGAGCAGATTAACATATTAATTTATTAAACTTCCTCAGGAATTGAGTCAGGAACAAGCCCACTTCCTCTGTAAATCTGCACTCAGATGAAATGTGAATTACATAAAATATTGTGTACAGTTGTTTACCTTCTGTAGATCTATAGGGGAGGAAAAATGGAACTTTTTAAAGTCAGCTGGTTTTGACACAGTGTCTGCATTCGTTAACCCTCCCAGTTATGAATGTTTCAATAAATCTTACAAAACATCAGATTGGGCTTGCTGGAAATGAGATCTCTTTTAGTAACAGCACGTGAAAAGCTGGGCTCAAATTCCAAGTAGATATAGATCTGTGCTGAAACTGCCTGCGTTATTTCGGTAATATTTGCAGAAGTAAAGTCAATGCCATACATGTGAGTTGGAAAAGGCTGGAGGGGGGTGTTTGTGTTCCTCCTGATGAATTTAAGTGCTTAGATTTTGGCATTTCGAGTGTGTCTTTCCTCCTCTCCATTCCTCTTTGCATTACGCCTGCTAGAGAGCTCAGTCTCTCTCCAAAATCTTTACATGAAACAGCAGTGGCTGATAAAGAGACTGGAAGGGTTTTATTTCCAAGACTGGTAGCTTGTAATTAGTTTAAGAAGCAAGAGAATAGGTTATCTCTCAGGCTCCGGATAGAAGACTAGAATTCAAACATGCATGTCCAGTGGTAATGCTGGTTTGCTACATTCAAGGATCTGTTGACATGTCATTATAATCTTTTTTTGTTGCAAAAACTTGAGGTCTGCAATGGAGTTTGATCAGCTTTTCTGGCCCTGGATGTTTTGCTTCTATGTATTTAGATGAGTTATTTAAAGCCATGCTAAAAGGAATTTTAGCATCATTTATCTGATGACTACAGCTGATGACTACGAGGGTTTTTTTCAGTACTACAACAGAAATTAAAGTAAAAAGAAAGGAAAAAAGGATGCAGTATTTGATTGTGTCCTTGATAGATGAGGAACTTCTTTTAAAGTTTTTGTATGTGCGTGTTTAAAACTTTCAGATTATGATAAAGAATTCAAAGTTGTTTTCAAACTGAAAGTCATAAGTGTAGGTGTTTGGATATTAAATTTCAATCAAGAGCAGAAATATTTGAGGTATCTAATGCAGTGTTCTGTATTGCCACAGGGACAGGGGAACACCAAATGCTCTGTTAACTTTTAAAGCTACACAGAATTTATAAGAATTCGAGCTTGGACTGAGAAGAGTATTTTAATAGAGTACATCTAAGATGTTCTTGGAGAGCCGCCGGGTTTAATATAACGCTTTACACTATGTTGTCCAGCTGTTCCTGTGAGCATCTGTAATTTATGCATCTTCCATTCAGAGCTACAGCTTGTTTATCCCAAAAATAACAAGGCTGGTGATAAATACTCAGCGTGAGCAAAGAAAACAGAGTCTCACAACAATCTGCAATTCAAGATAACTTCTGTGAACAGAAGGTACCTTTTTGGTGACGCCGATAAATGTTGCTGGTCCTAAAATGTTGAGGCTGCTTCCGTTTCAGAAAATGTTTTAAGATACACATGACAAGTTACAGAAGATGAGGGACCTAAATGAGTGACCCGGTTTATGCTTTCGAGGGGAGACACATCTGATGCCACGTCACAGCCCGTCTCTGAATTACTTTCCCCATTGCGACTGAAATATTTTAGCCACTTACTAGTTGATGTGCACTTGGTTGGTTTTTCTAGGAATACAGTAAATTTCCATAATGCTTACTTAACACCAGTGCCATCTGCTGTATTTGAATAGCAGCATGTTCTAAAGCAGTCTTGGCAGTCCTCAAAAACGCTTCAGAAATAACGGAAGGAAAGCATCACGAATGGGAGAGAGATATTCCGTGAGCAAATCCAGAAAACTAAGCTAATTTGGGGACTGTTTTATAAAAAGAGGGTGGTGCAGTCTGCCTCTGCCAAAACACCTTCCGTTACTTTGTGCTTGGAATCCGAGGCCACACTGAATTTTCAAAGTACAGAACTGTGGTGTAGAGGGGAAAGAGAGAAGGGAGAAGAAACTGTTGGCCCTGAGGGTGGTGAGAGCCTGGCCCAGGTTGGCCAGAGAGGCGGTGGATGAACCATCCCTGGAGACATCCCAGGCCAGGCTGGACGGGGCTCTGAGCAACCTGAGCTGGTGCAGATGTCCCTGCTCAGGGCAGGGGGGGCACTGGGGGAGCTTTGGAGATCCCTTCAACCCAAACTACTCCATGATTCTAAGGTGAAGAGCGACCGCTGAGCAGCAGAGCAGGGAAGCAGGACGTGGATTCAACGCGGGCACGAACTGTGTTACGTGACCACATGTAGAGGGGCAGCGAGATAAGCTTCTCTGTCAGGAGATGTTCTGAACTCCTCGTCTTGTCTCCTCTCAAAAAGACTGGGCACCGGAAGATTCTGGACGTTTCTAACAACCATTCTCTGTTTCCGTACGAGAGCTGGCAGACCCGTCTCATCCACAGAGATGCGAGGCCTTTCTTTCTGTCCTCGTCGTGTGTGGATGGTGAGGCCCTTGATGCCTAGTGTGGGTTCAGGCCCCCTTCGTTGTCCTCATATTAATCAGGTTTGGAAAGAGAGAAAGGAATGTCTAAAGCCCCTGTAATTTAAACATCTGAAAACCAGAAAAGTCATTTGATTGTGTGGCCTGGTCAGGCAAATGGAGAAAGCACGCTGCCAGGCCATAACCAGCTGCCTGTGATTTAGGAACAGGCCACTGCAGAAATACCCCACGTCAGGGAGCAGTTTGGTATGTGGAAGTGATTTAAAGTTAATTTTTATCCTGTAAGAACAGTCACAGAAGCTGGAGAGGAAAAAGGACTAATCTCATAGCACTCTTTACCTTCAGTCAGCCGGAGCAACATCTCAGCAGCAAATTAGTGAAAATCATGCAAAACATGTAAACATTCACTAGCACTCCTAAATCCCATTCATTTCTGTTGAAAGCAACCAAACCAACCAAATTTCATGTGAAATCATACTAATGCAGGTTTATGGTTGCGTGGTAGTATTATTTATTGTGTGCCTTTTCATGCTGCAAAATACAGAGAAGTGACACAATAAATACTGAATCCCATGGTGCCCTTTTTACCATCTCCCTGGTACCTGCCTATCTAATAATTCAGTCAACTGGTTTTAATTGGGTTTCTTTATTATTCACAGCATCATAGTATCAGGATGGGGATTCCTGTATTTTCTTTTCTTCTTTCTTGCGTTACCACATTTGCTGTTGTGAGTTTTTGTAGTAAGCAATGTCTGTGGAGTCACAGGGGGAAGCCCAGTCTGAGAGGCTGGCAATACCTCATGCATTAACAGTAAGATCTCTGTGCGATTTGTTTTTTCTTTTTTTTTCTCTCTAACGTAACTGTTTAGCAAGAAAGCGTATCTGTTGCTCATACAAAGCTTGCTGGTTTATGTCGTGCGTTATTTGAATGAGAGTCAACCTTTCTTTGCCTTAGTTGTCTTGTCATTGGACCAGAATAAATGTACAAGATGTACAAACTGTATCTGAGGAAAAGATGTTAATTAACGTGCGTATCCCTGCAGAGTGTGGTCCAAGTCTGCCTTGCTTAAAAAGGGAAAATGGAGCTTCAGACCCATATATTTATGTTGTCAGCAGAATACATACATTTGTGACATTCCTAAAGTTTATTGTGTGCTCCCAACATATTAGAATTGCCAAACGCATGTTTTTGCTGGAAGCAGTCCAAAACATAAATAGAATTTTAATTCTCCTTTAGAGTTTGTAACCCCAATTACCCGCTGTGGCTCCTTTGAAAGAGCATGCAACTGAACACATAATTATGAAACACTTTCGAATTATGAAACAATGTCAAATTAACTTCAGCTGAATAGCTAATCTCTCCTAAAAAAAAAAAAAATTCACTTGTTAGAAAGCTAGAACAGATTAACTTGTTCTCCCGATGGCACATCATGCGAGCGTTGAGACTTCTCAGACCTCGAAGAGCTGCTCGGCTGATTTTCACATTTATCTTCTTTACCTGGTGCTGAACTTGAGCGGATATTGTATCGGTATCTTCACTTTCTTCTCCTACGTGTCACGCATACCTAGGAACAAAACCACAGATAAGGCATCAACATTAAATTAATTTTCTGTGTATTTTTTAAGAGATTCGTTTCCTATTGTTTGTGAAAATGATGCCCTGTAGTAACCAGAGGAAGGTCTGTCAGATGGTCTGGGTTGGAGAGGGAGAGGTGCTAGTATTTAATACACCCCAAGGCTTCCGTCATTAAAGAGAAGCTTTAAAACGGGAGATAAATTCCAAAGTTGTCCCCCATGCGAATGGTTTCCAGGTACTAGATGACGAAATAGTTTGGCCTGACTCTTGTGTCAGCTCCACACTTGGCCGTTGACCTTTGCCAGTAGCAAGTATTAGTTTCTGCCCCCATAACTCCTTTTTTTCCACTCTCTGGGTAGATTTGCTGGGTCAGATGGATAGATACACCTCCTCCCTTCTAAAGGAAACCACGAGCATCCTTTCTGGCACAGGGATCTCACTGAATACAAACTGGATGGTACAAAATCTGATTTTTACCATTCTCTGTTTGCTGTCCATTGTTCCTGATCTTTTCAGGCCTTTTTGAAAGTCATTTTGTATCAAAGTGCAGAGGGACTCAAACTGAGGACTCCTCAGAGAGAGCTTCTATGTGCAGAATGAATCTTGGCTTCAGAAGGGGTTAAGGAACTGTGAAAATCTTTCGCTAGAAGAGAGTTACCATAATAAGATTCCCGCTTATTTTCAGCCAGCCTTAATTTCAGTGCACATGTATCATTTGCAGTAAGTGTTTCATTTTTACAGTCTTATGAGATGTACTTTTGCTGTTTTGCCCATGAGAATGTTAGCTACAACCTCTGCTGGAAATTACCATCTTTCAACATCTGATCCAGATAAGTGGATGTTTCTGTGAAGCCCAATCTTAAGGAGTTAAATGGTGACCTGCTGGATGGTGAGTGTTCATCCCAGTAGGTGTGAAGGGTTATTCTGCAAAACTGTGCTCTTTCCTCCTGACTAAGTGCTGCCCTACGGAGGTCTTTATAGAACGGAGAACAGTCACCGTGGCAGTCAGCAGGAGCCATAAGGAGGATGTATGACACCACAAACTCCAAAATTTTCCCTTTCTTGACCCTTAACTTACTGTCTTGACTGCAGAATAGTATCTTTTAAAAATCTTTTTAATGATATCTTAAAGAGTCGTCTGCTTTGGGATGGGCTTGTTCCTTCTCCAGAAATCCTGAGCTCAGTGAGATGTGCTAAAACACTCAAGGCCTCTATATAAGCTTAAGAGGCTTCTTAAATTTGGCATCTGTTGGAAAATAGAAAAGACACTGTGCAGAGGCTGAACTCGGCAGATAAGCCTCCAAGACAAGCTGTCAAAGAACGTGCTGGTGTTGTGCAGAAGGGCAGCTGCGGGCTGGGTGGAGGACGATGTCCACACGCCGCATCCCCGAGGCTGCGACTCCTCCTTCCTGCGCTCTGTAGCAGCAAAGCCTCTCGGGTTGAAAACCAAGAGAACGGCCACATCGTTGAGCAGCGATGTGATGTGATGACAAGCCCTTAACCATTCCTGTGCTCTTAGAACAGTTCTTGTCTAGTAAGCGGATATTTGTAGTGCTGACTGTTGTATATTAAAAAATAACAACTGTTTAGGTAATCACGAACAACTTCCACATTTGCAAATTCTTTAAAACATTAAGATGAAATCTGCATGATATTAAAGCATTTATTTCCAAATGCTTAGTTAAACAGATGAACTTTGATTTTAAAAAGTAATTATCCAAAACTTACTTAATATGTGCTTCCTTTTCCTCTGTGGATGATTTGTATGTACTTTCATGTTTCCATTATAGAATTGCTGGAGGGACATTACAAGCCATGATTTATGTGTCTGGTGCACATTGGTATTTTTGGTCCTTGTTCTAAAATAGATTAAGAAGTTTAAGCTGAATCTTATCAATCAGCATGTGGCAAATGAAGTAGGATTTTAAATAAGGGATTGTGGAAAAATGAGCTGAGCCTTTTTTTTTCGTAATCATAACCATTAAACTTGGCTATGTCAGAATAGTCTTGCGCGCATTACAAAAAAATCACCTGTGAGCTGCCCCTTTGCCTGGTGGGGCAAAAAAAGAGCTGGGGATCCTCAGGGCAGGAGGAAACCGATTTCTGCTGGTTTTGCCATCCGTGTCAAGAACGATCATGTAAGAGCAGTGCCAGGGCAGAGTTTGATTACTTGGACTTCAGGAATGATGTGAGTTTCAGGCAGGTCAGAAAAAAATTTAGAAAATAAATGTGTGTTGGGGGTTGGTTGATTGGTTTGGGGTTTTTTTGTGGTTTTTGGTGGTTGTTTTTGTTTTTTGTAATGCTATAAAATACACAGGACACTAATTGCTCAGTAATCCTACAATTGCGCATAGTGGTCCTAGTGATAAAATAATAAAATTGGATCAACCAGTCAGTTAAAAAGGAAACAACCAGTTAGTTAATAAGAAAACACAATGCTTGTGCTGGCTCGTAGTTATTACTCTTATTTATAGTGTGTATGTTCATATCAAATCCTCCCTGGTAGGAAGTAAAAGTTGTTAATGTCATGACTATGCGGAATTAACTGGGGCTTCAGAATGATACTTGGAATAAACCTGAGAGCACTATAAACTGAATTTTCCACTGCTGGTGCTTCAGTGTTACCAGTGTCATGTCTGAAATTCACAACCAGACATTCTTCTATTAAAATGAGGTATGAAAAGTAATATAACTGTTGTTGTACTTGAAATATTTGTTATCCTGTTTGGAAGAAGAACTTCCTATAAATGAGCTGAAGTTCAGTCTTGCTACAATTGTGACCCCTAGTGGAAAAAGTCAGTTTGTTACCGTAATGATTATGCATCGAATTGCAGAGTAATTCACAGAGTGTTGCAATATTCATTATGTGTAATGTCGTAGCATTTCCAAGACTCATTAATGGTAGAGTCCCTTCAAGGCATCATCCTATCCATATAAAAAAAGAGAAAGAGTTTCTTCCCAAGGATGCCTCTGAAAAGTCTCTGCAGATTTTTATAAAAGCTGATTTTTACAGAAATACGGTCTCGGGCTTTCAGGAAGAAGTTTGGAAAAATACTCAATTGCAGAAGCAGAAATTTCTTGGAGAAAGTTCCTTTACAAAAAGTCTCGTTGTTACCCCACAACAACATGTATTGCAGTGACTGTATCACTTGTGTGCAAATCTGTTGAGTCATTTTTAGATACCAGCTCTGAAGGACATTATAAGTAAAGATTTATCATGCCATGATTATGAGGCAGGCAAGAAGATTTGGAAAATATAATCTCGGAAAACAGTCTGAACACAAAGTACATAATACAGCAAACAGGAAGTGTCTATGGTATTTTTCATATTTAGATGAACACAAAGGTATTTATAATCTAGAATAACCAAGATTTGGAGAGTCCCTTCCGTCAGCAGAGCCGCGGGGCTGCCCGGGCTGGGTTTCCATACGGGACCCCAAGAGCAGTTTCATTCAGGCTGCTCCAAAGGAGCCTCATTCAGGGTATTTCCTCTGAAAAAATCTGAAGGTCTTCATTGTCAAAATGAGAAGAAGTCAAATAGGAGCAGAGGAATGCTATTTCATATTTTTATATAAAACAAGTGAAAATGTAGCCTTTTTCACCCCTCTGTAGTAAAACAGTGGAGCAGTTTTTGCGTTCTTTGATTTTTTTTTTTTAAATAATCAGAGGTTGCCATTTTATTATTTGCTAAACGGATTTCTTTGCACTTGTTTTTCCAGCTTTTATAAACTAGAAAGCAGACTATTTGATACAGACATCAATTTGCTGACCTATGAAATAGTTTCGATTTTTGGTCGAGAATAGAAGAGAGGTGTATTTTGTACTTGATTTTGGGTGGTTTTGTGTGTCTGTGTGGTTTTTTTGGTGTTGTTTCAATTTAAGCATGAGAGATTGTACATGATTAATCAAAGCTCAGCTCAGTTACTTGGCAAAAATCCTATCAGCTAGAATATTTATTACATTTCCTTGATGCTCTGCTTGTTACAATATTCTGCACCGTTCGTGAAAACCAGCATTGACGGGTATGAAACGATGGAGGCATGTCCTGTCACACCCAGAGCAACCGATGGATTGAACAGTGAGATTCCAAAAGCTCCAAAGAACCGTCGTCTTCGCCGGCCGGGAGTTTGGAAACTGCCTTGGGGCTTTAATGATGAACTTTGAAGTGTAGCAGGGAAAAGAGCAGCATTCCCCGGGGATTTGCAGCATCTAGTTATGATGCCACGTGGCGATAAGTAATAGAGAAAAGAGATTTGTATGCTGGGACTGATTGAAGTCTTTTTCATCTTATTTTCAGGGTATGAACATCATCTTCCACGTAGCCTTGGCTCTTTTAAAGGTAAGTCATTGATTAGAAGGTTTTTAAATTTTATTTTGTTAAACTGTAGGGAATATTTTCACAGCTTAATGTATCATGTCTAAAGGAACAATAACAGTGGTACCTCTGGAGGAGGGAACAGAGGAGAAATATCCTCCATTTGGATACAGTTGTCTTCAAAACTGTGCTTACAGTAGATCTGCTTTTATTAAAGCTAATCGTGTCATAAAGTTCCTGGAACGAGTGCAGTCTAAGGATTTAAATGTCTCATGTGTAATTACTATTAAGAAAACAACTTCCATTCCACAGCATCTTTGGTTTGTGGCTGGGTTCTTTCATATAAATATTTGAGAAACGTGATCGGATATTATTTGTATCAAATGTATTTGTAACGTCAGGAGAGGAATAGAAGGATTTTATAATATGAGGACCTTCTGCCTTTGGCTGCAACACAGGATTTACCTAAATAAACAAACCCATTAACTTATAGGTAGAGCATTGGCCCTTTTGATGCCAATGAGACAGCTCCGAGTTAACTTACATTAACCTCCACAGGTTGGCACTGGCTGAAATCCAGTCCGCGTGCAGGCACGGGCTGCGGAATTTGAAATGCTGCCTTTGAGTTCAAATTATATTCCATCCAGTAATTTAGGTTAAAGCTCAGGGTAGAGCAGCCTGTCACTCCTAACACAACCACCCCATAACGTGGACACGGACTGGTATCGTCTGACTGTTGCTTGTCCTCCAGCGTGTGTTCCCAGCAAACAGCTACTAGGTGAGAATAATTCTCTGAGACTCAATTTCTGCAGCACAATGTCCGACAGCAAAAGTGCTCCACACCAGGAGTGCGCATGTGTATGTATATTTTTATATATATGGATATGCTGCTGCTGTGAACACAGCAATTGGAAATTTCGAAACACATATATTTTCACTTAAGGGTAAGTAACTTTGGTGAAGTACAGCAGTGTAGGTATGAGATAGTAAGTAGTGTTACGGTAAAGAAATGTCCGAAATAACTCATGTTTTGCACTAACACAGTTAATGTGTCAAATGGTGTTGTGATTTTCTATGATACATGAGTATATGTATGAAATGCCTTCACCTATAAACAGGGAATTTGTTTAATGTATGTTCCAGGGAAGTGCTCTTACACAAATATAAATTTGTAAAATCAGGGGGAGAAGTGTGTGCTGGTTTCTTCCTGTTTTATATTTTATTTGCAACTATGGGGGCTTGTTAATTTTCTGGTTTTTTTAAGACCACTGTGGCTAAAGGGAAATCTAAGAGGTTATGGCATGATAGATAGTAAAGAAGCAAACCGAACATCCAAGCAACACGCGACAGGTAATGCTGCCACAGGAGCAGGAACAGGTTCTGAAAAGAGGTAGAAATACCAGCTTATAGATCTTAAAACTGGAGAAGAAGAAAGAGGAGTACTTGCACTGAGCTGAAAATGGCTGGCAAGCTTTTCAGGAAAGGGGAATTTAGTTCTGTTTGGTTACAAAGGATGGATTCGAGACGCTGGGTGTGCTCCCAGGGGGCTGTTTTCCTCAGGGTTCCTGCTGCTGCTGGTCAGAACGGTTCAGCTGAGCTTAGCAGCAGAACAACTGCTTCGAAAACGTGGTAAGGGTTGCAAAGGACTGAAATAAGGCCCTAACTCATGGATGTTCTGTTGCAAATAGGGATTTTCCTTTGCGTTGAATGATTAACCCAATTTCCTTGAACAGAAGGTGCTCAGTCTTTTCATTTTATATATGATCTACAACATGCTGTTTATCCAGTTGAACATTTCTCTTTGGCTATTCCAGAAGAAGAAAATTCAAGATAGTATTTTGTCCTATTATAACTATTTTCTAATTTTAAGAGTTTTAAGAAGGGGGGTTAATTCTGCTTATATTAGTTCTTCTTTTATATATATATATGTATATATGTACATATATATATATATATATATGCAATATGCCATATCTGCCTGTTCTGGCTGTAATGGGCTCAAAATGGTAGGGGAGGTGTCCTGCGAGAGTATTTCTATATTGCAGTCAAAAGCAAGTACAAAGAAAATAAAGTAAGACAAGATTCCAAGTCAGGAACACTCCCATAAGAGCACAGTTCCATATTGGTACAAAGGTGGAGCTGATGATCATAGACAATCAAATGACCGTGTGATTTGCTTTCAGTGGGAATTGCTGTTCTGTTAGGGAGGAAAATAATTTTGTACTCTGAGACCTGAAGTAATTTTTTTTCCTGTTCGTAATCACTCCTAATTATTAGAAACAAAATGGTTTCGCATACCCGTCTTTTTAAGTTAGAGAAATTCAATGCGTGTGCTGCAGATCAACCACTTTAAAAAACGTGTTTCTCTCTGATTCTGAAGCGCATGAAAACTACTCCTAAGGATTTGTTCTTTGTTAAAACAGAGCATTCATTCTCTCATCCGCAATCTTTGTGATTATTTTTAACTTGGACGAGGGAGTCCGTCACCAGTGGAATATCGGAGTCTTTACTGTACAAATGCTATTTTCCTCGCTTCTTTGTGAAGCTTGTGCCTCACAATCCCTCATGACATAGCAGCAGAAGAGGAGGTTTTATCTGGAACTCCCTTTTACTCCGTGCAGTTTCTCACTGTTACAACCAGCTGCTCCTAGTCCAAGTGAACGCCCGTTAGTTTTGAAATGACAGCACTACTTCTGTGACCAGTTACCCGAGACATCTTGATGCAGTCATCTTTGGAAAATAAACATGTATTTAAGCCACGAGGGGAATCCTTTCCCTTTCCCACATTGCGAGTATGGTTGTAGCAACGAGCTGCTAGAGAATTAAAGCTCTTTAGCTGTAGAGACCGTAATTTGTAATAGGGCATTAATCTGGTTTCTTACCAAAGGAAAAGCACGGTTTTTTCTTTCTCTAGCATCCAAGTGTTGTATTTTTAAATGCATGTCAGTGCTTTTCGTGTACTCCACAGTGTGCTCGTGTGTCGGCCCTCCAGCTGGTGGCAGTGTATGTTACAGTTGGACATTAATCATTCAGTTACGTCATGGAGAGACTGCACCTGAATTAACGTTTAGCGAGCTGAGCTGGTAGAAAATCAAATCCCTCGCCTTTCATTTTCTGAGCAGCAGAAAGTATAGTGAAGCACTGGAGTGCGGGAAGAACTCCAGGGTTGGAAACGGCAGCGTAGAAACCCCTGGTTTAGAACAACTCAGCAAACAAAATTGGTATTTTGATGTATAATCCCAAATAAGACCATTAATTGAGAATAACAGAGGAGAATGTACCGTTCTGGTGCCAGCATATCCTGTCCCTTTGGGCATCAACTGGTTGGTTTCTTTGTTGGAAATTTAGAAGTAAGCATTGAAATGCTCGCATAGGCTAAGAAAAAAATATCAATAATATGCTTTTTTTCATATTTTAATATTTCAGTAATTATTTCCTTAATCTTCTGTTTCTGATCTTGCTACATTAGCAAAACCAGCTAAACGCATGCTTTTATTTTGGAATTGCCAAACCGAGGCGAGTATTAAGATACGTGATTGTGAAGAAATCAGGCTGTAGGTGAACTGCTGTTTACTTGCTCACTGCCGTAAGGGCAGGGAGGAGTACGCGTCACCTGGAAATGCAGAATGAACCGCGGGGTTTCAAAATAAGTCCACATCCGAACTTTCTTTTTGAGGGTTCATCTGCTCATGGAGTGTGACTTGTAACAACACAAGGTCAGCGCTTGGGTTGTTGAGCTTTCGTGTGGGTGACCATTAAAAACATATTGCTTAATGCCAGAGGGAAGCCATAGTTTTGATCAGGAAGGTATAGAATATTCAAATTTAAATGGGTAGAAAATAGTTAGAAACAGTAATATATTTGTTACTGCTTGTGTTTCCCAGCCAGTGCATCATTACCCTACAGAGATTCACTTCAGTACATATATTATCTTAAAAATAGTACTTTTATATATCATTCCTTGAACTCAGGTGAACAGCAGCAGCATTTCTAACAGTGGTTATAAGTTCTTACACCTCTTCTTGCTACAACTCATCAAGTGATAACTGTATATTACCTAAACAAGACAGTTTTATTTCTTGGTTGTTTCTGTTGCCACCTTTCAGTCTCAACGCTCTTTCTGTCAGTCTGTGCCCAAGAGATGAAGGAGAAGGATGCCAGGTCCAGTGGCAAGGACAGCAGATGCAACGAAATTCAGTATTTGATACAGAGGCTCCAGGGATTAAAAAAAAAAAACAAGTGTAAAAATTATCTTGGATAAGAAGGATTATTTTTTATCTTTATATCATTCAGTATCTGGACTGAGAAGGACCTCCTGGGCGAAAGAAAAGCTTCTGTGTTCTATTATGCCATTGTGTGACACGGCATCCATTTCAAAAACTAGTAACAGCAGCAATGTTGCAGCTGGAAGGCATTGTCCTTCTTCCAGTTTAAATTAATCTATGTTTCATCTCCTCATTTGGAAGCTCTCAGGAGCCTTATTCCCTCTTATAAATACTTATCTGTCTCTATTACCTCCTTTTTGAGGTGGGACGATCAGAGTAATGCATAATATCAAATATGAAATACATTATGGAGTTGTACTGTAGAATAATAGCATTCTCTTTTAGATCTCTATTCCTTTCCTATTAATTCCTACCGTTTTATTTATTTTAACTGCTGCTGTGCACTGAGCTGATATTTTCTTAGAACTGTCCACGGTAACTCCAAGATTCATTCCTGAGCAGCAATTGTTGGCTCAGAGTCTATTATTTATATGTAAAATTGATGCTGTTCCCTATATGCATCCATTTACATTTCTCTACATTGACTTTCATTTACCGTACTGTTGCCCAGTCACTCAGTCTCTTACGGTCCTTCTGCAATTCTTTACTGTAAGCCCCTGTCTTTAAAACCCTGAATAATTCAGTAGCATTTGCAAACACCGTCACCTCCCAATTCACTCTCTTTTCCAAGCCATTTAAGAACAGTTCAACCAGCGCGACCCCAGCACAGATCTCTGATGGAATCTACTGAGAAAATAAATTGTTTTATCGTGTTCTCTCTAATAATGATTAAGATGTAAACTTCACTAAAACCAGATTACACAGTTGTGATTAGACCTGAAGAACAGAAAGGACAAAGTAATTTCTGATAAGGTAAGAGGTGAAGCTGTTATTGTGGTTGCGATGTAACTCGTATGGATAATCCAGAGCTGTTCTGGTACAGAATTTGACTTATCCTTCCACAGGAATAAACTTGAAGGAGAACTTTCTTTGTTCTTCCAGTTTTAGAGTCTATTTAGCTTTCCAAAGTCAGTGATTTTTTTGCCACTGAAATCTTACAGGCAGTTCAAGTCCTCTTTTTTTTAACAGCTGACATCCAAAAGAGAGATGTTATGATAAATAAGCATTGATCAATTAGCAATTGATACAGCAATTATGAAAATGTTTAGTTTATCTCTGTACTGACCTTTCAGTACATTCCCGTAAGAATTTGCAATTCTTGTCAACACAAAGCGCAGGACATTTATTTATCTTGTGTAGTTTTCCTTATGTCCCTCTAATTTGGTACATTGTAAAGTACAGAGATTTACAAAGGACTCCCCATCAGGATCCTTGGTGTTTTGCTGCAGAATTCAGAAAAGATAGATAACTTCAAGTCATATCCTGTATGGTTTTATTTGCTTAGAGAATATTTTGCCATTAGCCACTGAGTTCAGTGGACATCAGCTCTGTACATCTGAGCAGATTTTAACTGCAAACAGACATTTCATGGATAGGAAGGTCAAAAAGAACATTTCACTGTACTTAAAGACCAGATAGTGAGTGGCATGGAATCCAAAACACGAATAGTACGTGTTTACCCTATGACTTCCTACTTAGTGTGCAAGTTATTGCCTTTTGGGCTATTTTTAGTTCTTAAGTTGACTTCAGTCAGGCCCTTCTGAAGAATGCAGGACAGTAATGCAGTGGCATGGATGAGAGAATTGAAGTTTACATCAAGGAAAAAATCACCATTTCTGGTCAGATGTGGATAAAAATAAGATGTAGTGTTCAGTGAGGGTGTAGAAGTATTTAAGAACGGTAGAGTTCTGAATGCAAATCTGAATGATGGTTCACTGTTATGCTGTGCGAAAAGAGTTCCTGAAAAACAGGGACGGTTGGGCTTCAGCTGATAATTAAGGGGGGTTTTGTCAAGCCTTGGAATTTTTTTTTATTTCAGAGGCTTCTTTTTAAACAAGAAATCCAGGCCTAATATAAAAATCGTAATGATGACAATAGACAACATCTCTTGGGAAAAACTTGCATTAGTATTTTAACTAAACATGCTTTTTCTTTACATGTTAGACAAATGATTTTCTGACCTTATTTGCAGAAGTGTTTGCAATTAGTGTGGTTTAGATCCGTAGAGCTCCTCACAGCATTTTAAACTACCACCTTTCTGTATGTTAGATATGTATGGAATACTCCTCTCTGCTCCGATCGGAAATGTGCATTGTTCTGTTACATAGCCCACTTTATAATTAGGCAATTCAAAGATGACGCAGCATAAAAATGTGCTTTCTAAAACACAGACCTAGGAAATACGAGGTAACACCTGCTAGTAACACCCAGCCGGCAGAGGCGCCCGGCGCGGTCCCTGCATGGCAGCGATGCCAGGCAGTTTGAGGTGTCGCACCACGGCGTTCTCCTCGCAAACGCGCGCTGAATCCCTAGAATCCGTTCAAACGCACCTGCTGACATCATCCCTCCCTGCCCGTCGTCTCCAGATTTAGAAATGCCTCCTGAGAACGCGGCGCTGGAAGCGATCACGATCTAAATGATTTAATTCGGTCCTGCGCTAGCCGTGCAAAGCAGGCCTGCGGCTTCTGAGCATCTCCGGCCCTGCCGGCCGCTGCGGCCGCAGCAGCAGCCCGGGGCGATGCCCTCGCCCCTCTCGCGTTCACCTCCCGGGAGGGATGGGGCTCTCCCACCCTCCCTGCCCCTCTCCGGCCTGCGCTGACTCTTATTTGCATTATTCAGAACCAGATCGAACACAAGTCATTAGAGCGGCCGGCAGGCCGGTTTCTTCCTCGCCGCGGAACGTCAGAGGATGCAGTTCATACGCCGTAAGCCTGGGATTCAACGGCAAAAGCCCTCACGGCTGAATTGATCGAAGGTAGACGGGGAGGGGAGCTCAGCTGTCCAGCCGCTCACTATTGGCTTCTCATGACGGCATTCTCCCCCGAGACGCTCCCTGCATGCTCAGTCACCCCCTCCTCCTCCTCCCAGCCCCCTCCTCGCCTACCCCTTCATTACTGATTCACGGCGAGAGGCAGCGGCGGCAGCCGCCACGCTTGTCACGAATCAGAGATTGCAATGAGCTCATCCTTTTCTCTTTGCAGCTTCGGAACTGCCCTGGCTTTATTGCTCTTATTGCTGCTGCTGGCTGCTGGCGCACACGTCCCCAGGCACTGAGCTCTCCGTCGCTTTTCTCCCATCCGAGCTTTCCTGCGCTCATTTTCTGCCATTTTCCTGCTTTTTAGGTACATTTTTAGATCCATGTTTTCTTTGGTTCGTTTTTCAAATCTACTTTGGACTCTGGCTGAGCCAGCGCAGTGGATCATATTTTTCCTAGATTCTTAGCAAAGATGCTTTTCTCTTTCTGAGAGACGACGGGCGTTGCTGTAGGCGGCCATCCCAGCCCGTTCCAGAGATCTGAGGCTGGCTTTCCTCGTCTTGCACTTTTTGAAATTGCGGTTCAAAGCCTGTTCTTCTCACTCTGGATACTTACTACTTGCTGCTCATGGAAGAAGGGGTGCCTTGCAAAACCCCAGCTGCCAAGCTCACCCCACCTGTCAAAAAGTCCCAGGACATGCATGACGAGAGGAGCAAGCTGGTGAATGAGTATGCATGTCGGGTGCTGGAACTTCTGGGAATGGGGCATCGCCTATTTGTGCCTCGGCTGCTTGCGGTGAGATCACATTTTCTTGAAATTAATTCATTGCCAATTTGCCACTTTCCCTCCCCAAACCTGCTTCCCCTCCCGGCTCAGGAGTCTCGATGCTGAAAGGAGGTGTGAGAGGTCTCTTATTTTTTGCTCTCGGCTTCTCTTAATCCTCAAAGCACTGAGTCTGCTTTTTTCCTCTTAGCTCGGGAGGGCTGGACGCTGGTGCTGCTATTGGGGATCGGTGCCACTCCTTAACCAGCCTGAAGGATTCACAGCCCACCTGCATCATGAAAAAAAATTTTTAAAAAAATAATTCTAAAGCCATGAATGCTTTTGTTCGCAGTCCTGTAATGATTCCAAATAAGCAGGATTCCTGGTTTACCTCTAGATACTGGTGGAAAGTGCATTAGTGCTCAGCATTTCAAATTTTATACTTGTGATGTCAAAGGTTAGTTTCAAGCATTCATAAAAATTCAAGCTATGTGGATGTATTTTGGTTTTCTACTGTTCCTATGTTTGATTTTTCACTATGTAAAAAAGTTTAAAATACATGTGTAGAATTCTCTGGGAAATCAACTGTTAAAGGTGTTTTTATCCATCATAGCAAATGATGGCTGCATGTGAAACTGCCCGAAATTGGCGTGGCATGGTAGAGTACAGAAAAGTGCACGTTTCCCATTTCTGCTGCTGTACAAAGCAGGCTCGAAACCACAAAAGAGCGGCGAATCCAGGAATCGGTACCTGGTCCTAGCTGAGTCTGCTCTGGGGTTTCTAACTAAGCCTGGCCCCAGCTCAGAGCTGCACTTGGGCGACGGCCTTGTACACCAGGCTGTCATTTTGATGTGATGCGTGTGAAGACACTTTACTGATCCTGTCCCGTTTTCTAGTGGGATGGTGCCTTTATTTCCATATTTTCCCCCTGCAGTCCTGTACCGTGTTATATACAGTGACCGGTCTCGCGGCTGCGTTGTGCTATGGAAACCTGTCCCCGTGTTCTGCAGTACGTTCACATCAGGGAGTGTGCTCTGCCTGTTGTAAGATCCTCAGTGTAAAACAAGAAAAAGGTGTGTGGCTGATCTGGTGTATCCCTGCACTGTGAGATGTTGGACACACATGACAAAAAAAGAAAAGCACGAAGTCTCTGATTGCTGGTAAAGTGCAGATGGATTTAGATCCCTGCAGTCACTTGTAGAATTGGGTATGGTGGCTAATAACGCGTGGCTGAATGTGTTGTATGCGTAAGGGGTAATTCCAGTTTACCTCCGAGTGCCCCGCAGCGCTCGCCCAGCCCATCCTGCTGCCAGGTCATTCGGAATTGGTTTGTGACGAGCGCTGAGGAAAGCAGAGACAAAACCACTCGGCTCTTTTTCACTTGGCTTAATCAGGCTTTGTATCTGGCCCTCCAGATGGAGAATACCAGGAAATTTAGATACTTCATCAGCCAGGCAGCTTAGCTGATTGAATGTCATAATATTGCCTATTGAAAAGGGAAAAAAAAGAGGGGAGGAAAAGGCAAAACAATACAAATAATGCTTGTCATGTTAGAGTCTTGACTTGTGGAGTCAGTGTGATTTCCTGACAGGTTTTATTAGCTAAATATACCTCTTCTGACATATATGCCTTTTGACATATACCCTTCCATAGAGGAGGAGAGACTGCGATTCTGATGACTTTTTTAAAAATGAGAAATATCTGAGGACCAAGAATTTGTACTTTAATCAGAACTGAAGATACTTCAAAACCTCGATGTTGCATAAAATTAGGAACTAGATTATTTTTTACTTGCATAAGCTTCTCTCTCTGCTGTGGTTTTGGGCAGAATATATGTCGTTGTAGTGTTATGTGAGAAATATAATCTATAACCTTTATGCCAGGCAGCCTGACAAAAATTCGGAGCACTTACTCACCGCATCAGCCAACTGCGATGATGAGCGAGTGAACCGGCACTAACTCCCTGCGCTTTCCTCCCCTTTGGGATGACGATGGGCGGATCAAGCCGGTAGATTTTGTCTTTGCTCCTATCCGCGTTCATCGGTATTTTATGTGGCACAATTAACATCATCTTTGTAAGTCTGGAGCTACATATAAACGCAGTGGTGAAAATTTGAGCAGAGGGATACTACTGGGTGTACGCAAGATTATTGCTGTGCTTATGGATGCCAACTCATTGCGCACAAAACCAAAGCTGTGGTTTTTTTCCATAATGCTTTTGTACCAGTGTTTTACAGAGAGCCCAGAGATTATTTAGGAAAAAAAGTGTGTTTGACAGTAGATCTTTCACGGTAAAGAAATGGACTTAAGTGACTCTGGCCAGAGGAGCCTTTTGATGTATTGTGCTAATAGCACGTGCCAGTGTAACTGCGGCCGCGGAGCTTTACCCACCAAACTTTCCTGGGCTTGATCCCGTATTTATCCACCCTCGTGCTCCTTGGCGGAAGGTCAAGTTCATCCTCTTGGAGTCCAAGCCTGGCTGTCCGCTCCGGGGCTCGTGTTTAAGGGCAGCACAAACCCCGTCGTGCAACGTTGTGCTTGTGTTTCTGCTGGTGGAAGAGGAACCGTCAGGTTAGAAGAAAGAGCTCACGTACCTTGATTTTGGCGTTGCATATCTTCTTAAAAGAGCTTAAAACCACGCTTCTATGTGTTAGAGATTGAATGTTACGTTCTGAAATATTAGCGTGCAGATACTTGTAAATATTTTGGATCTACCAGTAGCAAATCAAATGGTGGAGTAGAGTAGGGCCAGATTCTTCTCAGCCTCTAACTTGGTCTTGTTCCTGGTACACGTTCATTGAAGTGTAAAATGGGCGGTTTGCACTCACTGATATTCTATAGAAATTCTAAAGATACATGCTGTATACATAGAATTCTCTGGAAATTAGTAATTTTTATCTGCCTGTATGAAGGAGGAAGAATTAAATTAAGGACGTGTAGTGTGGCTGACCCAAAATTTCTTCCGCTGTATTAGTTCCCAGGTGGGAATAGGAGTTTTAGTTGATATAGTCAGTAATAAATGAGACTGCAGAATTAATAATTGAAGACAAAGAAATTAAATTAAAGAAAAAAGCCAAGGCCTTGCCCTTTGTCTTAATCACATTTTCCAAAATATTTTGGAGAAAGTAGTAGTAACATTATTTGCTTTAAAGGAAAAAAAAAAATTAAAATCAAGTCTCTCAACTACTCTTCCTGTTGTTTGAACATTTGCAGTTTTCCAGAACTTTATCTTTAGATTTGAAAGCTTTGCTGGTACTTGTGGGAAGCAGCTTTCCCCTAGTTTCAACTAATCCATGTAAGATAATTTTTTTAATACATTGAAATACAGAAGCAATGTGGGAATGACCTTCGAGGACATGTTTAGTCAAACCCTAAGTCAAGTTGAGATTTTTGGTCATAGCTCTCAAGGAGTTTCCTTTTTTGTCTGGTTTTAAAAATATATTTTAACCAAAAATATGATTATTTGAAAGCTATATCTAGAATAATAAAAAATGCCCTGAAGTCCCAGAGTGCACAAAAATGCAATGCACCTGCCAAACGTTAATTATTGGTTCATTAAACATACAGGTGGTTTAGTGAAATAAGTTGTTCATGAGTTCCACAAGCTGAGTGACACGAACCAACGAATTTACAAATCTCTGTCAAGCAGCTGCCAAAAGGTTCCTGAAATGTCTTTATGATTTATTGATTAAAATCGCAAAATGTCAAGAAACGTGAATCTTAGAGTGCCAACGTTGCTATTTAAAAAAAAAAAAAATGTACTGCACATATATATCCGGACACGCTGGCTTTATGTTGCGTCCTGGTTTTAATCAGTACCTGAAAAGGTTCGTTTGCAGAAAATACACAAAGTGCACGAACTGCTGAATGTGGCTCTCAAAATGTTACTTTGATTTCTTGTGGTTTCAATAGTGAAACTGATTTTTTTGATCAACACATGATTTGAATGGAATAAAAATGTTCAGCAAAGTAGAAAGAGCTGAACAGTGTAGGCTTTACCACTCATTTCATCAAACTATACAATGTGATAGTTTGGAATTTTTCATAACTATAATCTCAGTTCAGCAATCTCTGTCAGAGAAGTTCTAATTTCCATGATTCGCCATTATTCTTACAGGATTTTCATTAACTACAGATTTTTCCGGGTTGAGAGCTCTAGAGTTTCCATACTTACAGTTTTGTAAGAGCGATTTCTTTGGGGGCTGTTAAAATATTGTTATACTAGTGATTTAAGCAGAGACCTTGGAGAATTAAATCTGACTTTAAATGTTTTACACATTATTGCTGTTTTTCTGATGTACTTGTCTCAGTCTTTTTTGGTATTTATTTTTAGGTGCAGTGCTGTGGACATAAAGAATAGGTGCACATGGTTTTCTGAAGTTTGGCAGGGTAGTTTAATTGCTGGTTATTTCCTTTTCTTAGGTCTTTTCTCCTCTGTTTTCTTAAAAAAAAAAAAAAAAAAAAAATCCCCAAACTATGCATTGTGTTAATTGAAGAAAAATAAATTTAATACAAAATTAAAATAAAAATGGCTAGTCAGGACCTGCAGGAAGAAAACACACTTAAAATTAGGACAGCTCAGCTCCTAATATAATACTAAAACTTTGGCAAAAAGTGTGTTTGGTGTTTGTTTTGTGCTGGGAGCAACTGTCAAGAAGTCTGAACTGAAAACACCTCCCACCCTGTTGGAACAGGAGGGTCTCCAAAGAAGGTAAATCTGCAATATAATGGGGAAATCTACTTGAAGTGTATAGTGATCGCAGGTGGCAGTATCTCCGAGAGGGAAATGCTGCCACGTCGGCTGGTTTTCAAACCATTTACTGCTTTTCGATGGACATCGCCCCGCCAGACTTTGCCCCGAGGGCCTCGGCTGCCCGCGCGGCTTTGGCCGTGGCGCTGCTGCCGCCACGCTCCGCGGCTCGCATGTCTGAAATCGTGACCATCTGAAATGGGGAGTTAGTCTCGAGCCTGGCAAAAGTGTTTCTACTCCCCCAGGAGAAATATGACGTGAGGAAGAGGAAAGGGGATGCGTTGGCCGTAGCTGCCAAGGCCTGAGCGGGTCTGATTCGTTAGGTCCCCACCCGCACCAGCTTTCCGCCAACGCGACAGCGGCCTCGTCTGATTGAGCCCCCGCCAAACCGTCCTTCTGCCAAGGATTTCTGGACAGCATCAGCTGGCATCGTTGGTAAAGCCCAACGTTTCTCGTCAGCATCATGACAGCAGCTTTTCTTGCGTCCCTGCAGCGATGACCCGGCAGCTTCCTTGGCCGCGAGCGGAGGGAGGATCGTGTAGGTCCTGGGGACGGCTCTGAGGGTTTTGATGACAGAAAGTCTTAAAAATGCTGCACTTCTGGCAAAATGGATGCGCTGAAGCTACTTGAGTTGTATTTGGAGTTTTCTCGTGCTTTCCTTGGGATTAACGTAGCAAAAACTGCTACAACAGTGCCCATTAGGGTATACGGTATAATAATAATAATAATAATAATGTAATAATCAGCTCATGCTCTCCACTGCCAGAGATACTGGATAACCATGAAAATGCCCCTGTAACTTATGTTGCTGTTCCAAGTTTGGTAAATAAATTAAAGTCCCTTCAGAAACCCTTCTCCCTTCCCCGCACCAAAGTAAGTTTGGGTAAATTGCTGGTTTTGATATTCCCTCTGGGAAGGGTGCAGTAGCATTTTCAGTGGAAATGTGGAATATGTTGAGCTAGGTTTGAGTATTACCGTTCCATATCTGCCGCACCATATTGAAACTCACTTTGCTTCGGGAAACAACACGTTTGCACTTTTAAGAAGGGCTTTTACATAGCAGACATAATTATTTTCATGTAAATGAACTGGTGATGCCGGTTTGTGGGATGTGTAGGGAGGCCTCGTAAACAAAAGTAGAATTTTCTTTGTATTGTAGTGATAATTATTTTTATGTATTTTAAAAAAATTTAACACCCAGGAGATGTAATAGTATCATCGAGCTTCAGTGCTTACATGTGAAAGGCTGCGGTTCCTCCCGGTTCTGCCTGTGTAAAGCTCAGTCTCTTGTGTTTGGCTCAAGTGTGTTGTCTGGAAAGAACTCTGAAATTGGAGACAGCAAAGGGTTTTGAGTGGATGAAACCAGAGTTAAGAATCAAACTTTGAAACTACGTGTATGTAGCACACCCGCCACGTATAAAAAGGTAAAAACTGACGAAAGGTGTTACTCGTGAGAAGGCAGAGGCTGCGCACATGAAAATGCTGGCAGTGATGCTTGAGCAATTAATGCAGCAATTAACCTGAACCAGAGGTACCCGTGCTGCTCCCGAGGTATTTGTGGTAGCACCGTGATACGCAGCGCCCATCGCTGTGGCACCGATCTGTACGCTGACGTGGTTTTGTTCATTTTTTTTTCTGGGTTAACGATTTCGAAATTCACATTTGTGAGATGGTGTCCTAAACGTCTTGTCTGGACGTAGAGATTCTGAGAATCTCTTAAAGGACCTACCCCCCAGCCTTGGTATTTCATATCTGCTAAATCTCTTGGTGGAGTTCTTGGTAAATCCGAAGATGAATACGCTTGTCCTTGTGAATCATACTGCTCCCTCAGCAGCAGAACTGGATTGGTGAGGAACGTTTAACATTTTCTGACCTGTTAGGCTTGATACCACGCTGAGGGGTACAGGGCTATGAGAGATGTAGAAATAAGCACGTAAAACATTTTCTGGCACGGTGTTCCCTGAGAAATTGTGTCACGGCCTTCTGCACGTTGACTTGCTGATGCCTCTTATGAGTCATATGCATTTCTGCTTCTGCTGTTCATGTCTGCAACCGTATATATCTATATATACATTGTCTTTTTAGGGCAGCATTGTGAGAATCAGCAATGGTCTAATGCACAAGCTCTCTAGAAAATATTATAAATTCTCCTGGGTTTCTGTTGTTTGCTTGATTTTTGGTTTCCTACGCGCTGAGTGACATCTTGACAGGCTGAACCAGAATCTTTCTTACCCTGCAGGTACAGGAGGATAAAAGACATTAATGTGTTCAGTCCTCTGGTTGTGCTGGTCTGCCTGGGATCCCTCGCGTATACTTGAGCCTCCGTTGTGTTTGACGAGGTCGAGGTTAGAGAGCTGATTTCAAGGAGGATGTTTTTGAGCTAATGTGAATATCGGTGGTTTGGAATACATTCAGTAAATGCCAAATTCGGTAAACGAGAATGACGGCGTGTTCTCAGTGTTTACTGTAGTTCCCTGCGTTTCATTGCAGACCTCCAAAGAGGACCTTCTACAAGCTGATTTTGAAGGAGCTTTAAAGTTCTTCAGGGTGCAGTTGCCCAAGAGGTACAGAGCTGAAGAGAACGCCAGGAGGCTGATGGAACAAGCTTGCAACATCAAGGTAAGGATGCTCTTCATTTCTCCTCATTCATCTGGCATTTTTACAGGAAAAGTGCAGTGTTAAGAATGGCGGTACCATACGGAAAGAAAAGAAATTAAATCATTAGCGTATTGCTTTTTATTTATGTTTGTATATTTGTGCATACAGGCGTGCACACACTTTTTATATTCAAAGTAAAGCAAAGCTCTGAGCTTTTCCCTCTTTTCTTCGGTAAAAGCTAATAATTAAAATAGAAAACAGGCGTGATCAAACAAACTGAATTATCAGAATTCACTAATTCATTAATTAATTTATAAACAATGATTACACTAAACCAATTAACCCAATGTATGATAATCACGCAACCGAGAGTCGGATATTATTTGTTTTACTTAGAGGCTATTTATTTGCTGAGTGCTGCTGTATAATCCAATTGTATTTGGGTAGAAACTTAGTTTTGTTTGTGTATCAAGCCTACCAAGACAGAATATCTTTTTGTATTCTACCCTGTCCAAAGGCGGGCTCCTTTGGGCTTGTAGTGAATGATGACAAATCAGAGGAGCCTGATTGTAATTTTTTAAGGATGGAAATCTTCGGTTTAAAATGGCCACAGAGGTTCATAAAACTGTCATTTGAAAGATCTGCTGTATTTTCTGGGATTTTTTTTACTGGGATATGTACAGCTATGGATGAGCTTAACATCTGATCTTGCAAAAAGTGCTCTTGTTATTTCCTGGAGTGTGAACGCTGATGGGAAATGTCTGTTTGGTGTGGCCCAATAATAGACCGAGAATGTCCCATCAGAAATAATTCTCCTCTACCACCCTGCCTTTTCTCATCTCTCTCAATAGATTGATTCATTTCCTTTTGTGCTGCTTAATTTTTTAGTTTATTAAGAAATTGCTTTTGTCATACTGGTTAAAACACTGTTCTTGTGAAACAGGGGAGCTTGCCATACCAATGTGTGTTCCAGACAGGAAAAAGAAGATCTGTGCAAAAGTTTTATTAAAATTTGACTGGGATTTCAATTCTGCTGCTGAAAGAGAGTATTTGGGCGCAAAAGACTACAGTTTGATGTTTGGTATTTAGTCCTTTGCTCAGTTCTTGAAAATGAGTAATTTAAGGTCTTAACAAACACAGGAAAGTTATCTTTGTGTTGTTAACTCAGTGTGTATTTTTCTGATGGGAGGTTAAAATAGAAGTCCTTGTGGTACTTTTTGAAGATATATTTGTCTATTTTCTTGGGCCTACCTTTCTCATTTTCTTGTGCAATATATTGTGTGCCATGTGATGCTATTTTTCATTCATTTTTCAATTTATATTGCCTATATTTGTATATGATGTGTTTTATTGGGGAAGTATTTTGACGTGCACTTGGGGCAGATGTTCAGTGCATAGTGTCTTGTATGGCTTCAGCACATGGGGCCTTTTAAAATCAGAAAATGAAATTCTGAACTGCTCATTGATGTGAATGGGAAGACAGATGAAGGATTTGACAGTGAATCCACTGCATACGCAGGATTTTGCACATTCTGGCTTCCAGCCCATAAGAGAAAAGCGCAGGTGAGTCGAGGTGAGGAAGGTGAATCTAAGTAGGGAAGACTCTGAACACAGGGGATGTATTTAAAACTGTGAAAATGAGAAAGACTTGAGGCACTTAATGTGAGGAAACTCAGTGCAAGACCATGTTGGAGGGGAGGGTGACGTTTACTTTAAATGAATCTGGTTTTACTCACTTGCACGACTAATATCCACGTGCTGACCAGCACCAGGGCTTCTCTCTGGCCAGGATCACTTGCGTGTGATGAGGATGAGGGACAGTGGCTGTAAAGTCCTCACTAAGTCTCCTGGGTTCCTCTTAACTGATGACGATAAACTGGCTTTTAGACAAATTCTTCGTACTCTTTAGGAGTCAAATAGTTCTCGTGGTGTGGTCTTTTCCCTCGGAATCTCGCTGCTTTCATTGCTCTCCAATGTTTCCTCATTGCGGGTGGGTTTGTGGCTTCCAGCCGGGTTTTCTGGTGACGTGCGGTGGCTTTGCTGCGGGTCTCCAGCTGGCCGGTCATCTCCAGTACGGCCTCACCAGCACGCCAGCCTTCTAGTGCAGATGTAGCAAGACATTTCTCATTGTTTGCCAGTTTGATTGCTGTCACTCGTGTCCTCGCTTATTGACACGTGTCATTCTGGTCACCTGTTCTCGGTATGGTTTCTTCTGGTGCTTTTGCGTGCAGACACTTCCATTCGTGCTTCTTTCAGACTGATATTAGTATTTGCGTTACGCATCCCTACTGAGTGATTATGTGATGCCTTGACTCTGTTAACTCGATGTCCCAGTTTTTGTTTATTTGGATCAACTTTTCTCACTTTTGCCAACTAGAATGTCCTTGAGAGCCAAATCTGAATCACAAGGACATAACCTCTGACCGGAGATGGCGTATTAAATATTTCATCGGCAGAAGAGAAAACCACCTCATAAGGAAGGAGGCGATCAGGAGTCATC
Source organism: Caloenas nicobarica (assembly GCF_036013445.1). Lineage (NCBI taxonomy): Eukaryota > Metazoa > Chordata > Aves > Columbiformes > Columbidae > Caloenas > Caloenas nicobarica. The sequence continues at coordinate 3,853,596 of NC_088264.1, forward strand.
AGCATGGCTTTATGAAGGGTAAATCATGCTTAACCAACCTAATAGCCTTTGATGACGAGGTGGCTGTCGTGGTGGATGGGTGGAGGGCTGAGAATGTTGTTCATCTCAAGTACAGCAGGATGTGCTGCCATCCAGAGGGATCTTCTCAACCTATATAAATACGTGGTGGGAGGAATTAAAGAACAGGGAGTCAGGCTTTTCTCAGTGGTGTCCAGTGGACACCGACTGAAAGAAAATAATGTATTTATTTTAAAGCTGTTTATTTCTTTATGAGCTTCGTTGGTGGTCAGACACAGGAACAGGTTGCACAAGGAGATCTTGGAGTCTCCAGCTCTGGAGATATTGAAACCACAACCAGCCCTGAGCAACCTGCTGTAGGTGACCCCGCTTCAAGGGGGTGGTTTGGACAAGTTGTTCTCTAGACATCACTTCCAACCTCAGCTATTCTCTGATTCTGTAATTAGATATTATAATCATGTTATTTATTTACAATCAGGAGCTAATAATTGCAGGAGCTGACGTGGTCAAATAAGAAACTATAGTCTTGATAATCATCACTAGAAGAGGTCCCAGGAAACACAGAGGTTACATTGAGAGTTGTTCTGTCTTGCTGAATGCAGCAAAACTTGTTCTGTTCAAAAAAAAACCAAACAAGACCCTTAAACATTGTTTTTTCTGCTGTATGAATGAGGCCCTGGGTGTCTTTCAGCTGCTTCTCGCTTCTGTATTAGTATTTGTAGCCTAAACACCAGATGTTTTTAGAGTAAGTGTCACCCAGTAAGTGCCGGGGAGTATTTTCATTAGGTTTTGAAGCTAATTGTTGAGGCTTAAAAACATGGAAATAGAATCACGGTGCTGCGAGGTTTCGTAGTCTAGCTATACCTTTTCCAGTGTTTATTTTGCTCCCGCATTACTATAAAACGAAACAGGAGTTTAACATGTCGTAAAAACCCACCTCTCCTTTTCTTTTTCCTTGAGTTCTAGCTGACATTGTTCTAGAGAAGGCAAACAAAAAAATACTTGGTGTTTTTTCTACTTAATTTCACAACTTTTAAGTCTTACTCATGAGTTCAGGACCTAAGCCTTGGATTTGGAAGGTGCTGCATTGGAAATAGTTTTATCATCCTGTTTTTAAAACAAAAAGAATTAAAATCAATCTCTCCCTTAAGAACTGCTCCGCAAATACAAAGGAAGAAGCTCCTATTAATTGAAAATTTTATATAAAATGTGGTAGAGAATGTCTTATTCAATTAAGGATTATCCATGGTGATTACTCACCAGGTCTGAATTTCAATCATTTCCCAGTAAGGAAATCTCTGTGAACAGAGTCAGTGGAATTAGAAATAGTAGTAATATTTTCCAGCGGGTGATTGTTGGATGGTATGCCATGGTTTAGGAAAATTTTGAACTGATTCATACCACGATATAATATGGCCAGAGAAACTTGCCTTTATTTTTTGTCACATGCGTGTTCCATGCATATATGCAAAGTTAGGGCCCTGTTAATACCCGGCTGATGGATTATAGCCGATATTTGCACAGCTGGAGGTGTATTCCGGTGGAAGAGACTGAATCTATGGAGGTATCTGCTCTTAGGGCAGATAGAGTCCAGTATTACACGCATTTCCCAGCTCTGAAACGATCAAACAGAGGAGAAAGACATAAATTCTCCAAGTAGGGTGTCAGATGCTAATTTAAGGGTTAATGAAATTTAATAAAAGATGAAAAATTAGAGTTAATGAATGGAGGATTGTCCTCCCTTGTTTCCCGTTGGCTTTCTAGTCTGTAATGACCGTACCTTTTGTTTTGCAATGGCCTTTACAGAGGGAGGAGCAGGTTCCACTAGTATCCAGTAACATTTACAGCTGCAAAAATGGGTTTGGGGATGATGAATTTCTACCCGAGCAGAGCAGGCTGTGTAGTATGTCTCTAGAATAAGGAATTACCCTGATTTCCTACTTCATAAAATGATTACCTGTGCTTTTTGTACTCATGCTTTTGAGAGGGGGGTGCTTTTTCTGTTTGTCTTTCTTTCAAATCTTTGCAAGGGAATTCAGAGATTCTTCTATGTCTCTGGAAGCCCAGTTTGATAGATGAATGAAGAAAGAGCCCATTCTAGAGTAATGAAGGTTAAGCTTAATGGTGCTATTTTATTAAAACAGCTGACACATTCTGCATACTCGCTAAATCTGCCTCAGTTGCCTTTTGTGTCTTGTAATGAAATATTTCTTGTAGAGATCTGTGTATGTCCTAAAGAAATCATAATGGCCTTTGATTTTAGTATAGGAAGCCTGTCACCTGTGTTCTTACACCTGACTTACACTCGGTTGAGTTGTAGAACGGGAGAAAGTCTTGGTGGGAGGTTTTCTCCGTATGAAGATTTCCTGGTTTGACAGTTTTCAGGTGAATTCGGGGAGTTGTGCCCATTTCTCTGTGGCTGATATTTGGGAACTGGGCAGAGCGAACATGCAAAACGTGGTACGTTGCAGATCTGGAAATGCCCCGAAGTTGAGTGTAGTGGAGAGGCGCTGGGCGGTTAAGTGGGTTTTCACCCCTCGTGCCCAGCGGGTGGGACACATGGGGTGGGCGATGCGGGAACTGAGTAAAGGAACCGACAGGGATGATTTTTCTGTTCGTGGGGCAGCAGCTGTAATGATCTCTTATTTTGCGTGGCTCAGGGGTTGCAGTGGCTCCTTGTCTCATCCTCCGTCATTGTCAGTGGCAGGAAAGACCTGGTGTGTTGAAGTTCTTGTAAGGAGAAGTAAATCTCTCGTCTCTTTGCAGGAAACCAGGCTCCCCAGCAGCGGCACAGGGTTGCTGCTCTCAGCACCTTAGGTGAGAGAAGCCAATGGCCTTGCGGGAAAAAAAAAAACCAACGTGCCTTTTTCAGTGCAAAGCCAACACACGCATTTTTGTCACCTGTCACTGCACCGACAAGGTTATCGATCCCTCCGGGTGCCCCCGCAGCTGCGGCTTACGGAGAATAGCTCTGCCGAAAAGAAAAGGTTCAGGTAGCAGGAGCTGCGCTGAGCTTTTTCTCATTTCAAAACTGTTCTTTGTATAGTGTTAAAACAGATTTAGTTTAATAATGTTTGAATTCAAACTGTGTTTTTGAAGCTCACACCTTACTGATGTGGGTGAATTACTTTATTCACACCTCTGCTGCTGTTTTATCAGGAAGCAATTTTTTGCAGGCATGGTTTAACAGCGAATTATATATTGATTTATGTGAGTTTCAATAGAAAGGAGTAAAATTAGCTCACTCGCTCTCTTCTTTCTGGTGCCTTCTCTCTGCGCTTGCATGTATATGTGTGTATTTATCCAGATATTCAGGGGTTTTTGCTATTGTGAGAGGTGGTAAAACAACACAAATGCAGCAGAAATGCAAAGGAGAGAACTGCAGAAAGACCCTGAAACTGCACACACTTTTTATTCCTTTGGTTCTACCAGTGATGTATCTAATTAATCTTCCAATATAAAGGACAGGGAAAAAATTGCTCATTTATCACCTCCTCAAGAAAAGGCCAAACCAAATTGAAAAGGATTGTGTTTAGATCTATAGAAAACCCTGCCGTGCCTGGGTGCGATTTCTCGTTAAAAGCCAATGGTCAATTCCACTTAGTATGTCTGCGCTGTTCTCTCCCAAGTGCAGGATCCTGTGGTGGTGGTGAGGAGGGTCATGGTTTTTAATGCCTCCTTCCTTCTGCTCGGCTTCGTGGCACAGCGCAGTGAACTGGCACCCGACCGTCAGATCGAAGTGCCTACAGTGGGTCTGGACATTAGGCGTTGTCATCTTGGGAATAAGTGTTAACCACGCAGAGAGTGTCATGCATTTAAAACCTCACCTTCAGCCATGAAATACTTATTTGAACTCTGCACGTCTGGCTCTCCAGTGAGCAGATGTGTTGCCTGGTAGCGAACTTAAATTTTCGTGGTGTTTAAGCATTAGGAAAACTGTTCAGTTGGTGGGGTTTTGTTTTGATTTGGTTTGGGTGGTTTTGTTTGTGGTTTGGTTGGTTGGTTTGGGGTTTTTTTTTGCTGTGGTTGGTTGGTTTTGGTTTTTGTTTGTCGTTAGTTTGTTTTGTCGTTGTTGGGTTTTTTGTTGTTTTGGGGTTTTTTTTCCATTTCCACTAAGCTATCCTGCTGCCCCAGACGTGCACCCACCGCCCCGCCGTGCCCTGCTGAGTTCTGGGAGCCCTGGGGGGTGGCAGGGGCCTCCTCTTTGCTCTCACTTCCCCACCTTCCATATTTCTGCAACAAAAATGGATAGGAAGAAGTTAAAAAGCATTATTGTGGATCTGTTTGCAGGGAAGCCTTGACCGTGTGTCTCATTTTTCTACTCAATTGTTCAAGCAGCAGATGAAGACCGGGTCCTCATTACGTTATTGTATCTGTTTATTATTCTTTCAACTTCCTTGGCTTAATTAATGCAATTTCCTTGACAATGATTCTTAACTAAAATTTGATTCTGCAAGCAAAGTTAGTCAAAAGCCATGAAAAAAACCCACCAAAAAATCTCATCTCCGAGTAATTGATCAGCATAAGAAATAATCTCTCTGCACGAATGCTGTCTGTGTGAACGGCTCAGGCCCAAGCACGGCGTGTCAGGTTGAGTCACCCTGTTACTGTGGCAACAGAGCTGCAGAAGCTTCAGCTTGAGCAGCCCCACAGCCCAGCGTGTTGCACCAACGCGGAGGGGGGTCCTCGGCGCTCCCTTCCCACGGAAGAAGTGCGGGTGCGCTTCCAGTAACGGGGATATGCTGGGGCTGGCACAGCTTGGGGGGGCTCGGAGGTTATGCCTTGGCCTCCAAAATAAAAGAAATTAAATTATCACTAAAGTTCTTAGCAGAGTCCAGTGATTGTCTGGACAGCTTAGAGCAGAAGATCAATGACCTTATCGTGCATCCTCACGAGGAACGATTTCACGGCGCCCTGAGTAAGCCAGCTGACTGTGCCACCTGGGATACTCCGCCTTTGCACCGTGGGGAATATCGATTATACATCAGCTGGTCAAGAGTGGTGGAAGAAATTGGAAAGGGATCAGGGCTTTGATTCCCTCCTGCCTAACGAGGATGCTTTGTTCTGCTTGCTTACACACTCCTGCTTTCCCAAAAGCGGCTTCTTCAGAAACCCCCGCGCCTTCGGATAAACTGGTTTCCCCACTTTGGGCTCTTTTCTTTTCCCACCGTCAGTGACGTATGAAAAATTTATTGTCAGACTGTTAGTCTTGATGACTTTGCAGTCTACCTGATGTGTCAGAAATGAGGAGAAAAAATTTCATCATCTTGTCACTGCTGCTTTACTTCCGAATTTTAAATAGCGCTGAAGACAGTAAGTGCGATTTCTATGTGAGGCAGAAATGAAAGGGGCTCTCGTGCTGAGAGAAGCTGCAGTTTGGTGCCCGCAGATCAGAAATCCCAGCACTCAGTTTTCTTCATTACAGCGGCTCGTCCAGATTGTCATACTCACACAGGCCGGTATAGACACAAATCCCGTTGCTTTTAATAGCAGCAGGAAGCTCAGAGGCAAATTTGGCCGTCGTTTCTCTTTCACACAAAGTGAAATTTAGATTTGTGTTGTAATGAACTTCCTCCAAGAGTATTTATTTTGTTTTTCCCTTTTCTAAGCACAGCTTGAAGCAGCGTGTGTTCCTTTCGGAGGAGGAAGGACACAGGGTAAGAAAGAGCATTGGGGCAGTTCGTGTTTCCGGGCCGGGGGATTTGACAAGGGGTTCTGGCAAAGGCGGTGACTCCCCAGCCCGGAGCGATCCTTTTTTGTAAAGTGGTTTTCTTTCTCTGCCCTGAGATGTACCAGAGCCATCATCTCCAGCTGATTTGACAAACCCAAGTGCTTAAGGACCCGGCAAAGATGCTCCTGGTCAGGGCTGGGAAGGTGTGAAGGGGAAGCAAATGCTGCCTGGACTTGGTAGCCCTTGAAAACCTCCTCCTCTTGCTCTCCGACAGCAGAGAACCTCCCAGCCTGAAGCAAAAGGGTTCGTCACAGGCACAGCACTAATTGCTGAGGTGAATTAGGAGCTGACGGCTGGTCGTGGGCTGTGCCGGAGCCCATCGTGCGTTCTGCTCTCACCCATCTCTCTCCATCAAGCAGCTTCTCCTGTGGACATCGGCTGAGGCCCCGGTGGCTGAAGGCAGCAGGACAGCAGCTGCAGAGTGACAGACCCATCCACAAAGTGTCAGTGACAATAATGTCTTGAAGGACTTTGTCACGAGCATTGCTTACAGGCTACCTGGTTAAACAAGAGAACTAATTACCTGTATGGCCTGTGGATTTTCAACCTTTGATCCCTCGTACAGGAACGTTACACAAGATTATAATAGCATCATAGGAATTTGGGGGCACAGGGAGAGATGGAAAAAACTGGTAAATATTTTTGAGTCCTTGATGTGAGGGTTTTAACACGTCCTTTCTCAATGATGAGGACATGTAGTGCAAGCACCGCTCATAAGGTTACATGGGTCTGGGTTTCCTATTTGTTTCCTTTTGTTACTTTTATGATATAAAGTGAATTTATAAGGATTAGCAAGAGGATAAAGACATCTCTGCTCTGGGAGGCTTCTCGGAAAGATCAGTAAGGATGGCTCTTAACGTTTTAATGTGCCTTATACTACACTAATGCACCTAAACCAGCATTTTCTTCTGAAGGCAAATTTGTTGACATCAGAGAAGGAGACTTGGCTGCTGCAGGAGTGTAAAGAACATACAGCAGACTGTAACGTGGGAAGGTACGGAGCTTTCGTTTTTGGTGACCTTGTCCAAATCTAATGGGAAGTAATTACAATAATTCAATTCTGAAGGTCTGGAAACCATGACAGTTGACAGAGAGTGCTATTTTGAGAAAAACAAGCATGTGTTTTAATGCATCTTCTCCTTCAAACTCCTATTTGCTCTTCCCACTTCCCCTTTTTTTGCTCTTAAAATGCGATTAGAGTGTACGATTCAGGCTCGTCTGTACCTTCACGTACTAAATCCCTGGTGTAATTTCCAGTGCTTCCGATCTCCCCTGACTCCTCCTGTGCTGGGTTGGTGTCGGGGCTGAGCGGCCGCCCCATCTGTCTGTCCTGCCGAGGAAGGGAAGCGCTTCTGCGCTCGGCCCTCTGACTTCCCTGGCTGCTGGAACTGATGCTACCGGGGCGAGGGACCCTGCAGCCCGTCCGTATTAAGCTGAGCCTTGTGCTTTGCTAATACAGCTATGTGGCTTTGGTAAGCCAGCTTTAAAAGGCAATGCACGCAGCTGCTAGCTCTGCAAGCAATACCACTCCCACTCCCATAAAATGGGGCTGAGCACTGGAAAATGGGCGGTATTGGGTCATAGTTAACCTCTTAAATAAAATCCTGTGTGGTGGAGAGTGATGTGAGCTGGTTGCTGTATGCCTGGTAACCAGTATATTTTAATTAATATAGCAGTATTTTTTAATCTCTCCGGGGAGATTAAATCCTGGGATGCGCATTTTAAGGACTCATTTAGGAAAGCGGAGAATAAAATTCCTTTTGAGTTTTGATACAGTCTTTGGTTCTTGAGACCTAAACCAAGACTGTCTCCCTTCAGTCCCCCATTTTTGTGCAGGTTCAGGGAGCACTTACAGTTTCTCCTGATGCTTGACTCTCCAAGTGCCCCAGAGATCAATGTATCATGGCAGCTGCGTGAAGCAGGATTTTACTGTCTCTTGTTTGGAGGATGAGAAGCTGAAGCAGACGGTGAAGCTGTATGCTCAGGCACAGCTAATTCGGCTGTGAAAAAGTGTCAAGGTGTTGTAGACTGATGTGCTTCCCCAGCAACAGGATCACATCGTTCCCAGTTAACTATTGTAGCACACAGGTTGTTTTCTTGTGTGCATGTACTAGGAGTATCTCAGGATGGTCAGTTATCTCTCCGTGTTTCTTTCCTCCGAGACTCCTTGTTACACCTTTCATAGATTCACTTAATAAGCTCATTAAGGAAATGGAGGGCATCTCTCCTAAGTGTTTGCCACATCAGTGAGCCTCAGTTGCCTTCTTTCCAAACCCAGGCAGGAAAACAAAGCGTTGCCAAAGGCGTCTCTGTGTGCAGCCCCCAAGGACCCAGAAATCACCCTGAAAATTACAAGGATTGAAAACAGCCAACCTGCTCCGTAATACCGAATTTACTGCCTAGGGAACTGGTGGTGGCTCGTGTGCGCTCCGTCCCACCGCAGGAGCGGTTCAGCGCTGCAGCGGGGCACTAAGGAGGCTGAAATGCAGGTGAGAAGTTTCCCTGCACCAAGCAAATTTGGTTCACACATAGGCCCCCAGATAGGTCTTAGTCTGTTTAAGTGCCACACAAATATAACTAGTCTGTAAATAAGGAGAAAAATAAGTTATCACTGCTCTGTGTGCGTGTAGAAAGTAGAGGAAAAGGCCGCTGTGTGTTCCCTGTCCCCCTCCAGTTTAATGCCTGGACAAGCCACTTAGCATCAGTCCTGACCCGACCACCGTCCATGGACCATGTGCCATACGGGGTCTTGCTGCCAGGGACCAGGTTCAAGCACATTTAGCTGTGCAAAACAATTAACTGGTACAGTCTGGCCCCAGATTAAGCGACCCAGAAATATCTTTCATTCAAAACTCCCCTTTAAGTCTTCCATGAAGCATTGTTCTTGCTGTTGGCATTACTCAGTCCTCGCTAATAGCTGCGGTCTGTGTGTCGATTCTGGGTTGTTCCAGAAGGCTAGAGGAGCAACGTGATTTAGAGGAATTATTTGAGCAGAACAAGTGGATGTACGCAGATGAGATTCAGTTACTCAAAGGATTCACAGGGAGCAAATTCCTTACGTAAATGCAGAGTTGGCATCGAGATAACCTAGAGCTGCAATAATGGGAAATATATTTGAAAACTCTGCAGCTGAAAATGTGGTGTATAGTCAAATGACACTAATATATCAAAGGTAGTCTGATATGATTGGGTTTGGGCTATTTAAGACCGTTAATAAGTAATTAACCCATGAGGTGACTGTAACGGACATCATTTTAATCAAGATTGAATTATTAACTTGCCAGGCGCACTTTGGAATTTATCAGCACCCAGGCAGGGCAAAGCCCCTTGGCCGCGTTCATTACGGGTCCCCGCGCTCAGGAGATGCTGAGAGCTGCCCCCGTGCCAGGCTCCCCAGCTCACGCTTTTCCCCTCGCTGCCACTCAAAGGGCCACCTCCCCAGTGCCACATTCAATTTGTCTTTTGCTGAAAAAGCTGCTAATTTCGTGCTACTTTAGCCCTGCAGCAGCCAGCCTGTTGCTTAGCAACCTCCAAAAATCTGACGGGGCCGCAGTCTAGCTGCTTTCCTGCTGCCCAGCCGCCTTCTTATTTATTTACTTATACATCTTATTTATTTATTTAGCTAAACAGATTTCTTCCACAAGGTGGAAGCTGAGCTGTACGCCTCCGAGTTGCAGCAGGGTGCATTTACTTGCGTATCTATTTGTCTTCTCTCCAACACCATCCCCTACCCTATTTTTACTGGCGTTCCTGCTCATGAGCTCAGCAAACTCCTCGTGATATTTGCCGAGCTGGAGTGGCATCCAGGGGTGTATTTTCAAGGCGTAGCTGGCCATGGGCTGCTGTACCCGGTGTGAGATGGCAGCTGGGAATCTGATCCCAACAGTCCTTGATGGAAGGGAGAAAAAGGGTCAGAACAAAGCTGGCTTTAAGCCATTTTTCTGCCGACTTTTCTGGCTGCTTTTATCTTCAGCTGTGTCCGCAGTCCAGGTTTCTTGTAGCGTAACTCGATCAGCAAAGAGCGAAAAGACGGTTGTCCTTCCCCTGCCAGCGATGGTGGGAAAAGCCCCGCTGGAGAGGCGGTTCTGCAGGAACAACTGCATTTTTGTGGGGTGGGGTTGGGATCCCAGCCAGGGCGTAGAATTGCCTTAAATTATACCAAGGAGAGGAGCAGGTTGCTGGGGGAGTGTTTGTAGATAAACTGTCAGGGCGTCTGTGGTGGCTGCAGGTGGAGAGAGGAGGAGAGCAGACAGGAGTGAAGATGTTACCCTGCCGTTTGTTCCAGGCGTCCTCCCAAAAGGGTAGAAATGGTTTGTGTGCTGTTCTGGCCTGTGTCACCAGGGAGAAAAAAAAAAAAACCTGGTTTGAATCACTTTTCACAATGAGGAAAGCACTGAGTGGATATACCATAGCAGCAGAGCCTGCCTGGTTTGTTGTGGTAGCATCGATCACATCAGCATCGGTGTTGGACTCGGTAACTGTGATGACAGAACTGCCCCACTCTGCAGTAAAGGCTCTAGAAACGAGCCGCATGTTCCCATAAACTCTGACATTTTGTACCTTTTCTCCAATACAATACTGTAGCTTGAGAGAGAGGATGAATCCTGTAGAGATTTATTTGGAACAAACTGGTACCAAACTATCTTTTTCCTTTTTTTTTTTTTTTTGTTTTTTCTTTTTTCCCCCTAACAAGCTGAGTCTCCAGACTACACTTCTTCCACAGCAGTTGCCTTTTGGTCCTCTCCTTACTGCCTTTGGCTGCTACTGACTGGCAGCTGCTTTGTCTGTCTGTTGTAGTTTTCATCATTGACTTCTTTTTGGTAGAAAAAAATCACTTTTCTGCTTTGATGTTCCATCCATTACCAGCCCCTCTCTGGAGAAGAGCACAGAGAGGCACATGAACACTTGTTTTTGTACGTGCAGTCCTGCAGAACCAGGGTTGTGCATAAGGCCAAATGTAATTTTTTTACATAAAAGCAAGATGAGGAAGGTGAAGATTTAAGTCCAAATTTAATTTTCCCCTTATTCGCTTTAAGCATTGAATTACTCATTTGGAAAACAAAAATATTTCTGAGAGTGGTTTAGAGTGCTCGTTCTCTATTCTGATTTTTTTCAAAATGAACTCTTGGGTTTTTTTGTCATTTATGACACACGTCTGTCACTTTTTATGCACATTCAGAGGAATGTCGATCATAAAACTTTTGCTGACCTGCAGCTCTGTGTATTTTTAAAATATGGTTGAGATTTCACACGCCAAGTTGTCCTGTTTGCGTTAGCATGCACGTCTTGGTGCTGTTATTCACACAGAGCTCAGAAATGTGCTTGGGCAAGTATTTAAGTTATCTCAAGTATTCTCGGAGCTGAGTTGTGAACAAAACAGAGGAGCCTTAAAACCAGCTGAAATGCCCAGGAATAACTTCTACCGTCCTGAGAAGTTGTTTCAGGTACGTATAAAAAGATTGAGTCAACAGATAGATTTTTTTTTTTTTTTTTTAAGTGAGAATAAAAATATCGTATTGCCCAACAAAATAACTGGAATGTTTTGCAGTGTGCTGCTGATACCAGACAGCCAAGGCGGGGTGCTCCATCTTTAGGTCACCATGAGCTTTTTCTCTTGCTGCTGTTAGGCTCCATTATCAGAGATAAGAAAAATCTGACTCAGATGTTTCTGGTCTTTCTCAATTTCATAGTCCTAAGTGATGTTAAGGAAACTGTCCTTTTTATTTTTTCCACAAGACGGTTCAACAGAGATACGGTCCATCTCAGCACTGTGCAATGTCAGGGGTACGCTGTGCCACAAGAACCACCGGTGTCACTCATTCATTTCACTCTCCTTAAAACTGGGGGAGCCCAGTTAATGTGCTGCTAAATCCATCACCAATCCTCAGGCAGCTCTTCCAGTCCCAGGAGTGTTGCTAAGTCCGTATTTAGTTCTCCAGGTTCTTGCGAAGTTCTGCAGCGAGACATATCCAGAGAAGAAAACAGTGGTGTGGCATTCCAAGAGACAACCATCGTATGGCTGAGAAAGGTGATCAAATCCTTCACCGCTTTTAAAGAGTCATTAGTGTTCGAGAGTAATGAGAAACTGAGTTATTCTCCCACAAATGCAGCAGAGAAGGAAATCTATGACCTTTCAAACCATTACATAGGTCACCTGCATTTACATTATGTATAATATGCATATGGAGACAGCAATAGAGCTTTTCTTTTCCATGCCCGTTATTAGTTTATTAGAAATTAATTTTCCTTCGTTTTCAGATTAGCATCATGTTCACACCAGCAGATTAAATGTTGCAGTTCACTATTGTTGTAAGCAAACAACCCCCGGGGTTGGTTCTTTCAGTCTCCAGATGAGTGAACAAATGCAGACACTAATTTCCCCCCTATTAATTTGAACTGTAAACACGGAGTTGAAATTTGATCGCTGGCGTCCTTTCTGAATATTGATGGGTGGTAGGCTGAACCTGCTGCCTTATTATTCCTTACCACCATCAAAACTGAGAGATGCAAAAGAATGGTATCTCTTACTTTTTCATGGTTATAGACCCGACTTTCCCATTTTTTAGTGCACTTTCCCTGCTTTGCTTAGGGGATTGACTTTCCAAACAGTGAAAATAACAATGTTTGTCATTGAAAAAGTATGGTTTGGAAACACATTGAGGAATTTTATGGTAGGAATCTCTTTTTTAAATCTTCTTTTTGCACATGATCCTAAATTTTACTGCATTCTCTGTTTGTTTAGTGTTGTGTGGAGGTTTTTTCCTTCAAATCAAGCAAAGATTAGCTCTCATCCATCCCAGGCGATTCCCTCGCATTCCTTTTGCTTAAGCATTTCCCCTATATGAAAGACATGCTAAAAATCAAGAATTAGAAGTTATGGCTCAATTTTCTCTAAATGTAGCCCTTTATTTGGATGTTGGGGGGGCTCGACGGGAGCTCAGCCCAGGCCGGCGTGGCAGAAACCCTGAGCCCAGCCTGGGCAGGACCCTGTGGGTACGAGGAGAAAATGTTCTCTTGCTATAGCTGTGCTAAGCCGGACCGATTCCTGATTAGCTTTTTTTAAGACGTGTCTCGTTTCTTTTGTTTGCATAGATATACTAGGAGCAGCAATACAAGACCTGCAGTCCGGATTTTAAATAAAAAATGAACTTGGGATAAGAAAAAACGGGGAGGGTAGAAGAGTATGTGGAAATATCTCAGGTCTCTGATGTCTGAAGAAATATCTCATTATCACATGGAGGGCTCTTTGGGAACTTGTGTAAGAACCTGCTTTCTCTCCCCCTCCGTACATACCATTTGAGCTCTTAAAATAAGCTGCTTAACAGTCAAATCAAGAGAATTTAGTCTTTAATTCATATGAAAATACAGAAGCTTTTCTCATTGTGGTATTTCGAAGCATTAAACGCAGATAAGAGATTTGCACGGCAGGAGGACAGATCAGCACAGTTCAGCGCTGAAATAGTTTGTCTCCCAAATCATTTTGTGGGACCAGAATTTCCCTTCCAGTGAACTGCGTGAGGATGAGCAGGGATTCGGCAGCACAGGCTAACGCGCGGCTCGGCTCAGGGGATGCTGCTGGGAGCCTCGCAGGGCAGATCAGCCTGCAGGGCCCGGAGCCGCGTTCCTCCCGGGGAGCTGACCCGCGCCGGGGCCCGGGGAGCGCCGGGGCTTCCCAGCCGGGCGTCTTTCCCAGCACACGCAGCTCATGTCAAATGCTTTCTGATTCAGATCCCTGCTAACGCGTCTTTGGTAGGAAAATCCACTAGCGAGTGCTGTTTCTGGACTCTCTGGCTACGTTCTGTCCTTTGACAGAACGCTTTGGTTTTTAATTTCGGCATTGAGGGATGTGCTGCTCTCCTGGAAGGTATCGGTAGTTGGTACTTGTAGTGTATGATGCATGAAATAATCTCATTTCAGAATCTTCCAGCATGCCTCAGTCCAGATTGCATCTCACAATCAAACTCTCTTATACCTGAACCACCAAGATACTGGGACTAGTTTGTCTGGTTTAGTCCAGTTTAGCTGGCACCGTGTGCCATTTCCTGCTCACTTGCAGCATTTCAGTCTTAATTATCCTTTATCTCATCTCCAATCAATCATAGTGCGGATTTATGTTTTGTTTTGGGAATATGCCATTACTACTGTGCTATTTACACATAGAAATGCCTTCTCCGTGAGGCTTCCGTCGGGGTTTCACACAGAAAACATTACCGTAGAACTTTCTGGGCCTTTGCCGTGGCCTCATCATTGTGCAGCAGAATGTGTTATAGTGGGTTTGTACGTGGCCAGCTCCAGGGGTTTGGATGGACAGATGACGTGCTAAGCTCCTGCCATTTTCTGTTAATTAACTACAAGACTTTCTCATAGTGCCTGGCTCTCTGGCATTTCGTTCTTTCTTTTTTTTTTTCTTGTCCCAGGCTAAAGGTGAGGTACAAAGTGAGGGTTAGTAAAGATACTAAATGTGATGTGATACAGGGTGCTTCAGAGGGCTCGTCCGCGTAACCGTGTCACTGTGCTCTGCCGCAGGGTCCCAGCTCCCTGTGCAGCGTGACTCGTTCGTAAGACGCCGAACAGCACTGTGGAGAAAACTTGTCAGACAACAGCGTAATAACAACACCACTAATAATGCAACTTGCAGTTTTGCATTCTTCCTAAACTTCACCATTATTAGTCTTCCTCTGGGAGGTAGATAAGGACTCTTAATCGCTCTTTGGGAGGGGAAAGATGAATTTGTAGAGATGTGTCTACCTTAAGAAAGTAAGTCGTGAGGGTTTTGAATGAGAAGCCCCGAGTCCTGGGTCCCAGTGCGAGTCTCTTCATGTGACAGATGTCACTGTTTAATGTGCTACTCGATGTTAATTAAGATCTTTTCTTTGCTGATCATATGCTGTAAATGAAAAGACAGTAGACCGTGGCTGAATGTAGCCATACAGATATACACTTGCTGTACAATTAGTGTTTGTACAAAGCCTGAACTAGCTCTGTTACTCTGATGAAGCTTTTGCTTGATAAAGTTTGGCTCTGCTTGCCTTAGCTTGTGGGCTATTTGGGCGAAATTGCTGAATCAAGCTCCACTGAAACCAGGCCAGAAACCCCTATCATTTTAAGTGCAAAGCACTCTTACTATGACTGCTGTGCTAATCTTCTTGAAAAACATGCCTGACCCCATTCATTTTCTTTCCAATACCAGCTGAAGTGATGAATGCAACAAGGTTAAAATACATTTCACAGGTAGTGGTGGTTCGGATCGCTTCGTTATCGCTTTATTAGGGGCCTATAAGAAAGATGGGCACAGACTTTTTAGCAGGGCCTGTTGTGATAGGACAAGGGGTGATGGTTTTAAACTAAAGGAGGGAGATTCAGGCCGGACATGGGGAAGAAATTGTTGGCCCTGAGGGCAGTGAGAGCCTGGCCCAGGTTGGCCAGAGAGGTGGTGGCTGAACCATCCCTGGAGACATCCCAGGCCAGGCTGGACGGGGCTCTGAGCAACCTGAGCTGGTGCAGATGTCCCTGCTCAGGGCAGGGGGGGCGCTGGGGGAGCTTTGGAGGTCCCTTCAACTCAAACTGTTCTGTGATTCTGTGATTATGGAACTTAGCTCTCAATGGCATTTGCACGGTCTAAAAGCACGCATAATTCAGTTGTTGGATTAACATTTGGCGGATTATTTTAGGAGAAACACAGGTGCATACACCCACATCTCTAGAAAAAAAAAATGGAGAAGCAATTGCTAAACTATAGATCGGCCTGAGGGTGGCAACTGTTTTTCCCAATGGCACGGGGCGCTCCTGCCAGCAATGGCTTAGCGCTCAGCGCTCACTTTGCACCCAGAAGCACATCTATAGGTATTTACCTTCTGATGTCTAAAACCGGAACAGAGTTCTGAATAAAATCGCAGCCTTCTCAAAGGCTGCACCAGCACAGCAGTAAATGCTTTGCTCCTTATTTGTGAGACGGGATAAGCAGCCGTGCGGAGGACGGGAGCTGCCCCCTGCCTTGCAGTCCAGCACAGGCGGTGGGCTTGGCCAAGGGTTGGGACTGGCCGTGTTTGACTCGTAACCAAGCGTCACACTTGCTGGTCACGTTCAAAACAGTTCCTACTGGTCGTTAGTGGGTAACGGAGTTGTGAAAAGAACGTGATATTACCGTTACTCATCCCCACCTGGGGGAAGACACCCTTGAAGGTGGCCAAATGCCATTCCAAGTGCCCTGAAAGGAGTTTTATGTTTCCTTATCTGAAGACTGCTGTGATCTTCCCAGATTCATTAATACGTGAAAAGCAAATAGCAGAAAACGCCTTTATGTTTCAGAAACGCGGTGGCAGGAAGGGAGCGCTCAGCGAGGAGCCGCACATCCCTCCCATCTGTAATGCTTTCCCGTCTGTCAGAAGATCCTCTCCCCATCAGATAGCAGCAAGACATTCCTGGGGGTGGAGTGAGAGCGAATTTATCTCAGGAGCGAGCAGGATTTTGCTTTGCTACGCTAGCCGCTTTGCTCAATTCAGGAATTTTCCATTCACCTCTATTATCCACCAGCATATAAATTGCAACAACTGTAATTAGGGCTACTTACCTTAATTAGTTAACGGTTTTCTGCAGCTCTCCTGTCCTTCTGCTGGCTCTCCTCTGTCATCCTGACTGCTTGGTTGAACCGCTTCTCCGCAAATTCCTGCTTTGGAGGAGGTATGCTTTCCAAACCGTGTCGTGGAGGGGACTGTGTTCCTGTTCCTTGAGGAAGGCTGCTGCGAGGTAGACGTGGCGTTACACACAGCAGCGCTGTTTGCTTTAAAGAAATGTGAAGTCGTGTTATGTGCTTTTTATTGTCTTTTGATAGATTATTCATCACTGGAGCGCTCAGAAGCCCTGGCTGAGGGGGGGGCTCCATTGGAAATGCTGGCAGGAGTGCGCGGCACGGCCTGAGGTGGCCCAGGGCGTCTCTCTGCCTTTCCTTTTCCTTTTCCTTTTCTTTTCCTTTTCCTTTTCCTTTTCCTTTTCCTTTCCCCGTTGTTCCTCCGGGCCTGCGGGGACACATTTGCTTCAGTCAGTTCGACTCAAAAGATTTAGCTTAACTGGCTTGATACTTGTGATTTTATGCGCTGATTCAGAGCATAGCACAGACCGTTAACACGGATGTAAAATGCGGGTTTGTAGGGATTTGCGGGCAGCTCAGCTCCATTAGCTTGAAATAACTACTGAAAAACATCCTTTTTAATACAAAGGTATGCATTAGCCAAAGTCAAAAATCGGTTGTTAGGTCTTGCAGTTGCTAGTTAGGACATGCCAAAATTACAAGCCCCCTCTGTTAAGAATAAATATCAGAAGAATTATTTGGCCAATAATACGATAGTGGTATGTAGCTTTAGTGCTGTTAAATCATCGTAACCTTTCTGTTTAAGATGAAAAAAAAATAAAAGGGAATATAGGTTCTGGTCCATAATTCCTAACAAAATAGAAATGCCTGTTGGCTAAATCGGGGAGGGATCCGGGTAGCCGCAGCCGCGGCGTGCATCTGATCATTTGCATTCTCCACCTCCTGCCCTTATTGCAGAGTTAAACTGGTGTCTCGTTAACACGGGGATGTTTGCTGTTACGCCGCGCGCTCTCTCCCCTGCGCCCACACGACTGTTCCGATGTCACGTCAGTCGCTGTTGGCAGCCTGGGGAGCGGGAGGGGTTGTGGGAAGGGACTTTCTTTACAACAGGTGCCTTTGTCAGCGCACCTCAGCGCAGCCCAGCAGCAAACACGCGGAGCTCTGCCCTTCTACACGTTGCGACAAGAAATAGATAATAGGCACCCCACAAGGCACCGAAAGGCGAGAAGCAGCGGTCACTGAAAGCGCCCGGGGAAGCCTGAGCAGGATTTAGCCCAGCAGGTATGGGGCGTGTATGGGCGACACGGAGAGCGATCTCATGAGCCGGATGTCGCTTCGGGAACGGAATCTAAAGGATCTCTGCCGTGGGAATTAATTGGAAAAAAGTTGCAAACCTTTGAAGAAAAGCTTTTAAAAATGCACTATAGGTGCATTTCAAGGAAAAAATACCTTTCTTTGGCCTGCAAGGGTTAAGCGTGATCAGAATCTGCTTTGGTCTCAAGGATTTAACCTCAAGTGCTGCATTTTTTGTTTGCCATAAGCCTATTAGAACTCTGTTTCCTAGCAATAACATGTAATTTCGCCCCCTACTTAAGTGGAAGAGATGTTGGGCTTTTAATCCTGTACGCTACAGCTGTTGCTCAAGTTTCCTATTGAAATGCAAATAGCACCCGGTGCTATTTAGATACCTGTATAATCTTTGATAAAGATACTCCAGGAGCACAGGAAAAAGAGAAAAGCAAGGTGGGGCTGATCCTGTTTATTCTGGAAAGCGAGAGCGTAACCATATGCTACCAGCAACCTGAACTGGAAATTTCTACCAGATTTGCCGCATCCAGCACATATTCTTTTGGGAGCCAAATGCACGGCTGAAATGATTTGTGTTTCTTGAGCAGGTATGATTTTTCACCAGGAAGAAGAAAAGGCTTCCAGAGAAGATATAAATGTAGTGGAAGAGTTAAAGCAAAAGTGCTGATTTGGTTGGGAGTTCTACTTTGCCTGAGTCTCCTGAATGAAGTTTCTTTTGGGGATATTGTGTTTGTTCTTCAAATCACTTACTATTTTCTAGATTTTCATTTGTAGTTTGGAGAATATTGATTTTTAATTATTTTTCTGATTTTTTTTTTCCTTGCACTGTTTTTTCTCTGTGTCAGACGTTTCGATAAATTAATTGGAAAGCCAGGAGCAATTTGAAGGCAGCTACACTGTTTAGGACTCATAGACAAGAAATCTATCTCTTCTTGGTTAAAAACAAGCCAGTCCCAGATTCAGGTTTAAAACCTTCTACTGTGGAAATTTTAAATTGCATAAATTGGTTTTATTTCACTTGTAGAGGCGTGAGTTTATTCAAGGAAGAGCTCACAGTCTTCATTGCATTTCGCATGTCTGTTTTACCCTGTACAAATGGAAGCTGGAGGACTTTTTGGAGGGTTGTGATTTGATGGCATCATCTTCTTCCTAAAATCAGAGTATCTACATGGCACAAAATGCATTTCAGATCTGCGTGAAAGTGGAAGTGAGTGGTTTTAAAGATTTTAAAGGAGAAATTTAGAAACTTGTAGAAATATTCCAAGGAATGTCTGAAAGAAATCATCATTACAGCGGTCTCTGAATTTACAAATACGCCAGAAGAAGCAATTGATTGGAAACTGAGACTCTGCTAACAAGAATATCAGCTTTCATGGGAGAAAACTGGATATAAAGAATAAATAATTGCTCCAAAGTTTGAGAAGAACAGAAGTGATTCCGGTCCTGCTGTCAAGCACTGACGGATCTTTTCTTGCTTAATTACTAATCTGGTTTGGCTGCTGCTTTTTCATCTTCAGCCTAACACTGGAATTAAAACAGGTTCCCTGCCTTTCCCCAAACTTCAGCAAATGCCTTTTGCAAGCTGGGTGCTGGGAGCCTGAGCAGGTGTTTCATATGTGCTTCCAACCATAATAAAAGGCACCGCGGAGAGGAAAACCCCTGCGGGAGCTGATTTGCTGGGTCATAATTTCTGCGGTGGCGCTCCTTGCTCGTGAGCTTCGTCAGGTGGGTGTGAACAACGGCCAGGGCCCTGAGCCAAGGCTCAGCCGAGGGTTCTCCACCTGCTCGGGCCGCTGGCGGCAGCTTGCCGGCAAAATGATGGAAGAAATCTCCATAACGGTGGCTTACGATGCCCATGTCTTTAGCCAGCTGTACGATGAAGATTTTCTGGCCAACCTGGTGGCGGTCAGCAAACCCAAATCTGTGGTAGGTGTTGCTCTTGCTCTTTTGCCAATAATTTTTTACAGTTATCCTCTGTCCGGTAGTGAAGTCGTTCTGCTGAAAGCTGTTATTTAGTTTCTCTTTGTATTACTTTTTCAGAAATTTGCTGTCGTGAGTCAACAAAATTAAAATTATTTATAAGAGATAAGGCTATTAAAATAATGACATTTAGAAGAAGGTGACTTGCTCAGTAGGATAACACTTAAAATAATGTTTTTGAAATAATATTGAAATAATTGAAATAATAATTAAGTGGGTAAGTGCCTGAACTTATCTAACCAAAGAATCAGCACTAAATGATGTACACATTTTGTGTCTTAGCGTGTCAGTTAAAAGGTCGGGCCAGATGCTCAGCGTACGCCAAAGATTTGGAGTGTAGGTCGCCGTCAGCACTAAATCTGAGACAATCTGTCCCTTGCGTGGGAATGGCGATTTAACACTTTTGTATGTTCTTCTGAAATCAGCATAAATGTCCGTAAAAACCTTTTAGTTAAACGACTGGTTCCTTTGTTCATAAACAGCGTATATCTTTATGTATGACACGTCTAGCGTGGTCCTCCTCCTCCCTCGTGGAGCCCCAGCACTTGCAGGGAGCCGTACCCAAGTCAGTAGTTTAGGCTCAGTTTGGTGTCAGAGTTTCTCTTTGGTCTCAAATCCTACAGATGAGCCCACGTGTGAGCCGGTCCACACAGAAGCAGTCAAAAGAAGTCTTTGAAAATGCACGTGCAGGTGTTGAGCTCAACTTGAAAGCAGATGCAGTTAAAATTTCAGTCTAAATACAAATCAGGCTAATTATTTAGCAACCCAGTTAAGCGTTTGTGTTTGCGGATTTTGGTCCGTGTGTGTGTTTGTATCCAGGTAGGTCACTAAGCTGTGGCAAAGGGAGGTGTTCTCGGAAGAGGTAACAGAACATTTCATGGATGGCTTGCCCTATAATTTATATCTTTGTAAAGTGCTGCTTGGCGATGACCTCTTCAGTTTTGTGTAGCTTTGTAGCAAAAATAACAGGCTTTGCGTTGTGTATCCCTGGATTCCTCCAGATCAGCTGTGAGGGACTGGAGAAGAAAGTAACTGGTGTCAAGAGCACCACGTTACAGCTCCAGGTGACTTGGGCCACTTCAAAAATAAGACGAAATAACATTTTGAAAAAAATAATTTATTTATGAGGTAACTACTTAGCTCCTAGTAAACAGAGATACTTACGTGGAACAACCACGGGAGGAAAAGCATCATCATTACTATTATTTATAAGGCCCGAATGATCGATTTTAGTGTAATATGTGTTCTTATCAACTCTTTTTTTTTTCCTGAATCAAAGAGTATTAACATGTTTCAGTAGATTACGTACTAGTAAATAAGAAATGTGGGGTTTGCAGGGTTTACATAGGAAATGCTTAACTACTCCTTCAAATAATGGTGCAAAGAACCCGAGTGCGTTTAAGATGAAGCTCAACAGGATTGTGATGGGATTAGATGGTGCGTGGGAGCCTGTGCTACTACCTGATGACTCAAAGTTTCTTTTCAGCTCTCTGTTGCTATGTTTGATCGTGGGACAAGCTGCCCATTGGGATAAGTTGGGGCAAATCCTGTTGACTCTGTCGTGGTCATTTTACCAGGTTGTACAATGGCATGTACTGCATGTAACATAAGATTCTGCAGAGAGAATTTGCAGAGTTTTTGTTTATTCTGAAGGTTCATGTTAATAGGAGAAAGATTTCTGCAATCTAGGATTCATCTGTTTGTTTGCAAAATCCAGGTTTCCTTCATTTTTAAAGGTGTTTCTAGTATGCCGCTCTGGTTTGAGGGGAAACGTTAAAAAGTTCTTTAAAGGCTTTCATCCTGTTCCGCAGTTTGGATACCAGGATGGCTTTGTTGTAGTTCCAGAAATCTCGAATTAGTAACTCTTTATAGTTCGTTTGGGTTGTGCAATAGGTCGGGGCACACAGGAATCTCTCTTGCAGAGAGCTGCTGGTGATGACGTGGGGCGGCAAAGGGTTAAGACCGAAACCAAACCAGTCCCGGACGATCCCTGTCATGGGTTGTTTGTGCTTCAGGCCAGTCCTGCGTGACCTGCTCACAAGTCCAGTGCCACACAGGTGATGACCTTCATGAGGAAAATCAGAATTAACTGCCGTTGGCCAGGTCCCATCGACGCTAGTTGTATTTTTCAACAGAAAATGCGAATTTTTTTCTCAGTGGAAGGGGTAGCAGTGTTTTTGTACTGTTGCTTTGATGCACATACACACTAGACAATTAAACAGGATGTAGATGATCTGAGATAAGGTTTTGTTAAATACGCTGCAAAGCAACACCGTGATAGCAATCCTCCAACATATATTTTAGTAAAATTAGTCATATTGCAGTGTGACCGTGACACACGGTTGTTTTGCTGTGTGGTCTTGCTTTCAAGATTTCATGTTATTCTGAAACTACTTTGCACAGACATGCAAAGCAGCACAGAGAAGTTGGGCTGCTGTGGGGTTTGTGCAGGAGCCGAGTGGCTTTACTCTCGCGAATTGCAGTTCTCAACTTATCTGCAGAAAACTTGGACCCAAGGGTTTATAAAATCGTCCAGTAAGTGGTATAATCCTCTTAATCCAGAGCTGAAAAACATTCTTCTGGAAAGCTTCATTGTACTTTCATTTGCCTGCCTGGCCTGTTGTGCTTAGCTCTCCGTTCGGGGGAATTATCAGCCGTTTCAGAGAAGTGATGTGCGGTCACGCGCCCGCAGACTCTGCCGTTACGACTTCCAGGCTCTCAGTTTCCCATCGAAGCCAAACTGAGGAGGTTCGGAGCGGATGGGTGAACTGCCACGTGGGTGAGAATCTGGGTGGCCCTGCAGGAGCGCAGGGTGCGGTGATGGGGGGCGAGGTCTGACGGGCAGCCGGCCAGACGTTGGTTTGGGGTTGATAGAAGGGCTGGTATTGTTTGGCATCTTCACGTCTAGACACCAGGGGCAGGAGCAGCCAGATCCTGCCCTGGCCCTCTCACCTTGTCTTTGGAGCAGCAAAAATTTTCTTATATGCATCCATAATAAAATAACAATTTGGTTTTGTTAAACGGGTGATGCAGAAAAACAAAAGCTCTAAAAGTTTTTGACTTTCCCTTCCCTTGATTGCTCTAGGCCCTTGGCTTTTGTGATTTCAGGACACAGCCACTCTTTAACTCTCAATTGTTAATGATTTTCTGTGTGCCATTCACGCTTGTCACCCTTCCGGTTTCATTAGCTTTTCTGCAATTTCGTTTACCAGTACAAATCTTCAGTCTTCCCCAAAAAACCAAATGAGCCATGTTCATATGGAACAGTAAAAATAACATGAAATATCATGTGAATTTTTGTTCATAAAAATTCTACGTTTTTATTCTGCTTTAAGGAGTCAGCCCCCCAATGTTGTCCTCTTCCCTTGAAGCTCATCAAGATCCGAAGTCAGTGGAGGAAACTGCTCATATAAAGCTAATTAAATGGATCGTTGTATCAGACTGTAGTTTGCTTACTAACTTGTTTTGGATTTGAGAGTGTAACTGATGTATACAAATATTAGTTTGGCTCCGTTTTTTTCACAATAAGACTTGTTTGACATCTTGGGATGTTAAAACTAGATACAACAAAATGAAATCTCTCCATTCCTTGGGTTTCCCATGTTTTTAAGTCTTGGAGTTCCAGTATATTTAGGAGAACTGACACAACTGCTGCAGTGACCGTGTGAAACCCCCGTACGGCCGCTGTCACATTCCAATCCGTGCGTGCCAGAGAGGAGGCGATTTCCCCGCAATGGGTGAGCTCCTGCCACAAAACCCGGGCTTGATCATGGAGCAGACGCTTGTCTCACAAAACCCACAGAGCGCTCGTTTAACATAGACAATTCTAGCCCTAAATGTGGAACCTATAAGTGCTGAAGAAGCGTATGTTTTATCTTATGAGAATGTGTAGCTGGCATATAATTTTATTCTTGTTCATGCTTATTTGTCCTTCGTTACTCATTTGTTATTAAAAAATAATTGGTAGTAAAGTAATGTAGGCTATTTATTTTTATATTGCATCCCGTTTGTTTTCTGCTGTCCTAAACCTTTAATGTATAGCACGATGTGGCTGCTGTTTGTTACTGATGAGGAGTAGAAACTGTCAGAGGCGAAGCCGCAGCCTTTGGTACGGGGGCAGAAAACAGTGGTGGCCTTTGGGAAGTGGGGGGGACGGGAGTGAGCCCCCGGCTGCAGGAGAAGCGGCTGCGGGTTGTGGCCAGCCCTGGGCTGTGGTGTGGCGCCAGGGCACGTCAGCCTCACCGTGTTCTTGTGTCTCCGAAAGGCTCTGTGGGACAGCCTGCGGCTGACAGCATCACCGTGTGGCCTGTGTTTGGCATCGAGGTTCAGTCGCGTGGGCATGAGAGACGTTAAGACTAGGCAGGTCTTCATCTAAGCTTCATCTCTTTCGTCCAGCTTCATTCCAGTAGCGTTTTCTGAACATTTAAAACTCTATTACATGCTCTTCTGGAATAGCATCCAGCTCTCATTTGAGTGTAACAGGAGGTGGGAAGGGTATCACGGTAATCTGTTAATCTCGTGCTATTCAAAATGTGCACCTAACTTCTCATTTAGATTCATCCTGGTTTCAGCTTCCTCTCTTGGATCCGGCATGCGTTTTTGTGCCAGAGTACAGCAGTCTGTCCATTACTTATTTTATCCCTATGCAGGTGCTGACACGCTGTGACCAACTCAGCTGTGTTCTCTTGCACAAACTGAGGAGCTCGAGCTCTTGAGCCTCCTCCTGCGAGGCCTTCCCACCCTGCCCGGAGCAGCGGGTGCCCCTGCTCTGCATCCTCCTCCGTCTTCGTCCCAGCTGCACCTCCCAGCTCCAGATACAGCATTCCAGTACCGGTCTCTGTGACGATCCAGGGATAAAACTTCCCCAGTCTTCTTGCTTTTTCCTGTCCTTGTGGTCTGTTATTTCCTGCCCTTCTCTCTACACCAGTTTGATCCCATGCCCCCATCCCCTGTTCTTCCCAGAGAGCAGAAAAGTTTCCAGGCTTTTGGAAAAGTCCACATGGTGCTTTCTTGGGACTCATCCCACCTCTTCCCGGGGTCCAGCCCCAGCCAGAGCTCTGCTGCTCTGTGCTGTAGGTAACCTCTGTGTGTGTTTGGTCTGGAATCGGCACAGTGGTGTTTCATTGAGTAAGCTATTTCCAAGAATTCAAATACATGCAAGAAATGTTCTGGTCCTTCTTGTTCTTTACTGCTCTTTCTATCCACGCATCATCTGCAAATTTTATTACTGGGACTGTATTTTTCACTTCCAGGCTACCGACGTAACGCTTGATAGGGCTGGATCTTGTATGATTCCCAGAAGACACCCTTTAGGATGTCATTAACCCAAAATGAAAAATGTCATTGAATAAGGATGCCCTTTGACAATGGCTTTTTGACCTATTTCCTAAGCATTTTAATTCACGCTTTATGGCTGTTATGGCTATTGGATACTCCTCTTGGTTGCTTGGTCGGTTTTGTTTGTTTTTTAGAATAAATCTATCATGTGGTAGTGAATCCAGTGCTAGAGAAGACTGTTGTAACTGTGAAGTTACTTTATCGAGCAAACCTGTAGATAAAGAATAAAATGGGACCTACACTTTATAAAATCAGACTGGTGCGGAACCAGTTACATTCCTGCACTAGTTATCAGCTGGATCCTTATCAGCTCTGCAGATCGTGTATGTGGGTTTCTGGGTTTCAGCTGATGAACCAAAGTCATCCAAATGGTTTGACTTGTGGTTCTTAAATGCTGGCAATACAGAATTTTCTTCTAATCTAAGTGAGTCTCCACTGCGTTCAAGGATTTACTGAAAATGAACATCGGTGGACTGGAGATCTCATGTGCTAGTTCTGTCAGCACTTCTGCTCTGCATGAAAACCTGCAGCCTGGTTTCCAACAGAGCTGAGCTGTTTTCTGGACAATTCTGACTCCTCTGAATTGTAATTTTTTTGGAGCTCTAGTTATTAATGCATATGAAGAATGCTTAGGAGTCCTCTTGTTTTCGGTATGCTCTAGAGTCAAGTCCAGTCTAACGAAACTCAAGAAAGAATTTAAACTTTTTTCTTCTGCATTTAGTTTTAGTTATTGTTTCATTTGTCCCTAATTAATTACCTGCATTATTTTCTAATTCTTTTCTCTTCATGTGTGAAAGCATTTCATCTTCCTGCCCTTTTATTGTCTTTGGATCAAGAGGAAATTATTTAAGCAGAGTGTCAAATAGCCCTTTTATAAACAAGAACAAAATCTTTGTGATTAAAGCATGGACATTTCAGTACTTTGGAGCTTCCTCATTTTCTTCTGAAAAATAATTCAGGAAAATTGATGAAGTTTTTCTGGGCGCTTGAGAAACTGCTTCTGTTTCCGTCATTACAAGCCCATTTGGGAGAAGAAATTTGAAATAAGTTTCTGGACATTTTTGGTTCATTAGTTCTGTAAATTTAATGACCTCGAACATATTTGGTATCAGCATTGAACCTTTGCAATTCAAGAGCAGCAGGTAACGAGTTACTTTGTAAGGCCATATTTCAACATTTAAATCCAGAAATGGTTAAATTAGAATAATTTACCTGATTTCTCTCACCACAGGTGAGACAGGTCAGGTAAGATTGATACATAAGCCACTTCAAATCTGTTAGATACCGTAATCATATTGAGATGAGAAAGTGGGTCAAATGAAAGATTTGAAGCTCCTGAATTCTAACCTTCAGCCTTCTTATCTCACTAATTGTAGATTGTCATAATACATAATACATCACAGCTCAGTAAAGCTGTGTACAACCCCAAAAGCTTTGTGTGTAGTCATAGCAAATGGAAAGTACGCATATTTGTTGGTGTTCTGTCAGTGTCTGCATGATCAGTGTGTTCATTGACTTTGAAAGAGCGTTAAAACTAGATGAAAAGGCGGCTAATCTCTTCATGGAAGCCTGATTTCTTAATTACTAGAAGGTGGAATTGAAAGTTTTTGTAGGTGGATGTGGTAGTTAAAAATATTCTGTCTTCATTGTCTACAACAATTTTCATTCTTTTTGAACCCAGTTCTCAGAATAATTTGGCATAAATTCACTGCCAAAGTTGGAAAACATATTTCAGTGTTTTTTCTCCTGTTCAGTTTGTGCTTTCATGCACCATTCAATATGCACATTTATTCTTTATTGCTTCCTTCTAGCTGTGTCAACATGAACTTAGGAAAAAAAACCCACATTGTTTTAAAGCTGTAGGCTTGGTTTTTGTGCTAAGAAAAATCCAGATGGTTTCATTTCAAGGTAGGATCTCAGCTACGCCGAGACAAAGTTCAGCATATATACAAAGCACTGTAGTTTTGCTACACGGTGGAGTCACCTGAGCAATCCCAAATTAACACGTCACGGCATTAGTTTGTCCTTTACCTTGGCGATCACAGCAGCGAAGTGTGTAGAGAAGCAGCAGCAAGCAGAGATTATCCAGACTCAGGTTGAACGGCTGTAGTAGGTCGGACAACACTGAATTCTGGAATCCCAAAACTGCGGGTCTCCTTTTTGTGGCAGGAGGAACAGGACAGAGCGCTCAGACAGATTATTAGGCTTGCTGCTTCTTTGCAGCTGTTGGTACTGGGGGATGAAAACAGCGGGAATTACATGTTGCTTAGATGTTGCTGCTAATACTAACCGGCTTCCTTTTGTGCAAGAAGTGGGTGTTTTCCCTCTGTAGGAGCCCTGTCTTCTGTACAGCTCTCTCTTCAGCAGCAGCAGCAGCTCGGCTTTCCAGCTGAAACTGGCAGCACAGCCACATTTCATCTTCCACCCCCAGCTCCTCCTGCCTGATGAAACTTCTTGCTTTTCTCAGTGCTTAAGATGCTCTTGGGATTTTCCCTGCCAGATGGTGAAGTAGACGGTGTCGAGTTCATTCGTAACTGACACGATGGACGAGCGCAGGTCTCCGCAGAGGTGAAGCAGCAAACTCAGGTTGTAGTGCTGGGGCGGGGGTGTGGAACCGGAGTTGGGGCAGTGAAACGGCAGGTTTAAAAACCAAAAACCGGCCTCGTGTATCCAGGTTTGTGAATCGGTACACCCGCTTTCGCAGAATCCCAGAATGTCAGGGATTGGAAGGGACCTTGACAGCTCATCCAGTGCAATCCCCCCGCCGGAGCAGGAACACCCAGGTGAGGTTACACAGAAGGTGTCCAGGTGGGTTGGAATGTCTGCGGAGAAGGAGACTCCACAGCCTCCCTGGGCAGCCTGGGCCAGGGTTCCGTCACCCTCACTGAGAAGAAGTTTCTTCTCAAATTAAAGTGGAACCTCTTGTGTTCCAGCTTGAACCCATTACCCCTTGTCTTACTGTTGGTTGTCACCGAGAAGAGCCTGGCTCCATCCTCGTGACACCCACCCTTTATGTATTTATAAACATTGATGAGCTCACCCCTCAGTCTCCTCCAAGCTAAAGAGCCCCAGCTCCTCAGCCTTTCCTCACACGGGAGATGCTCCACTCCCTTCAGCATCTCCGTGGCTGCGCTGGACTCTCTGCAGCAGTTCCTTGTCCTGCTGGAACTGAGGGGCCCAGAACTGGAGACAATATTCCAGATGAGGTCTCGCTTTGTGTCTCTCGGGGCTGCCGCGCGGTGCTGCCGAGCGTTCCCAGCCCGGGGCTGCTCTCCAGACGCTGCTCACGCCGCATCAACAGCTCCCGGTGCCTTTTACCTCTCCTGTGCTGCCCTCCACCAGCTCCGCGCCAAGGCCTTCTGCAGGTACCACCGAGGCTGAGAGGTGCAAATGTGGCCAAACCTGCAGCCTCGTTAAAGGCACGGAGGAAACCTTCTCGGCAGATGAAGGATTACAGAGATAACGGAGCAGCGCAAGGATTAGTTATTGCAGTAAAATGCTTCAGTGAGCGTTTCTGATACCTTGGGAGTTGGACGCTGTCCCACTTGTATTTTCAAAGTGCTCATCATTTAATGTGTGGTTTTAAAGAATTGGGGTTTTATTTTAGGGTTTTAGCAGTAGTGTTTACAGAGCTGGGCAAGCAGAAAAAAGACAAGGCTTTTGAGAAGATGTGCTAAAAGTTGTGTTAATTGCAGAAATACACAGAAAAAGTATTTGACATAACAGAAACCCTGAATGGTAGAGCCCTGAATGGTTCAGCTTTATTATAGAAAAGGTATGTTTTTTTCTGCTAGTGGAGTAATGCTCTTAGTAATTGCTCTTAGTAACTTGTGGGTTTGAAATATTTGTAACATTAAGGAAACGTGTTTTAGCAGCAAGGACCTCACTACACATTGGAGAAGCCTGACTGATTTTAAACAGACTCGCCAATTGAGAGTGTGACAGCCTTACAGTTTTTGATACTGCAACAAAGAATTGCTTATCAATAACATGAACACATAGAATGAGTATTCAAAGAATAGTGCGAGGTTCTTTACTGCTGGACTTGGCTCACCTGGGCGTATGGTTCAGAGTTGTGATCTGGCACCCATGCTCCGTCTCAGGAAGCGGAATATTTTTTTCATCTTACGCTGGGCACGGCGTGTGACAGGAGACGAGTGGTGGCTTGGTGTCTCAGCAGGGTCGGGACAGGCAGCCGGTTTCCCCAGGCTCGTGGTGGGTTTCAGAAGATGCACTGAGCTTGGGAGTTGTTAGCTGAAAGCCGTGGGCTCTGTGGACTAAATACGTTTGATGAGACAGGTTTTACAGCCACGATAAGACAATATTTTGAACCTGGTTACCGACCATTTGGTAGCCTTGTGTTGGCAATTTTCCATAAGTGCAATAGGGAGATAAGTCTGTGTTCCTTCCAGCATCCTCTCAAGAAGGTTGGAAAGCAAACCCTACCACCACTTAGCTGCCTTCTGGAGCTGGGAGCAGGGTGTGCCTTTGCGAAGTGACGCAAGAAAATCACTGGGGGCTTTTCCTGAATTCCCAATTCTGTTGTCCTGGGGATGGTGGGGAAGACTTTGCTTGTCTTCCTGCTCACCCTGCTATTGCTGTGATGTGCCAAGAAATACAACTAAAGCTCTAAAATGGTATTGGGCTGATGTTAATCGGAATGAATGATGTACCTCAAAATGGGGGAGAGCTGAGGGTCTGATTTTGTGTAGTCATTGAGGATACGTATAAAGCCTTTAGCACCAAATGCTGTTTTCCAAAAGGTGTATGTATGCAAGACACACAAAATCACTTGGAACTGTTACGTTATGAGGTACAAAGCAAAGAATAAATTTTGTGTTGGAAAAACTGCTGTTGTTCGTAATAACTGTGAACTGTCTAAGATCCTAGTCTATGTCCTCAGGATATAGACGCAGTTTCATTTAGCCTATATAGTCTTTTGTAGCAGAGATCTCATTGTTCAGGCATTCTTTAAGTTATGCCGGATAATGAAAATGACCTGTATACCAATATTTTCTATCTAGAATGTTTCAAATCTTTGTGTCCTCAGCCACAGTATTCCTATTGACCAGAGCCAATTTAAATGCAAAATGGGTGCTTGCTGCCAAAGTGGATATAGCTGTTTCCTTTCACCGTGTCTGTCTTGATGCTAAAGCCCTTATCTGTACGCCAGAGGAAGCACTTTTTGTCTGGGCGAGCTGCTAGACATCAGCTGCAAGTATATAAAGAATAGAATGGCAAGTGCCATTTCCAGGCTCTGCTTTTAAGCCACCCAGGATGTCTATTTTTTGCTAAAACAAATAGAGTTGAAGTGGATAATAAGCCCTCTGTATCTCAAAGTGAAAATTAATTTTTGAATGCCGACAAGGAGTGTTTGGAAGAATCCCTGCTGCAAGGCAGAACATCCTTTCCTTGAGCCATTTTATTTCTAGATGCAGGTTCCCCTGCAGTCAATACATGCGCCTCTCCAACACGAGCGCTGTGGTGAGTGCACAAGTACATGCCAGTGTTTAGAGCTACAGTCCAGGGAATCTGCATTTCCTTCCCTTTTCTGGTGTTGCTGCTGGATTACTGTACAGTGAGGCTCATTGAACATGTCTCGGTCTCAACCTGCTTTTTTAACTTATTAACTGTGTTGCTCACTGAGCCTAACTAAGCAGATCTTTAAACAGCAGGGCTATGGAAGAATAATGTGTTCCGCCAGGCTCAGCAGGTTTCGATGAGTGAAAATACATTGTAGAGATAAAAATCTGACAAAAGGATCTGGTGCTGGAAATCAGCCAGAGTCACTGACTGTGGCCGCTGCCATATTGCATCGCAGTAACTTGTGCAGGTACTCCATAAATTTTGCAACCTGCCTTTTCCTTCTTCTTATAAATACCTGTGGGTGTCTCAGTTGCAAGTGAGTTATTTGGATAATGGACTGATGCGGAAGAATTAAATAAAAATAAAAATTCACTGCAAAGCTAGTTTCCTTTGCCTCCAGCCAGCTTTCAGATTGAATTTGTGTTATCCTGAAAACTCTCTTCAGGAGGTCTTACACCGACAGAGCTGGCAACGAGGCGACTTGTGGAAGGAAGAAAACTCTCCCTTTGCAAGGAAGGGGTACTTAGGTGTGCTGGTGTGGAGCAAGCTGCTTTGTCAATATAAAAAGGGCATTTGTGTAAGTTCTTTTTTCCAGATAGGAGGTGGAGAGCGATGCTGTTCTGCAGCAGGCATTCAGCCAGGCACGCGTTAAGCAGACGATCTTTCCAACGCGGTGTACATTTCCAAGGAATTTCAGGGAACATCTCCTTCGTGCCGGTGCAGATGCTAAAACAGCATCCGACATTCAGGGCTTTTATTGTGCTGCGTGCAACAGCCCAGCTCGAGCAGAATAACGGCACCGCGGAGCCACCTGCAGCCCCCGCGCTGCAGGTTCGGTGCTGCAGGCTTGCCCAAAGCCACGCTGCCCTGAGAAATCACATCATGGCCCAGAAGCTGCTTCACAAAAATGTTTCGTTCACGTTGCCCCAAAACCGGGGGTTAGGTGACGTTTAATGAGATTTGCGCTGTGTTTTAGAGCGGGGGATGCCCGGGTCCTGGATACGATGCTGTAGTTAGGTGAAATGCTGATGAGGACTGTTCCACTTTATTTCAAACCTGCAGTGAAACAGCTTGTTATCAGCAAGCCCTTCAGCGCACGGTGACAAAAGGAGAAATGGAAATTTCTTCAAGCTGTGTTACAGCTTGTGAATTTTCTTTAGGTAGCAGCTGATTTTAATCCCTACATTTTTTTTTTTCTGCAAATGAATGCTGCCGATTTTCTTCTCCACAGACTACCCAGTGCAAATAGAGTTTTGTGAGAAATTATGATTCGCCCTTTTTCCTTTCAGATTTCCTGCTCGTGGCCAATATCTCTTTGGAGATACAGTTGTTCAGATTGTATTGCATAATATCTAAATATGACATCCCACTTCCTCCCTTTAAAGTCTAGTCCAAGAGACGAGTCCGTTGTATCAACATGTTACTGTGGGTTTGGTTCTTCTTTTCCATCATGCATCCGCCCAAAAGAAAAATAAATTTCTTATCTACCTCTGAACCTTACTGCCAGTGACAGACGTTGCAGGATATACTCCTTCATGCCTTTTGGCAACCACGTTTTAAGAAAAGGACGATACAGTTATGCATAGCAATGACTGCAGGGACCAGGAGAGCACTGAGTCAGTTTCTTCATATGTTTTTGTTACATTAAAGATTTATTTTGGCCTAATAAAGTGTTTAAATAGAGCTATATTATCCTTTCATGAACCTGGTTTAGTTGTCTTTTAAATACGAAGTATTAATGAGAACAAATTGATACAACTTTGAGCATGAACTAAGACGACGCGTGTGATCAGGAAATTTGTTGTCGCTCATCTGCTGTCTGAGGCTCTGTTTAAAGCTTATAGTCTTCATGTGACACACTTCAGAGAACCAAGTGTTAGTTTGAAATTAACTTGCTTTTAATATCGTTTTAAATCATAACGTGAAGAAGATCAAGTACGCACCATGCATAACGCGGGTCTCCTCAATAGTGGCACGTGTATTAACAGCAGTGGTTTGTGTCGGTGTTTCTGGTTGCGCGCAGGGGCTGAGCCAGGTCTGAGTGAGCTCAGCCTGAGCTCAGGCTGGTCCCATCACCTCTAAGCCGGGCTCCCAGGCATCATACGTGCTTAGAGATGGTCCTGCTTTGCAGCAGCGGGAAGAGTCTGGGCTCGTCCTGGGGCTCGCAGCCCGACATGTGGGTGATGGCTGGATGAAGGGGGAGCTGGGCTGCAGGCAGGGGCACACGGTGTCACCCTGTCTGGGGAGGGGTGCAGCTCCCTTGCCTCAATCTTCAAATATCAAGCAAATCCATCACCAATGAAACAGCAAATTAAGTCATCTGCTTCAAAGGATGGGAAAGAAAAACATTGCATGCTTGGTTAATTAGCTTTTTTTTTTCCCTTCTTCTACATTGAGGTGAGAACTAGAGAGGAATAAATATTAAGAGTGCAGAGATCACAGAATACTGGCTGCATTGTTAGTGTGATGGGACAGTGTATTTTTGGCGTGTTTGTGCAGTGCTGCATAGAGAAAAGAAGTGGGACTCTGGGAAAGAGGCTGGTCAGTCTGGCGTTGTGGTGGTGCTGGAAATCAGAAATCAGGTAATAGGATTTTTCTGTCTGGATCAGCCTCTGGCTCTCTTCAATATGTTCAGGAAATCACTTTGTTTCCATTTCCTTGGCTGTCAAATGAACATAATGATCACTACCTCCTCTGAGTGCTCGTGCCTCATTAGAACAATAAAACATTTTGGAGGAAGGAGTGGTAGATATGTGATTTATTAATCCAGCAAGGTCGGGCTGAGCTGTCTTAACAGCTAAAGAAATGGCAGGATGAGAGAAAGGTCTCCTGGAGCCGAGTGATGCTCGACACGCTGCCACAGGAGGTGGGGCAGATCTTTCCAGCCCTGTCTGAACAGGGGGGCAGCTAAAACCAACGTATTTTTGTTTCTTACCTGCCATGCATCACCTCGCTGCGATGACTCCTTCAATGCAGTAGCCTGTTGGTTGTTTTTCAGAAAGAGGTTTTTGCTTGTTCAGTTCTTCTGCTTGGATGTTTTATTAAGATGCTTTTTCTGTACACGCAACTAGTTGTGACATGATTTTATGCTTGAACACAATAAAATAAAACGAGTCAGGGAGAACATACTGAGATAAACAGATGAGCAATGTTTATAAACCATAAGAGTCTCCTAAATTTGATAGCTATCAGTTCTAGCCAATATACCTTGTGATGCTAAAGAAAGAAGAAATCAATATTGCAGAAGCTTTTGCAGAGAATTTATGTGCACGCTTTGTTCAGGAGCAGCCCATGAAGACTGAAGCATCGCTAGCACTATGCACTTACTTAGGAAAGGGCTTACAGAGAAGTCCCTTGTTGAATTCACAAACTGTTTCAGGGAATTAAATTAGGGAATATGGAAATGGGCTTTTAACTTTTATTTTTTCCGTTTATCAGTGTATACCCAGAAGCAGGAAGTGCTATAATAAATTATCAAACTCCCTTGAGTCATGCAGCTGAATAGACAATAACAGTGAAGCACAGTCCCTGCCAAAGTTATTAAGCATACCTGCTCAAGTTTCTGTTTTAAGTGGATTAGTATGGACTGGCTTTCTAATAGGGATTTTCTCCCCCCCGCCCCAGCCCCTTAAAATAGACTTTCTCTGTATTAGGTACTATTTTTCCAATTAAGACAAGGTTGTAGAACAAATAGATACTAACATGCATAAATCAGGATACTCTTTCAAAAAGCATGGAAGAGATAAGGGACCTCAGCCCCCTATGCACGGTCCTGCTCACAGCTGTGAATTAAAATTTAAGAAAGTAAAGGAGAACCTATAGGGAAGAACCGGTTGGTGAGAAGAGTTACCAGGCATTAGGAAATAGTTGTGAATTGTCAGCGAGTGGAAACAGGGACTGCGAAGACGGTGGAGGGCAGGGCTAAATGAAGGGGCTGACTCTGGTTCTCCCCTGCTCGCCATGCGGTGTGTGATGTGACGTGTTCAGATGAGTTTTTGCTGGTGTTCAGGCGGGTGAGTAAGTGCCAAATCGACTCTGTGCAAGTTAAATTCTGCCTTGTCTCCATAGAGAGTACAAGATGAAACCAGAGAAATAAGGCAGCTTAAAAAATTACCATTTAAGAATGGAGCAAGGAGAGCCGCTGGCTGCAGCAGGTGAGGCGGTGTCACCACGAAGCGGGGACATCTCGTCATGGGATGTCGTGGTGTCCCTGCTGAGGGACAGCTGTGGCAGTGCCCTCAGTTTGGGGCACAGCAGTGCTTTGTATCCCATCTGCTCGCTCTCTGTCATTTAGATCGTTACCTTTATGCTATATTTTGCCTGTATCTTCTGGATTATAGAGAGAACTATGATTTCGGTTCACAAGTGATTTTTGGTTTGGAGGGTGTCCTTGTAACCCCGCAGCCTGGAAGCCTTGATTTGCTCCTCTGTGTAAGATCCCAGTAAGCACCGTGGAGGGAGGGAGTAGATCAGGCTTCGGATGTGCGACTGGTTCACTTTATTTAGAGGACTGCTCTGAAATGATTTCTTATTTGTGAACATTAAGTATATTAGAAGTATATTAAGGATATTAAGTTTCAAGCTAAGACAAAAAGGGCCGGGTTTGCATCCTGAGTGTTGCTCGGTTGAAACATAAAAAAGCGCCTCTCATTTAATCGTTTTCATGTCATTGTGTTTTGTGCTATTAAGAGTCATCAAACTGAAATTCTCTTGTATGTTTGTCCAAAGTGCTTCATGTTTTTGCGTTGAGCCTTTTCTCTTTGCTGTCTTTAGAGGGGTTGGTTTCAGATCTAATCAGTAATTGTGGGCATTAGTGCTGCTTTACGAGTGCTCCCAGTGCAGCGAGCTTTGCAGTTCGTGGTTTCGCATCTTCTACCTGTACCTGCCAGAGGCTTCTGCAGCGACACTGAGCACTTGCCTGGTCCCTTCCTGTGCTGCAGAGGCAGGAGGTATTGGGCTGAAAACCAATAAAGGGAAAACAACACCAGAACTACGTGTAAACACATATCTCTGCTCATTGGCAGTAATTTTTTGCCCTAAGGCAAGGTGACAGCGGCACGTCCTCACACCAGGAGTCAGCAGGACGCGATCGAAATAGACAAGAGGGACAGACAGACGCAGAACAGATCCGGGAAAAGCGGATTGTCCAGTCCTTTTGTACAAATGCCCCTTTTTTCTAATCTCGCTTTTACCAGTTTGCTTGCTAAGGCATCATTTTTGTGAATCATACCTCTCAAAGCGCATTTTCCTCTTTCCTGTTCTCTCCTGTTGTTCATGGTTTTCTCCATCTTGTTACTCTTATTAAAATGTCCATACTTCATTCCTGTTTTCCTTTAAATATTTGAGTAATTAACGACAGTAGGCGCAGAAAGATGTCTTTCAATGTGAACTGTGTTGTGAGTATCTGATGTGGCTTTGCTGAGTAGGGAAGGGGGGGCAATGGGGAGCGACTTTACTCAATGCCGGCATTCCAGCACTTTCCTTGGCTTCCTGTCTGCCAGGAGAGCTTTCAGATGGCCTTTCCAGTGTTCCTCTGATCTTTACATGCGTGTTTTCCAAATCTGTTCCACAGGTACCAACCAAAAAGCTGAAGAAATATGAGAGAGAGTACCAAACAATGCGCGAGAGTCAGCTGCAGCAGGAAGATCCTATGGACAGATACAAGGTACGGGAGGTGCTATAGATGCTGTACGGGAACCTGTTTCTTTGGCTGAATCCCACGGGGAGTGAGCCGGTCCCAGCGGTTACGCAGAGGCGCGGGTGCCGCTCTCATGTCCCCGGGAAGGGCCGATGCAGATCTCAAGGAAGTTAAGTGGCAGGTGAAATTCATCCCCTTTCTTGAACAAGCATTTTGAATGCTTGGAGTTAGTGGTTTTGTTTTTGTTTTTTCCAGGAATATTTCAATCACAATTTGTAACTCTCAAGACATCTGCAAGTAGCCACATATAATATTTTTCTTCTTTCAGTTTATATGTTTGTAGGTAACTCTCCTGCTGTTGCACTTTTACGGGAGATCTTCATGAGACGCAGAAACAAAGGGTGATTCTCAGCTACAGACACAAAAAGGAGAAAATACACAATGTTCTAGCACAAGCTGTGTGCAGTGGCATCCACAGAGACTCTCGGAAGATGAACTCTTCCTTGACTGATATGATTCTTGGTATTCATCTCTGTTTATATAAAAGTGTTAGTGGTTTTTTGTTAATATAATGCCTAGTACGGTGGGACCCAGAGCTCTTCTGGGCTCCCAAGGTACTACTGCAATAGAATTAGTAGTAATAAATATTCTGCTTTAAAGCAGCAGAGAAATAAAGGTTCAGTTATTAATATGATAGCTTGATAGTTCACCAAAAAAGAATAGTTCCTTAGTTTTGGATCAGCATTGCTTATCTTTCCAATGTATTTGCTTTTATTGTCACTGCTACATTCTGCTGCCATCGATTTTGTGTGTGTGTGTGTGATGGAGGCTCTGCCTCTAGGCACATACTTCACTTAGTGTTCAGGATCCATTTATTGTTTACTCTGTTTTGAAAAACTCAGTTTTCTTTAGGTGAAGTTGACAGAGATGAGGCACTTTACTGCCCATTGCCCAGGTTAGCTGGGAACTGACATTGCTTTCCCATACCTGTACTGTTTACCTGCTGTTCTTCATTGTGCCTTAGTACATTAAGTGACATTGCAATTGGTACAGAGTCTACAAGGAGCGTGGAGTAGTGAATAATCATACAAGGTGCAACAGGTTTACCTGGTCTGTGAAAGCAAGGAAAGTGCACCATGTTCAAAAAACCACAGTATGAAAATCTGTAGTGACTGTGCCAGAATTCATAAATGTGATGAGATAGTTACAGGTACAGAGAAAATAAAACTGACTATATTTTTTAAAGTATTTATCTGTGAAAAAAAAACGTTTTGAGTGTAGTTCTTTTGAGGTCAAAGGGTGCAGATATTGTTGGTGAGAACTGGGATTGCTGTAGCAGCTGATAGTTGATAGCAAGTCTGACCTATTTAGAAAAAAACCACAACCTGCTGCTGACTGTTTTTCCAGTGATTCACTTAGTGTGAAATTAAACTAAGAAAACAAATAAGACTTCTTTGAAGCTGTGTGGAGGCACATTAGCTAGGTAATTTTGGGTGATGGGTGGTGAAGAACATCATCCCCGAGCTGCAAATGAGGACACAGAAAGTGACTCTTTGGCCACTGATGATATGAGTCACTGTCACTGTCAAGAGCCCAACCCAAGGTTTTGGCTTGCACTTTCAAAACTCTGTGTGTCATTTTTATATTAAGCCGGATTGGGTCTGATCCTCTTAGCGATGCTGTGATTAGAGTGTGTCCCGGTAACTGGTTAGTTGCACATTAAGTTCGAAGTTCAGATGCATTCTTTGGCTGATGGATGTCATGGAGAAATGCTTGTAAGTGCTCTCTGTTCCTTTTCTTGCTTGTTTGATTTTATTAGTGTGTCAAGCTGAGGTTGGTAAGAATTGACATTTCGAGAGTGTTTCCAAAGGGCAGCAGGAAATGCAAGCAGTGTGGATCCTTGCAGGCAGAAAATAGGGAGCCAGCTTCGCTTGTCCCTTCAGTGATCACTCTGCAGCCCGTGTGTTTAGAAATCCATTTCATTTTGGCCGCATCACTGCTAGACTTTGCCCGGCTGGGCTTGGTTTGGGAAAGGACCGAGCCCATGCTGCTGAAAAGCCAGTATAGCCTCTGAGCACAGTGTTGCTGTGAGCTCCCTCTGGCCTCCTGCACTCTCTGTGCCCTAGAGGACGACATCCTTGTAATTTTTAGTTTTCCATCTCAGAACAAAATGAGTTTTTGGTTTACTGCCCAGGAAGGGGCTGTTTCTCAGATGAGATCACTGGAGTAGAGATCCCTACAGAATATTGCTCTTATAGGTCAAGAAGGAAACAGGCTTTCAGTCTGTTAATAGTTTTAAGTTATAGTTGTTCGAGTTTGTGTTGTTTGCAGCGTGTTACAGTATTTATTACCAACAGAGATTCGTCAGGACAACAGAGACACTGGCACTTCCGAGTTGCAGTGTGATGAAAGATGTCTTGAGTAAGAGACCTGCCTGCGACATGGCCCTCAGTGGAAGTGGCCCGATGGGCTGTTGGGAGAGCAGGTGGCAGGCCGTGCGGTGGCAGCAGGGCCCGGGCTGCGCTGCCGCCTCCTCCTCCCGCTCCATCCCTGCCGTGCACAGAGAACTCACTGGAGCTCACGCAGCTCTGGCCCGCGGGTCTGACCTTCACCCCGGCGTGCAGGGGACATGGGGACTGAGCAGCCACCCCGGGAGAGAGATGCTGCCTGCCCAAGGCCAGCTGAGTATGTCCAGGCAGGGAAGGGCCGCGCCAGTCCCACCGACCCCAAAGTCCCCATAAATTCCAGAAAAGGGCAGGTTTTGTAACATCCAGCCTGCCATGAACCAGTCACATTTTCTTGACAGGTTAAATTCGTGTGCAACAATAAGCTGTGTTACATGCCAGAGGGGTTCCTGCCCAGCTCGTATTTCACGTTGTGATTTGACTTACGAAAAAAACAGTAGTAAAGAGTGCCAATTAATTTTGGAGTTTATTTCCTTCTGTATTTACAAGTATTATCTAGGAAAAGTGTCATTTTTTTTATGGATACCGTTTCACTTTATTTTCCGTGGCTTATAACAAGTTACCGTTCACATTTTTGTCAGATAGATTTTTTAAAAGGTACAAAAGTAAATATATTTTAAATTGCCGTTTGTCACTGAATTTCATGACTTTTGGTTAAAATAAATTCCAAATTGCCTGTAGAAGCCAGGAAGAAAAGTGAGTTGCATGTGCAGAAAAAAATAGCAATATAGTTCAGATTGATCATATATTAGGGGGGTTTTACCTGTGTTTGAGAGCATCTCATGTAACAGGGTTTTAGTGATTTAATGAGAAATTGCTGGACTTCAGGTGTGGCTTCTCTATTTAAAATAAAGAGGGTATAACCATACAAAGAAGGGCTGGAGTTTTGCAAGCAGACCCTGCTTGTGCACGGAGTTCTGTTCTGAGTGTAGAAAAGCCTCTTCCTCTGTGGACCTTGTTGTGCAATGGACAAGTTGTCTGTCTGAATAAATGTGTAATTTGGATGTAATAGCCTTTTGTGTCTTTGAAGTGGAAGCAAAATACATCAATCATTTTTATTCAGCCATGGTAACTGAATGGTAAATGTCATGAGAAAAAACATAAGTCTTGATGTGGGTTGTTGTTTGTTTGTTTGTGGTTTTTAAAATAGTGTGCTGGGGCACTTTTGGGAATGCTGCTTCAGAGTCAAGAAACAGAGAACACAAACCACCTCCAGGAGCCCAGGCATTGCTTCCCAGGAGAGGTTTCCTGGATAGTTGCTGGAAAAGCCTTTTGGCTTTCTAGATGGAGGTTCAGAGGGTTTTCCTTCAGAGCTACCTCCACAATCAAAAGCCCTTTCTAATGGGCTTATGAAGACTTCGCTTTGCCCACATCCAGAAAAGTGCATTTTAACCACTGTTTTCATTCCACCCTTGAGGATCTGTTCATGCCCAAACATCTAGGGTTTGGGTGTTTGCTCAGCAGGAAATGACACTGAATTGCTTAACAAGGTTTGTGCCTCGTTACACCCCACTTGAGCAGCAGCACAGAGAGGATGCATCATCGCCACTAATCTTGTCAGGAATTGCTCCCCAGTGCTGGCTGGGAGGGAGCAGAGGGTGGAGTTCAGCCTCTCGTCTTCCCGAGCTGAGGTTTGCCTGCCACTTTCAATTTGCCGCCTTCTTTCCGCTCAGTGTGTGATGGAAGCTGGAGCGTATCCTCTTTAAAACTCAGAACTAAACACCCACTGAAGAATCAGCAACTTTTTTTTTTGCTTTTGTTGTCTTTATTGGTATTAAAAATTATTTTATATCCTGTTTTCACTGTCTTTACACCAATGGTTGAAAGCAGTATTTGGTCTGTGACTTTACAGGAGGTAAGTTTATTTGTGTTTGTATGTATCAGCGGTGTTTGTCCCTTTTGGAAATGCAGTATCCTCCTTTTAAAAGCCAAGCAGAGTTCACCAGCTGCCTTGTGGAACAGGAAGGAGGAATTTAGGGAAGAGGAATCTCTACTGTTTGTAGAAACCAAGCAATGCGGAGAGAAGGAAATCGCTGTCATAGTAATGTGTCAGTGGTGTGCAGAGAAAAGGCAGGGAGCTGTCTGTTTACACCAAGGACAAGTAGCAGGTCTGACGAGTTGGCTTATGCCAGGTTACAAAACGCTGCCTGTGATGAGAGTCCTGCTGTAACGAACTGGCTCCATCTGTTGAACTTTATGCCATTGCGAATGGTATTTTATAAAACCCTGTAAATATTTCAGAGCCATTGAAAATAGTTTATATATTAACTTGCTTTCAGTCAAACCAGCACAAGCGCTGTTTGCGCTATTTTTGTCTTCAACGTGTAACATTAGGTTTTATTTAGACTTAAGCAGATTAAGAGTTTCCTCTTGAGGAAGGAGGCAGTTTTTCACAGCTAGATCTGGGGGGAGGAGCTGGAAAAGACAAACCATCTAATCACGAGTACTGCCCTGTGTGGAGGAAGAGTAGAGGTGACCCTGTAAGAGCCTTTCGGCTGGAAATTAAAAGTATGGGAATAAGAACATCTCTTAGCTATTGACTGGATGCACAAGGTAAGAGATCTTTAACTTACTAACAGTGTGCCATGTACATTCTAGTTTAAGAGGAGGATAGCGCATTTCCAACCACGTAGCTTGCTTACCCACTTGTCTGCGAATGCAAAGCAGGAACTTCCAACTTCACATTGTGCGGCTTGCTTTGCGGACACTGAAGCTTTTGGCAAAAGCATAGCAAAAATGTTCAAGCAAACTTCTTTCGGGGTTATTTTGCAAAAGTCTTAAGAATTTGCGGATTTCTCCCTCTAAGCAACATCCCTATGAAAAGGTATTGGTGCTGCAGCACCTGGCAGCAATACCGTCCTGATCTGGTCCCAGTGTTTAGGTGAACTCAGGTCTGACTACTGCTCGCTGGCAGAGCTGTATCTATAAAAATCACCATTTCCAAGACCGTCTGAACAAAATACAGAAGTTAAGACATATTGGAGCCTTATTGTTATTAAAGACTGCAAACTGGTTTTACATTTTGAAGATTATATTAACCGTACAGAAGAAATTTACTTTTGAAAATTCCTTGTCCCACGCGGAAGACAGTGCAATTAAAAAGATCCCCAAAGTTATGTGTGTTTTAGCATTGGTTATTTTAACTGTGTTAAAACAAAAGTATTTTACTTACAGTTTCTGTAACAAAACAAGTTATTTAAAGTACAATCTTTTGGAAAGGAAACAAACTTACTTTCCTGTACAGGGCAGTGCATAGTCACGTTGCACAATAGGGTCGCATTAAGGGGAGAATATTTGCAGAGGTTCAGCTTCCTGCCACAGAGGAAGCTCCCACACAGAAGAGACCTTTTTTAGCATCCTCTTAGGGCTGTAGTTGTCCTTTTTTGTTTAAGACAAACATGCAAAATCTTCTTGCAACAGAAATGAAAATTGCAGTTTCACGGTGATGAGTTTGGAAAGAAAAAAATATCTGAGCATGGCTGGTGAGCAGGAGGAAGTGAAGACAAGTGAATAATGTGCTTATGCAAAGAAACCACATTTATATAATAAGGCATTCACTGAACAACTCCTGGAAATTTTTTGCTGCGGAAATTTTTTGTCTTAAGTGCTGACATATATTCCCCTTTACTGTTTGTTTTTGGTTTTGTTTTTGTTTTTCTTGGAGAACATAACTTACCTTTCAAGGTCCTTCTTGAAATCTCAGCATGTAGGTTATTGTTCTTCCACCTATGAGTTTCCACATGAACTTGGTATTTTTCCTCGAGTTTCCAGAGTGCACAGATTCCCTCTGCAGTCTCTTTTGGCATGAAAGACAGACCGTCATTGTGTGACTGAAGGCCAGCTCATTTTTTGCTCTCTTACAGTCTGAGGAGTGTACCTCTGTGTGCCTCACCTGGCTGTGTTCTTCCAAAGACAAAGATGTGTATTTGATGCGGGCTCCTGGAAGCCCACTGACCCACAGACATCTTTTGAATATGATACTGTTTCTTAGCCCTAGAAGAACAGTCACTGACGCCGATTTTTAAAAAAAACCATGAATTACTAGTAATTCTGTTCATTCTTCTCTGGCGTACTTACCTTCTCTAGCTAGTGCTCTAGGTAGTCATTGCCTGTGCGGAGTGCGTAGGGAGCGCAGTGCAGGGGACAACCAGGGCCTGCGGTCTCAAAGTTCTGCATTGTGTGTTGCTGTGCATTGCCCATCAAGCAGGTTCGGGGCCCGTGCTCGGGGTTGGGGAATGAGGTCCCCTCTCCATCTGGCACTTTTTCTCAGCACGTATCCTGAAAAACGTGCATCGACGTCACTGATACAAGTTACAGAGAAAGTGCGCAAATGGCGATACATACGTTACAAGCAGTAGGGAGTTCCGTGATAAATGCTGTTCTTTACTTGGTCCCACAGAAGATGGGAAGTTGGCACTAGATCGTCTACAAAAGGGACTACTTTTATGGGTTCCTGCAGACAAAATTTTGTAAAATGGTGCAGCACAGCTTTCTATTGGAAACATTATTATGAGTTCTCTCTTAACTGGTCCCTGTTCACTGCTGCTGGGTGGGATTTTATCTGCCTGATTTCTTTTGATGATGAGCAAGCAGAAACTAAGTGCTTTTGTGGAGAGGACTGTGTTTACTTTTGACAGAGAAACCCTACAATCAGTGTGTCCCTTATGCGACACAAACATAACTATCGGGATGTAAGTGGAATTGCTGCATTTGCACTGCCGGCTTAATTCACTGTTGTTTCCCAGAGCAGCAGTCCTGTCTTAATGTGCACTCTTGCCTTCTCAGTGTTTTCCACACACAATATACTCACTTATTGCTCTTTAATATTGATAAGGATTAACTTCCTTTTCTGGTTCTTCCTTTCTTTCTGCAGAGGGAAAACCGCAGGCTCCAAGAAGCAAGCATGCGGCTGGAGCAGGAGAACGATGACCTTGCCCATGAGCTCGTAACAAGCAAAATTGCCTTACGGAATGACCTGGACCAGGTAACGCTAACAGAGATGGGTCCCAGCTCAGGCTTGGCAACACCATTTTTAGCAGCCCTGCCTTGTGTTAAAGTGAAGCATGGCCACAACATTAGAAGTATAATTACTTGGGCTTTTATTTTCCTGACAACCTCACTTCTAGTTGCAGTCAGAAAAGCCGGATTTCCATGTGCACGTTAACTGTAGCAATTCACAGTGGTGTCTTAAAAACACTGACTGCACCTTCTCTGTTGTGGATTGTTTCAGAAAATGTAAGCCACAACCTTTAGGCAGGTACCAAACAAAGAACAAACATTTACTTGAAAAAGGTATCACTCCTTGAAAGACTAATTTCAAGGGAAGTTGCCTTGCAGAATGTCTGCCACCTTATGTGGAGCTGTTTTTCACAGCAGTTTTAGTACAGCCAGCAGAATTCAAAGATAATGAAGTGGCATGGCACCAAAAATTAGAAGGGCTCCTGGGTGTCCTTTGATAAGTGCTTTTGTTTCCCCATGAAGTCTGTAATGTGGGTGGGCAGCAGCATTCGGAGCCCCTTTATCTCAGAAACAACTGTCAACCCTGAACCCTTCTCTTTCTGGAGTGTTTTAACAGCTACTATTAGGGTACTGAATACATGAAGGCCATACTCCAGCACACCTCGTGCTTAGTGCCTTGCTCAGTGAGGGCTGTAGTACCTCTTAGATGTAAAATCTTTTCCTGCAAGGGCCTCTCAGTTTGATTTCCCGTAGTTATTTGGCTTTCTTTATCAAACCTCAGAATTGTAAACATTGTTGACCACAGTTGTGCAATTTATATTCCTCTTTAGTCAGATCCTTGACACTTAGGCTCTGCTGATTTGGATCCATGGGATTCTACAAATCTGAGCCGTCTTGATGAGCAAACGCAGATATGCGCTCCGCAGGACAGAGCGGGCAATCTCATGTGAAGGCCAAAAGCAATGTGCTGAGGTGCTCTATCTTCACCAGGAATAGCTGTACATAAAGCTGTTGCTGCCTGGCTTGTTTTTTTCTCAAGTACCATGGCAACGCTGCCAAGCACATACCTTTGCCAGTCCCGATCCTTGCTCTCCTGCATTTTAGCAGCCTTTCTGTAGATCAGAGTGGCTCCATGTAGTTTTCCCACACCCTACCGCAGCTCACAGGCACCAAAAGAAAAGCTCT
The DNA here is from genome assembly GCF_036013445.1 of Caloenas nicobarica. NCBI lineage: Eukaryota > Metazoa > Chordata > Aves > Columbiformes > Columbidae > Caloenas > Caloenas nicobarica. The sequence goes on from NC_088264.1 coordinate 3,898,391, forward strand.
GTGCTGCTCCAAGGACAGGTGATACCATACACCTCTGCAGCTGCTTGGAGAACCTAGAATGAACACATAGAATGACAAAAGATTTATAGTTCCTTCAAAGCATATCTTAAACAGGTCTTTCATCAAAAATATCCTTGTCATGCCTGAGTTCTTTTGTTTAAGATGTCCATCTTATTGATTTTCCATTCTTTCACTGCTTGTTTTCCTTTCTCCCATACAGTCATATACACACTAGGCAGTGCAGGAATCCTCAATCGGTCCCTTCAGTCGTGGCCCTGCTGGAGCTGCTTCCACTACCCACAGCTGCCACTAACACTCTTGTTAATAATTAACACTGTGGCAGATAGACAAGCTAATACCACTGGTAGTGGTAGAAAAACAAACTGCAACTCAGAGATAAGTTCTGTAGTGTTTTTCGTTGTTTACAGTACCATTTCCCCTCTTGTATTTTCAGCAAACTAGGTATTATTTGAGCACAGCTGTTAGTGCTAGCACCTAGTTGCTGAACAGGAGGGATGTGATGCAGTGTGTATCCCCCAGCTGGGGAGGGCACCAGAACAGATCCAGACACTGCTGATCGGTGAGGACTGCTCACAAAACCGAAGCGTTCCCAATATGTTTCACCTTAAACTTGACCCTTCAGAGAAAGGAGAAAATTAATATTCTCCAGTACACACACAGAGTATCGAGTTTCTCCAGGTAATACTTATTTGCACTGATAAACCATTTTATCTGGTAGTCCTGTTTGTCTCATTTATACTTATCTTCGCCCAGTAAGATACAGTGCAGACACCTAACGTTTTCTACAATATCTGGCTTCCTCACTTACAGATACAAAAATGCAATGAGTTATCTAAAGTTACACAGGAGCTAAATCATGCTGCCCTCACTTAGATTAATATTGTTCCCAACAAATATTCTATACATCATTGTGTTTGGTTCGTATTAGGACACAGTATCTGTGCTTGTCATCTGGGCATAGCTGACATTTGGCAAAAGTTGCACAGTTGTTGAAACACAATGAAATAACTTAGAAAATAGCTACTTGAAAAGGGAATTTCATTTAAACAATAGGTTAGGTGAGCCATCAGGGCAGGAAAATGCAGTTCTGGAACCTGCATCTGCAGTATTACTGAGTGGTATATACAATGCATGTGTATTGGCACAGATAACATCTGATTTTCACCAGCATTTCTAATTCTAGGCTGAAGATAAGGCAGATGTTTTGAACAAGGAACTTCTCCTGACCAAACAGAAACTAGTGGAGACTGAGGAAGAAAAACGGAAGCAGGAAGAAGAAACTGCTCAGGTAAGGCATTCTGCAACTCTTCCCATTTAGCAAGCAAAAAGGCACGCAGAAAAACATGGATTTGTTGCAGTTTTGGAAAGGATTTTGTCTTCAAAATGCAGTCGCAATTAAAAATCTACAATGCTGAGGTATTATTTTTTTTAAGTACGTTTTCCAGTGTTTTCCTTTACTTGAGCTCCAAATGTTCAGTTTTCCATACTTTATCCTCTTCCCAGTATTATAATAATAATTTTCACTGGTGGTGAGCAACCACAACTAAGGAGCCATGATCAGACCTCTTAATTATCTGAACAAGGAGATGGAGGAGCTGTTGCCTTGTGAGAGGCCATTTGGGATTCAGCTGCTGGTTCACTGAAATAAAGCAGTGAACGTTTCTCTCTCGAGCTAAAACCAGCAGCAGAACAGAGTTAAGAGCTGGGAGAATTTTGCTGACCAGACCTGACCTCATACTTATTTGCAAAATGTTCAATCTTAGCTTTTTAATCCTACGTATCTGATGTGCTGAACACTGACATAATTGAAAGTGATACCCTGATTTTTGTTTTTGCCATTTGACAACAGTGACTACAGCAATCAAATGGTAATTCTTGTATCTCTCTCAAATGGAGGTTGCTAAGTTCTCTGTTTGCTATAAACAAGGCAGGGGAGGCCTTTTTCCTGCTGAAAGGGCTCTCAAAATGTAGTGGTTCTGAACAGTGGAGGAATGAGCTAGCTGTATTTTAACACAGCACCACAGACCAAACCAGATTTTTTTTTTCTTCTGTTACAGAGAGGAGTGATAGGGCTGAAGAGATTCTTCTCCCTGTTCCATCTCCAAATACACAATCTCTCTGCCCTTACCTGCTGTGACAGTGTGCAGAAAACCAAAATCTGTAAAATCCACTTAATAGCAATGCTTGTTTTGTGTTCTGTGGACCACTCTGTACCACCATTTAATGCAGAGAATTACCCTACAGGAGAATCCTCTAAGCAGGGATACACTGTACAAGACTCTAGACTTTGTGGTTCTAAATGAATATAATAAGTATTTGTATACTGAGTAAATCAGACTTTTGTCTGAAGAACTGGAATTTGGTAAGAAAAAGCCATAGAACTGTTGTAAACACAAAAAGACTTTGAGAGAACAATCTGATGACACATTTTGAGACCTTACTATGTAACTTCTTTCCTTCAATTCCTAGCTGAAGGAAGTCTTCAGGAAGCAGCTAGAGAAGGCGGAATCTGAGATTAAGAAAACCACAGCCATTATTGCAGAGTATAAACAGGTACTGTTCTGGAGACGCTTTCTCATATTTATTTGTCGAGTTCTTTCAACCTGTTCCGAGAGGTGAATTTTCGGAGTTGCAGACCTCATATTTACATTTCAGGCTTTCAGAAAGCAAGCATTCTAACTTGTCAGAAATAGTTTTGTAGTTTTCCTAATAGTCTCCTAATTTAGGGAATCAGCAATAAACTGTCTTTGAGCTAATTTTAGTACGGTAGCGCGAATGCTGCTTTGCTCTGTGACATAACACAGTGTAAACATTATAAAGCAATTAATCCATAAAATGTTCTGGTCTCCATGTTCAGGTTCTGTACTGAATATTGCCATTTTTTCAGTCTCAGCAGCAGTGGATTTGTTAAGGGGGAATGCATATACCTGAGTGAAGCAGAATTTAGGAAATGTTGGCTCTGACAAAAATCATTGTTAAAAAGCGCAGTTTATATTTTACTGTAGTAAACTTTAGTTAAGAGACTGCTTTCTTACTTTCTCTGCTCCAGATTTGTTCTCAGCTGAGTACCAGGCTGGAAAAACAACAAGCAGCCAGTAAAGATGAACTGGAAGTTGTGAAGGTGAGAACGATGCCTCAACATACGGGATGTTTCTAACACAAGTGTTGCTAAATGCCAGGGATACAGAACAAAACCTGAATTGCAGTCTTATGTCCACTCTGCTGCACTGATGGCCCCACATGCATTTTTCATCAGATGTAAACAAGGAAAAGGTTTATTTTCTTTCACAGTTCTTTATCTTATATCAGACAGGGTGGGACTCTCAAACTGAAGTGCATATAGTACTTGGCTTTTCTTTTTCCTGTTGAAATGTATAATTTGGCAAAAAGTGTAGAGAGACACTATTTACTTGGATATTTTAATTAAATGGAAAAAAAGAAAATAAAGGCAGCTCTCCGGAAGAGAAAACATGTTGCTTCTCTAGAGTGCACAGTAGAGGAGTCAGAACTGGCTGAATGGGAAACTGTTTACATTTGAGTTTCTATAATTTAAGCAGAGTTGGTTTAAGTCATTGGCACAGTTTGGGCCATCCCCAGGATTTCCAGCGCAGTTCCTTCCCCTTTTCTAATTCCCTTATCAGGAACATCTGCACTAGAGGTAAATGTTTCCTCATCAGGTAATAATTCCATCCCTCTGCTTTGTCAGTACCAAGTAGTCAGAATTGTCTTCCCTCTGCTGTAGTTTCTAGTTGTTTCTTTAGTACTCAAGCTAAACCTGATTTTTTGCTTTGTTTATGTTATTGATGAAAAAAAATAATTCTGGGATTGATGTTCTATAGTCTGCTGAAATAATTCAATATCTCATTTTAGTTTGTGCAAGCCAGGCCAGCTGTGCTACTTCTTCAGCCATGAGTAACTGGTTCCCCTCTCCAGGCAGCACAAGAACCTTACTGTTGTGTGTCAGATGTCACTGGCAAAAAGGGACAACCCCTGTGATGCTGAACAAGCACCAACAGGACAGTACTGGCCCTTGCAGGGAGCACAGGCTGCTTGCTTGCTTCTGGAAACATGGAAAAGCTACCTGGCATTCTTTAAAATATCAAAATCTGTATTAATTTGGTCACATGCTTTTATGGAAGACTAAAAGTTCCTAGAGCGTAATTTACTCTTCTGAATTGTGCTGGCATAAATACTGCAAAATATTACAAAGCTTTGGTAGCAAGAGGGCTTGAGTAATTCTAATCTAGGAGCAAAGCCTCTGGGCTTAGACAGAGCATACTGAGTAGATTTTAGGAATTTATATATTGGTTAATATACCCTGGAAATTGTTCGTGAGCTTCTCAAATTCTTTTCAAGTCAAATATGAGAACTGCAGTACTAGATAGTTCAAGATTACTGACAGAAAGGCAGTCTAAGATTAAAAATGGCTCTTCCAGGAAGCAGAGCAACTCCTGTAACAGGGATTAAAAGTGAGCTTTCTGGGTATTTCAGGGTAAAGTGATGGCCTGCAAACACTGCAGTGAGATTTTCAGTAAGGAGGGGGCACTGAAGCTGCCTGCTGTAAGCACGGATAACAAAGGCATAGAAACAGATGATGAGAAGGATGCACTGAAGAAGCAGCTGAGAGAGATGGAGCTGGAACTTGCACAGACCAAACTGCAGCTTGTGGAAGCCAAGTGCAAAATTCAGGTATGTGGAATCCAAGTACAGCAGGGCAGTTTCCTTAACCTCATTGTGCTCAGTCCAAATGACTCTGAATCATGCAAAAAAAAGGTTCCAAAAGGGAAGATATACCTGTACCACTGCGTCTCTGTGAACTTCCGCAACGCTTTTGTCTTAAAAAGGAAAGAAAAGAGTTTTTCACTTGTATATTTAAAGATCTTCTGCTGTTTCTGCAATTTCACTCTGTCTGCTCTCCCCAGTGCCTGGAAGATTGCAAGGAAAGTGCTGGATTGCAGGGACTGAGTTTGAAGATGCTTTTTTATTAATTAATTGTTTTTTGATTGATTCTGACTATTGTGCTTTCTTAGGAGCTGGAGCACCAGAGAGGAGCCCTTATGAATGAAATCCAAGCTGCCAAAAACTCTTGGTTTAGCAAAACCCTGAACTCTATCAAAACCGCCACAGGCACCCAGCCACCGCAGCAGCCTCAGCCACCCCTGCCACCCAAGGAGGGCAGCACATAGTTCCAGCCAGAGCCAACACAAGAGCACAAAGAACAACACAACTGGAACCCTGGGGGATTCTTCCAGTGGTCTCTCCTCTTGGGGAAAGGACAAAAGGCAAGAGTGCAGGCTTGAAGTGAAATTCTTCAGTGTTTTTTGTTCATTCTGATGTGACCCTTTTCAAAAGGGGGAAAAAAAATAATTCCTGTTTTAGGTTGAATTCTTACTTCCCAAACTGCCTTGCTGAAAGCCACGTTCTGATACCTTCATACTTTTACACTTTATTTTATATGACTAGATGTTAAATAAATACTTCAAAACTAGGTCTTTAATACATGACTAATTATTCAAAGTTATTTTTATCTTGCGTAGAAGGTTTTTTCTTCTTCTGGAGGAAGAGAGAGAATGTAAATTGTAAAGTACTGACACATAATCTCTTCATAGAAAGCACAGTGTAAGAAGTACTAGTGTGTGTGCGGGTGTCTAGGATAACTCACGCCCTGGGACCATCTCAGAAGTCGATGGCAGTGACTGCATCCTGCAGAGAAGCACTTTTTGTAAAGCTTAGACCATAGCAAAGATAGTCGCGTGCTCTCTTTGCACAATCGTTTATGAGCTTCCCTGGTAATTTCTTAGTTCTGACTGTTTTTTCTTCAGAAATGCAAGTAGTGAAGTTCTTTGTAGCATTGTCGTTTAAAGGCTATTTACAGCTGAACTGGAATTTAACATAAAGTTATCTAGTTCTCTTTTTTTTATTTAATGTTTATACTAAGAATTCCAAGAAATAATTCCTTCCACTGGGATAAAGGGAAAACTGTTCAACATTTTTTGATGTTTTTGCTGAGAAGCAAAGACCTTGCATTGTTTTGACCTCTTGTAAATCCTGTGCGATAAAAGGTAGGTTTTGTGAATAAAAGTAATGAAAACCTTTCCCTGGGTCTACAAATTTTGAATTTGACACTCAAATGAGGCATCAAATAAAAAACCCAAAAGGCTTGTGCCACACTGTTACATAAAACGTCACACAATATCTGTTTACTACAAGGATTTGATTAGGAAATGCTACATTGGTGTTACTTATTTTTATAAAAACAAACATTTTCAAGTGGAATACAATACCTTAACCTTCCCGTGGGGTAGACTTCTCTGATATTTCCCAAACCTGCCTGCTTGTTTTATCTCTCTTAAGGTAAGAAAATTCAAAAGCATTTGTTCTGACTGAACATAAAGTGTTTCTAGAAATACTTATTTCATGGAAAATTAAACTATTGCTTGAACTGATGGAATATTTTTTTTAATTATACCTGTCATGTCTAAAGATGGTCTTGCAGGTAAACACAATCGCTGGACTAAAGGTTGTGTATTAATTGTTCCATTTACAAAATTGTTTGAGGGACATTAGTTCTGAATTTTTTAAAATTATTTTTAATTCTAAGGAATGCCATATCTTGTCAGTTTTGTACAATAAAATTCAATGGTACCCATCTTGTGCTTTGTTGTCAAGCTTAATTGTGAATTATTTTAAACAGGGTAGTACAAATTTAATGTCACCTGTGCCAAAGGAAGTCAGCTCTTTGAAGTAGAGATCAAAATACAATCACTATCCTGAGACTGCTATCCTGCAACAAAATTCTCTCTTCTAAATGTAAAGAGAGAAAAAATGTTAGTATTTTAAAATGCAAGAACAGTGATTATCTGGAAATCCTAATATGGGGGGGAAAAGCAGACGGAATTTCTTTTGCAAATATTAGGAAAGATGGTCACTTTCTGGCTAGTAATATTTGCATAAATGTTTCCATTCTCTTGACTGTCTAAACCTGGCATTAGTCATTCACTTACCAGTACCGCCTCACACCCATAATGAACTGCATAATAATTGTGAAGTGACATTTAAGAATACATGGTGAACATCTGATGGTTACATTTTAGAGTACTGTGCCAATGAGTGACACTGATGGTTTGACAAGTATCCAAATTTTGTATTTCATTTATCATAAATCATATTTAGAAGTGGATTTAAAACCTTGATTGGAAAAATGCAGTAATAATTAAAAAAAAAAAAAAAGACTGAATCCCTGAGCAGCTGAGTTAACATAACTGCTCACTGCTGCTCAAACATCTTACCCCTCCAACTCCCAATTGTACAGTCGTGTCCCTGTCCTTGTTATGGCACTTACTGGAGATGATTAAAAATAAAATGTGAGTGGAATTCCCCCTCCCCCTATTAGTCTTTTGCCAAGTTAATAAGTTAAATCATCTCAGAGAGTCCACTAAGTACAAGGGGATCACGGGAGCAGGACCTCCCCAGTTCATCAAAAAAGAATGTTAAATAAGCTCACTGTGTTTTGTGGAACTAGCTTTGACCCATCATCCTTCTCAGTGTAGCAGCTCTTTGACTTTGGAAGTTGAGTTTTCTGTGACAAAAACATTATTTCCTACCTGCTAGTCATGATGATTTCAAAAGTTTATAGGATGGAAGCTGGCTTACATCAGCAAAAAAAGTTCCAGAAGGCACTGGCTGCATGATCACTCTTGGCAATGACATAAATGCAGTAAACAATTTTCACCTTCCATCTGTAAATCCAAGGTAGTGTTTGTAGCAGGGGCATTTGGAAGAGTAATATTTATGTGGAAACTCTTGTCTTCTCAAAATTACTGAAAGAATAGGAAAATAGCTCTATGGCATTACCTTGATGAATAAGCATAGTTATATTCAGAAAGAAAAAAGGAGCAAAATGGCAGGATTAAACCAGGGAAGCTAAAATTCTACCTGCTGACTGCACATGCTATTGGGAAACTTGGCTTTCTGTGAGAAAACAAATCTGGGTTTTAATTAGTCCTTTCGGCAATATGTGACAGAGCTAGCGGCGCACACATCCCAGACCGACGGATCTGTCGGGCATAGCTGGCTTCTCGCTTAGCTGTTCAGACAGAAACACATTCAAAGTCTCACTGAAACTTACCTTCATGTGGTACTGGAACAGCTAACAGAGCTCTTAAGTCTGGAGTGATTAGTATTTTTTTCCTGAGTCAGTATTAAACTATATGACCACATGAAACTTATATTAAAAGTAATTTGAATTTTATAAATATATATGTGGAGCTAAATCTCATTTTTTAATTTTATTGAGAGTGCACAGTTCTGAAATAAAGCCTTTGCTTAGGGACAAACATCTAAAGAGTATTTTTTAGTACAACTGTTTCATCTTGTTGGATTCTAATCTGTTCCTGAGATGCCCAACATGAGAAAAAAAAAAAGTACTTTTTTTCAGTTTAAAAAGAAGTTGTTTTTACTTTGACTGTAACTCTTTACAGGATAAATGAAACAAGGCTAATTTAGTTATATATGGTACATCTGTGAACTAGTCTTGTATTATCTTTGTCAATCAAACTTAATGTTCTAAAGTAATAGGACTTATTTCACTTAGTTTAACAAATTCTAAGTGTATCCAAAGAGAATTAAAAAAAATAAAATACAAAATATAATCTGTGGTCTTAATCCAAGAAACTGCAAAAATCCCTGAGGTCTGTAAAACCAGTCTCAGGAAAGGTAGTCAGCCATACAATCAGTACTGCCAGTTGACAAACACAGCTTTGTCCTATCCGTTAATTACTATATTTACTAATTTGCTACAGCTATGTTAAATTTCTTACCTTGTTAAGCATTTTTTTTCCTTGATAGACATTTTAAGGGACTTCTCTTGGTTAGCCTTTGAAATTTCTTTTAGGATAGATGCTTTCACCTATGCCATTGTGTTAAAAACAACTCAAAGTAGCCATTTACAAGGGGAGAGGGAGATAAAAAGAAAGTCAAAACCAGCAAGAATTCAGCCCCTTGACAAAGCATGAAGTATCCCATTCACTTGAGAGTTACCATGTCACTCACTGACTGAATTTAGTAGTAAACAATCTGAATTTACTGGCACTGCAGCACCAAAACTTGGAAGCTATGTAAGTCATGCTTTCTCCACAGGATAAAGGTAGGGCTGTTCCCTTCTATCTGTTAAGTAGCTGCAGTGAAATCCATGAAACTACTTGTATGTGTGGGAGAACTATGCCTCTTATTTTGATTTACTGTTAGACTCAGGGATAATTGGCATACTTCTGCATAATCTAATAAGCCTAAATACCTTTGGCATTGAAAACTGAAACACTCTTACCTTACAACACTGGTTTTCTTCCAAAAGCTATAGAGAAAACCTGAGTATGTGTTACTGTCGGAATGTGCAGATCAGGGCAGAGGTTTTTCTCTGGAGTAGGGACTGTCCCAGCTGGCCAGCACGTTACAGCTGAACCCCATAGACCAGGCTGCTGTGCAAACTGCTGGCTGCACAAGACGTGCAATGCCAGGTATACCCAGGGCTGTGAGTACACGCAGCACCAGGCATCACGTTGTTCTTGCGAACACAAAGGCTTGAACTAAATTATTTTTCCCATCTATTATGCTAATATCCTACTGGGAGCTGTCTCACTACCTCCTTCCAAGTAATAATACTAAGGGGAGCCACAATGAAGCACTCAAGTTTGGACCTGTCAGGTTAGGTATACTTACACCACAGCAGCCTTTCAAACTGGGCTAATCCATAGATGGGTTTTGGGAAATTCAAATAATTTGCAACTGGATAAATAATACTAACCATTAATCAAGATCCTGTCTTTCCCAAGTCAGAAGTCGATGTAATTTATTTCAAGATCGTGAGTTAACACGTACAGGTTAATCCTCCAGGAATACAGGGCTCTCCATTTCTCCTGGATTCCAACTGCTTTGCTACTGAATGTATTTCATGCTATTTTTACCTGAAAAAGAAAAAAAGATATGGGTAGAGAATTAGGACATTACTTCCTCTTATTTTCTTATTCAGTGGGACTTGCCTTTATTTAACCTGTAAAGGAATATATATGTATCTTTGGAAAACTATATCTTATATATAGAATAATATATAGGAAACTGAATCACAAGGGGATAAATACATCTAAAGGATATGGTATCATAAATTTTGTTTGTGATTTGATACCACCAAAATCCTGGGCTGTACTAATTTCCTTTCAGTTTCTCTTATTTTTATATTTTATATAATACATGGATGGTACTACCAATGCAAACAAGAGCTGATGTTCTCAGATTTTTCTCCAGATCCCAATTCCCTCCTTTCGATAATCCCTGGGCTTGCACTGGTACTGATCCCACCTTCAAAAGCTGTGCCAGGAGCTCTCTTGAGCTATGGAAACTGTTGCTTTCCCATGGAAGAAGGTTTTCTGGCTTTTCTGACCTGGGAAAAGATAGCACATGAATGCAGAAAAGGGTCTAATGAAGCATGATCCAGATCCCTCAGAGTCTGCCATGCCAGGTGGATTCACTTCAGCAAATGGAAAACAGCAGCTTCAAAGCTCTGACTCCACTACAATGAAGTTTTCCAGGTTTGGAGTTGATATTTGTTATATAAGTGTGTCCCAAGTATGCAAATCCTAAAGAGTGAGGAAAAAAGAGCATC